>NC_069661.1:139337196-139640227 GCF_027244095.1 Hemicordylus capensis
TGAGGGGAGTCCAGATTTGTTTGGAGCAGAAGCTGGAGTGCTTATCCTTTCTCTGTGCGCTGCTCTCATGTTTGGGGAAGAAAACACACACCATTCAAGCTGCTTTCTTCACTGCAAGGAGGAAATACAGATATTGAGGCTGCTCTTACGATCAGCAGGAACAGGGCTAGGGAAGCCTAGTCCGGTCTTTGCTCATTGTTAGAACCTCTGGGAGCAGTTGTTTTCTCACCCCAGACATTATTAGAGTGTGGATGGATTGATGAATTGGGGTTTGCTGTATGATGTTTTGCTGTTTGTGTTTGGATCAATTTTGTTCTGCATTGTAAATTTTGTTCTAATAAAATGTTTATTAAATTTGGGGGGAAAGGAAAAAGAAAAAGAAAAAAGAACCACTGGAAGCTGTGCAGATCCTGGCAGCAAATCCACTGCCAGAGCCTGCCTCCAAAATGAGGTTAAGGGAGTAAGTGCTCCCTTAGCCCCCCCCCTTTTTTTTTTGCTCGCCTGCCAGACCTGGCTGATTGGAGCTGGGGCTGGGAGACTGTGGGGCTCCCTGGCAGTGCCAAGGGAATCCCCATAATGCACTGTGTACTTGTGCAGTACATTATGGGAGTTCCAGGGGCTGGGAATTGGCAGCTTTCCTCCCCGCTCTCCTTCGAGCCCTTTCTCACAGATTGTGAGAAAGGGCTCATTGGGTCCATGCCTTTTTCAGCCTGAGATATCAAGTGAAGTGCATAGGGCTTTTTCCTGGGCCCTGTGCTGCCCAGCATTTTCATAAAGGACTTGGATGAAGAAGTAGAGGGATGCTTCTCAAGTTTGCAGGTGATATGAAGACGGGGACAGGGTAGCTAGCCCCTTAGAAGACAGGATCAAGATTCAAAATTATTTTGACATCCTCAGACATTGGGCCCAAAGCTACTCTGTTTTTCTATGATTTCTACTGGAGCAAGCAAGTGCTATGGTATGTGATATACGAGTACTCAAACACAAGTGGTTCTGAAAAACTGCAGAGAGATCTGAGATCATATATACATATACATATATATATATATATATACACACACACACACACACACACACATCGCATAAATAGAAGGGACATGGCTGAAAGATCAAGTATGTTATTTGATATCTAAGTGCATGGATTGACATAAGCCAAGGCAGAAGTGATATGGTTTGACCATCATCTTAACTCAGCAGGATGATTTTTAAAAAGATTGATCCATGTGTACAACTCAATCACTCCATCAGTCAATCTTTATTACAGTCATAGACCAGCATAAAGTATAAGAGTGATTACATTTTAAAAGTGAGAGTAGATAAAAAGTATACAGGGTGATTACATATGGTATGATAATTAAGGTATATAATAATACTAAAAATACTAAACATAGTAGAAAGTACACCAGGAGAGCATAAATAGCCTGAAAAGTCATAAAAGTGCATAAAAGGGATGGGGGCATAAAAATGGATGTAAAAAGATTGAAAGATAAGAGCAGACAAAAATACATAAAAGCCTAAGTAATAAAACTGGATAACAGCCAGACTATAAGGCTATAAGGGTCAGTTAAAAAGTGGGGGGGGGTGCACATCTTTCTATTGAATCAGTACTGAGTGAGCAAGTATAGAGCCTGCCCTGCATCATTGAGGGTCTAATTGAGGCTGATAGGACTCACTGCCTACCATCCGCCGACCAATGCTGGTCACAGTCGTACAGAACCTGGCAATGCTATGTGTGAAGGCAGGCCTAGAGTCAGAAAGCAGCAAGGAGCTGTAGAGCTCACTTGAACATCCCGTATACTTGCATAACAATGGAAGGATAATGGAGATGCAAATGCCTCTATAGAACAAACAGTAGAGGGGGACATGCTCTGTAGTTTCAATCTGCCCTGAGCCACAAGGGCATAGTCTCTCTGCAAATGGAGTCCTTCTGTAATGGCCTTCTAGTACTGCTGAAGGGAGGTCATGAGAGCGAGCCAGAGTGAATGCCCTCCTATGCTTTAGAACTTCCAATTGGTTGAGGTATGCCACTGGAGAGGCAGAATATCTAAGACCATCACTGACATGAAAGTTTGGGACCCTGCTGAGATTGGTTTAGTGCTCAATGTCTATAATGAGCTGCTTGAGGGTGGCTTTTGCCTGGTCGAAACCCATACCAGTGATGGGCTTATATATTCTGCCTCTCCAGCAGCATACCTCAACCAATTGGAAGTAACTTGCCTAGGGAGCAAGAGGTTGCTGATTCGAATCCCTACTGGTATGTTTCCCAGACTAAGGGAAACACCTATATTGGGCAGCAACAACATAGGAAGATGCTGAAAGGCATCATCTCATACTGTGCAGGAGATGGCAATGGTAAACCCCTCCTGTATTTTACCAAAGAAAACCACATCGCTCTGTGGTGACCAGGAGTTGACACTGATTTAACGGCACATGTTTACCTTTACCATTGGTTGGGAGGCAAGACCAACAGGGCAAAAGGAGATGAAAGCCAGTAGCAGAGGATGGCCATCCACACCCAAGCCTCCAGCTTGATCAGGCCTTTCTCCAGACATAAAGTGGCATTGGAGATACATCCTGGTGCTTGGAACACTCCCTGCAGGAATTTAGATTGTTCAACTTCCAGAGTTGCAAAGTTAGGGAAGGTGCCTAGCTGGGCACCATAGAGGAGCAGAGCTAGCAGCCTGGCTATGAACAGAGCCACGGGTACATAATGGCTTCATCTCTTCTGCAGGAATTTGAAAATGGCAGAGGAGCTTCTCTGAGCATTTAGAGCCACATGTTCCCCATGAATTTTCCTAGAGCCTCCAGAATGAAAAACTGTTCCCAAGTATTTAAAGCGTGAAACCTGCTCAACCTTATGCCCCTCAATCTGCCAAGTGTGGATTTTGGGCCTCCTGGAGAAGGCCATGATTTAAATTTTGTGATAGTTGATTTCCAGGCAGTCCTCCCTACAATGCAGCATCAGGGCCCTCAGTGCTCTTCTAAAACTGATAAGGTCCTTGAGAGGAGAGCTGCATCGTCCACATATAACAGGATGCAAATGTGCCTCCCAGCAAGCTTTGGAGGGTGGAAATCTGGATTGCTGAGTTGGCCCACCATAGAGTTAATGTAAAAGTTGAAGAGGAATGATGCCAGAATGCATTCTTGCTTGATGCCCTTCTGAGTTGTAACAGCTCTTGTGAGCTCTTGTGTCTACATGCAGGGCGTGAAGAAGATATTTATTTTATTTATTTTTTAAAGACATTTATATTCTGCCCCAGACCAAAGTCTGAGGATGGTTCACAATCATAAAACAACAATACAAATAAATAAAACATTAAAATCAATTAAAACTACAATAAGCTGCATAAAATGAAAAGATTACAATATTTAAAATTACAAAAACTAAAAGGCCTGGTTAAAAAGATGAGCCTTCAATGATCTTTTAAAAGCTGCTAGAGATGGGGAGATCCTTATGTCAGTGGGAAGCACATTCCAAAGTATCAGAGTGACAACTGAGAAGGCCCGTCCATGGGTGGCCACCAAATGACTTGAAGGTAGCCACAGTCGGGCCTCCCCCGACGAACGCAGTGGACAACGGGGATCATGCAGAAGAAGATGTTATCTTAAATACCGTGGGCCTAAGCTGTTTAGGGCTTTATAGGTTATAACCAGCACTTTGTATTCTGCCTGGAAGCCTATTGGCAGCCAGTGTATCTCCTGTAATATAGAAGTAATATGGTCTCTTCTAGATGACCCGGAGACCAACCTGGCTGCCACATTCTGTACTAATTGTAGTTTCTGGACTACATACAAAGGCAGCCCCACATAGAGCGCATTGCAGTAATCAAGTCTGGAGGTTACCAGCAAATGTACTACTGTTCTGAGGTCATGAATCTCAAGAAACAGACGGAGCTGGCGTATCAACCAAAGCTGATAAAAAGCACTTCTGGCCACTGCCTCAACCTGAGAAAGCAGGGAGAAGCATGAATCCAGAAGCACTCCCAAACTGCGTACCTGTTCCTTCTGAGGAAGTGTGACCCCATCTAGAACAAGCAGATCAATATTGTTTCCCGAGTAACGAACCTGCACAACAAGTGCTTCCGTCTTGGATTCAGTCTCAGTTTGTTATCCCTCATCCAGCTCGTTACCGGGCAGGCATTCAGGGAGGATATGCCTTCTCTTGATGAAGTTGACTTGGAGAAATAGATTTGGGTGTCATCAGCGTACTGATAGCACCCAGCACCAAATCCCCAGATGATCTCTCATCAGGGATATAGCAGGGATATAGCAGGCTCTGGCAATAGAGGAGGCTTCCAACTTCTCCCATACTTTGACACATGAGATGGAATCGAATGCTGCCTTAAGATCAATGAAGGTGATATGAAGAGAGGTCACACTGCAGGAAGAGTCTTTCCTAATGAGGTGCTGTAGAACTAAGCACTGATCAATAGTGGAACGCCCTTCCTTGAAGCCCGCTTGTTCCTCAGCAAAAAGATTTCCCTGTTCCAGCCAATCCCTAAGTTTCCTGTATAGGTGTCTCGCATAAAGTTTACTAATAGTATGGAGCAAACATATTTGGTCTGTAATTGGTGGGGTCATACTTCCTTCCCTTTTTAAAATATGGGGACGATGATCACTACCCCCCAGTCCTTGGGAACTCGGTCATTCATGTCAATATAGGTGGAAAGAGCTGCCAGAATAGGGCCCACCAGTCCAGAGTATTTTAAACAGTCTCCAGCAGAATAAGGTCGTCCCCTGGAGCCTTCCCCAGTTATAATTGGGTGACCAGACTGTGAATCTCTGAAGTTGACATTGGAGCCCATGCTGGAGTATCCTCAGTGGTTCAGGCGATACTTCCACAATCAGCAGCAGGGTCTTTGTATATGTCATAAAAGTATTTCTCCTAGATCCCTGGGTGAATGTGACAATCCAAGTGGTTTGGACTGTAGCTGGGAGAGAGAGCTTGTAAGATGTCAAAACACGGCAGAATTATTGGATTTAATGGCCTGAATGAGACCCATCCAGGCATCTTTCATGGCATCTCTTTTCATACGAGCTAGCTAGAGTTTGTATTGTTTTTCCTGCTGAAGGAGATTATGCCTGGCCAACTGTCCAGAACTAGGTTTATAGACTTGATAGGTGGTGGCAAGGGCTTTTTTGGCATTAAGCAGTCCTTGTCAAATCACTGATTGGAGGCCTGCTGGCACTGTACATGTGGTTCACAGTTCTTACAAGAGAGGAGCTGCTGTAGTTCCTGGACTAGGGCATTGTAGGACTCCAAGGGTGAGCCAGCAGGGTCATTAGTTAGTAGGGATGACTGAATGCACTGCAGGTGGTCAGAGCCAAGTAGCTCACTTAGCACTTGATCCAGCTGTGGGGACCATTTATCATGGCAATATGCTCCTATCATCAATGATGGGGTGGGGGGGGGGTTATAATAAGTCTCTGTGTGGAACTGGTGAATGAAGGGCTTTACAAGGAACGAAATTGGGAGATGACCACTGTCAATTTTGGGGGTAACCTCAAATCTCTCCACCAGAGGGAGCTGGTTCCCTGAGGCAATAAATTAGTTGGTCAGGCTCATTCTAGAATCAGCCAGGTAGGTGAACTCAGTGGGATGGTAATTTTCAAGTGAGCCATTCAAAATGAAGAAGTTAAGTCTGGTGGTCATTAGACTCAGGCAGAGACTCACATAATTTGACTTCTGTTCCGTCTGTCTCAGGGTTGGATAGATAGGCCCTCTGTTGAGTGTATAGGGTATGGGCATCATAAGGATCCAGCCTAACATTGAAATCACCACCCATCACCACATACGCATTAGGAATGGAAAGGAGGAGGTCTGGTGCATGGTTATTCAAGTACAGCCCACATTGATATGATTTGATTATCAGCCCACTTTCTATATGATTGATATCTCCCTCCATTGTGGAGGGAGATAAATGTTAATTATCAACAGTCCGCAGCAGCTGAATTGAATCAAAACTGCCATAGCATATTGCTTGAGCAGTGTAAGCAGTTTCGAGTGTACAACTCAAGTGGTCTTAATTCTTCCCAGAGGTTCAAGCACTATGGCCTGCAGTGCGTGAATTCTCAAACTGAAGAACTGAAGAGAGATCTGAGATCAATCATGATATATAGCATATTATCACACAAATCAAATACAGGCCCTACCAAGTCCTGTGACACTTTGTTCTGACAAGCAGCAGCAAGTATTTCTTGGCATACAGCTGCATTTATGTTTACCAAATTATTAATTGGCATAGTGTGCATCTGTACATAATTAACATCATTTGGCTTACAGAACTATCAGATAACATTCCTATAACCACTCCTAAAGTACCCAGAGGCCTGGCTGATAGTCACTGTTGCACCATGCCTCTTGAAGAGGTAAGCCTGGAGGGCCTCAGGATGAGAAGACCGTGACAAACAGATAATTAGGTGGTGTTTTATATTATGTGTTATGATAGTATTGTTAAAGGAAACGAAACACAGTTCAGTTGGTTTAAAGCATGGGAGGAAAAAGGGGAAAGGAATTACCATTCATATTACATAGGTGGAAGGGACACTTCTTTATGATTGGTGGCATCAGAGACTGAACATGATTGGTTTATTTTATTTAGATGTACATATCTAGGTATTACTAGATATGTACATCTAGATGTATCTACATGTACATATCTAGGTATATGTATCTAGATATACATATCTAGGTATATCAGGTGGTATAAAATATGATAAATGAATGAATGAATGAATGAATAAAATTATCTATATAATTAATTCTCTTGGCCCGCCATGTGTGGAGATGCGTGGCTGGCTTTTGCGGAGGAACTCTCACAACACGCTGCGAGAGTTTCCGGCACTGGGCAGGAGGACATTGGAGGATGATGGCCAGGCAGTGGTGAGGCGGCAGCGGTGGTAATGGAGGCGGTGGTGGTGGTGGTAATGGAGGCGGCAGTAATGGAGGCAGCGGCAGCGGGCCCAACCACGGTAATGGAGGTGGTGGCGGGGGGGGCAGCCCGACCCACCTCAGCCACAGTGAGGAGGAGGAGGCGGGCCTGGCCGCGGCCAGGAGGAGGAAGAGGCGGCAGCCCCACCAGCAGGAAGGGCCGCCAGGAAGAGGAAGAGGGCGGCCAAGAAGGTGCGGGGGAAGGGGGAACCACCGGCCCCAAAGAGCGCACAGATGCTCTGTGTGGGGTCGGCTAGTATTTATTTATTTGTATACCACCCACTATCGAAGTCTTTAGGCAGTTTACAGCATAAAACAAACCAAGAATTTAACAGTTAAAACATACAAATCCGATTTAAAATATCCATAAAAACACCAACTAACAAATCTTGGCTGAAGAAATGTGTCTTTAGTTGTTTCCTAAAAGCCAACATGGATGGAGCAGCTTTAGTCTCAGCAGGAAGCGCATTCCACAGTCCTGGGGCAACTACTTAGAAGACACTATGGAGAACTACAGAGAGGGTTTACAGAACAGATGAGGGATATGATTGGTTAGAATTAAGAAGCTAAAAGTAGGGGTCTGCATGGAACTGTTTTTCTGGAACCAACCTGGCTTGGTCTGGTTCAACTGCCAGACTAGCCCGAACTGGTTCGTGGACTGGTTTGTGGGTGTACCAGTAAAAGTGAAACTGGTGATTATTCATCTTTACCAATAAGGGGTCAAGGGGGCTTCCCTAGGGCTAGAGGGGGTGGGAGGGCAGTCAGGGGTATTTACAAGAAGGGTCAGTAGTGATGGTGGGGGAGGGTGGAGGGGTGATGGCGCCGTCCCACCCGTCGACCTCTCCCAGAGTAGTCTAGACTACCGGCAGTCCAGTTCAGGCCTTCTCTGGCCTGGTTCGGGCCTCTGCACATGCTGGGTTCCCCTCACTGGATTCCCTTTTACCAGTAGGCCCCAGAACCAGTCCAAACTGGTCTGGTTCAAATTGGGGCAGGTCTGGTTTGCACTCTGACTAGCACCCCCGGAGGGGGTGGTTTGGTCCAGTTCAAACCTAGACCATTTGAACACACACACACCCAGGTTGAGTTGCACTGAGTTTCAAACCAGACTGGTTTGCATATCCCTAGCTGACAGGTGGCAGGGTCAGACTATTAGAGGACAGCTGGTCAGCAGGAAGAGAGTGAAGCGAAAGGAAGGCTGCCTGAGTAAAAGTCCAGTAAGAGTGACATTTCTTAAAATAATTTTCTTTTGAAATAACCCACTTGGTTTACTTTAGGCCTGTGCATCACTAAATGTCAGATTCTGACCCAACCTGACAGTGCCCCTTTTGGGTGGGACAATGTCAGCTCCTCCAAACTGGACCCTCCCCTCCTCCTATCCCTGTGACTGGGTGGTGGCAGGGTGGTGTTACTTCATCTTTGCTCCAGAGGAAACACACACATAGGGTATGCTCTTTGCTGCTTGGCATTTCAAAGGGGTCCCCTCCCCGCTTTAACTCTCCTTCTGTGGCTGATGTAAGTGCTTCTGGGACTGGGAGATTTTGCATGTGTTTAAACCCTCCAGAGCAAAGATGAAGCAACATGGTCTGCCCCACCAGGATGTGGAAAGGGCAGTGAGGGTCTGACAGAATTTTCAGATCTCTAACAGAGTTCTGCCATAATAGCAGGGAGCCTCCCAACAGCTCCAACTGCCAGAGTTTCCCTATTGTCATGGCAGAACGTCACCAAACTATTCCCAACATAGGACAGGTTCTACAGGTCTTTTGGACCCAACAGAATGCACTGCCCTAGTTTATTTACAGCCCCTCCCTCCACCAGCTGTTACCACAGAGCTGCCAAGTACCATCTTGCTCTGAGGGGAAGAAGAAAGAGACAGACCACATGTGAGCACTATAAGATATTCCCCTTAGGGGATGGGACCACTCTGGGAAGAGTATCTACATGCTTGATGTTCCAAGTTCCCTCCCTGACAGCATCTCCAAGATAGGGCTGAGAGAGACTCCTGCCTGCAACCTTGGAGAAGCCACTGCCAGTCTGTGTAGAGACAGTACTGAGCTAGATGGACCAATGGTGTGACTCAGTATATGGCAGCTGCCTATGTTCCAGACACAGACTATTGGATGATCTGATTTAAGAGCACAACATGAACAGATCTAGCTATTGTACTTTTCTTCTCCTTTGCTTCTTTCACTCTTTATGGGTGCTTATGGTTTTCATACTTTTATGTAAATTGCTTTCTAAGTTCAGCTGAAAAGCAGTGTATACCATGTCTAAATAAATAAACAAGTAATCAAGCAAGCTGAATCTGCTCCTGTTCTCACATATCAGATGTGTGTTCTTAGTGTAGATTCTCTGGTAGCAAATGAGAGTGGATTCATGGTTTGTCATTGAAAATCTCATATGCTACCAGAGAAGCTACACTCAGAACACTTCAGAAACAACAAAACTCAGGTTAGCAACCCATGGGGGTGGTTGGCACCCTCTGTCAACTACACCACCACTCCCTCCAGACACCCCGCCAAGTGCAGCTATGAGGCTGCTGAAGCCTCAATTCTTCCCTATGGAGAATAAATGCGTAAACTTCAAAAAATCACTTAAAAACAAGCCCTTTGCCCAATTCCTTTCAAATAATTCTGATAGCTTCCTTGCCCACCTTGGAAACTACCACCCACCAAACTCTGCTCTAGGCCACCCCTTTCCCCCTGACATGAAGCTATACATTTGCTGGAATCCTCATTATTCCCTATGAGGAATTCAAAAAATACTTTAAAAATTCACCAATAATCAGAGTAGTGTCCGATTGTCTTGGGGTTTTGTGGGCGGTAGGCACCCCTGGGTGCCTACCACCCACCCCACCTTTGTGCCCCTAGGTGCTCCACAATATGGGATAATGGGCTGTTTTGAGTCCTATTATACCCTATGAGAAAAATAATGAAAAATATTTCAAATATTCATAAAATATCATAGGAGTGACCACTTGATTTGGGGTTTGTGTGGTTTTTGGCACCCATGGGTGCTCCACAATAGGGAATAATGGGCTGGTTCAAGTCCCATTATACCCTATTAGAAAAAAAATAAAATAAAATTTCAAAAATTCATAAAAAATCGTACGAGTATCCGATTGCTTTGGGGGTTGGGTGGTAGTGGGCACCAATGGGTGCCCACTACCACCCCACCCACTTTTGGAATTTCAAACCACTTCAAACTGGTTTGAACCAGTTTGAATCGATCCCCCCCATTTTGGTTCAAATTCAAATCTGATGGCAGGTTCAGTTGGAATTTGAATCATCGAACTGAACCAAACCAGTTAGAATTTGAATCGGTTTGCACATCCCTAGTTTGTAATGATGTCATCCACCCCAATCCAAGATGGTGGGTGCATGAACATTTGAGGTGCAAGAGATCTAATGTGTGGACCTCAGTTTGAACCAAATTTAGTCCAGTTGTAGAAAGGAAAGTAGGCTGATTAGTTCTTACTAGAACAACTTGTTTGTTTTGGTCGAGAATAATTGGAAACACCTCTTTCTCACTTTATAAAGTCACCCACCTGAAATGTTTGCTGTTTTGAACCCCATTTCTATCCTTATACAATTTCTATTTTGTTGCTTCTCCCGTACAATCTGATCATGAATCTCTGTTTCCTCAAGTTGAGATGGCATGGAAAGCCCTACCAGTTGTTGGTATTGAGTAAGTTTGATGGTAGCTTTGCATCCTCTCAGTAGTTCAAAAGGTGGTTTTCCTGTAGTAGAATGAGGAGTAGTTCAATAAACAAATATAGTTTCATGGATTTGCTCTTTCTAGGATTGTTGTGGTGTAGTAGCCAATAGTAAACTTTCTTTCACTAATCTGTTCATTGTTTCCACTAAGCCATCCCCTTGAGGATGGTACAAGGAAAGTATCTTATGTTTTATCCCATGGTCATGCAAGTTTTGCTTCATTTCAAATAAAGTAAGCTGTATTCTATTATCAGTCACTAGTTCTTTAGGAAGACCTTCCCTTCCAAAACTGCAGCCATGAACTGTATCACTTTCTTGTGGTAAAGTTGTCAACAAATGAAACATCTGGCCACCTGGAATAGTAATCCATCACTATAACAAATCTTTATTTTGCGGGTTGGTTATCAAAATTATATCCTGAGCAAGTTTGGGTGTGTTTTTTTTTACTCTACTGGATTCAAGGGGGTGGTAAAACTCTGCTGCAATTTATCACATATAGCGCAAGCCATACATTGCCTGATTATATTTTCAGTGTGTTTGTCCATAGCTGGTGGCCACCAAAAACTTTCTCTGATTCACCTTTTAGTCAAGCTCATGCCCAGGTGACCTTCATGGGCAATTTTGATCAATTTTCTTGTAAGGAGGTTGGCTCCATCAAATGATCAGTCCTCAGCACCAGCTCATTGAGAAGGAGTGTCATTTTTAAAAAATTGCAATTTTTTTTCATAAAGATCAGGTATGTTAAAGGTCAGGTAAATGTAGAATAATAATAATCAGGTAGATAGAACATATTATAAAGAACAAAAATAACTTTCTGGTCTTGCATTGCAAGTATTTAGTGCAAGTATTACGACAATAGTATTCAATTCAGCAAGTACTGAACACAATATTGTTCAGTTCAGCCAACATGCTATGTGCATATATGGTTGAAGATGTCCAGGTATGTTTTTTTTAAAAAATGGCCATCCATTAGTTATGTAAGGCTTACTGAAGCACTAGATCAGCACTGAGGGCCACTTTTCTTCATCCTCATCTTCTGGGATCTCCTCTTGGCCTGGAAGAGGAAGTTGAGATAAACAATCTGCAATTGTATTCTGAAGACCCTGGAAGATATTCCCCCTGGAAATCAAAGTCCATAAGTCTGGTGATCCTTTTGGCTATTCTTGGGGTTGCTTGACTTGATCCCTGAGTGGTAAATAAAACAGATATGGATTTATGGTCTGATTATAAAGTGAATTTTCTGCCCCACAAGTAAGTCCTGAAGTGCGTCACCGCCCAGAAACACTCTAACTCTTCTTTTTCAATGACAGAATACATCTTCTCTGAAGCAGCAAGCACTCTGGAAGCAAAGGCAACTCTAACTTTCCTGCCCCTTTTGCCTCAACACCCTCCAGGCATGGCACATAATAACGAGACTTACACCGGTTCTGATGGTAAAGGGCTACAACTTTATTTTAAAATTAGTAATTGGATGATGGCAAGAACAAACTCAACTCCCCAGGAAGGTGTGTGTGTGTGGGGGGGCGGCGCGGATAACTAAGGCTAGAGTCAGACTTTCATCCTCCAGAATCATTTCCAGAATCGTTTCAGGTGATACATCCAGGCTCACAGACAGGAAGCAGTGAATGGGGCCTGGGTTTTCATGGATTTCATGGACCAAAACAAGCTGTACAGCCTTTGAAGTGATAAAGACCAGGCAGCACGTATGGGTGCCTACCACATCCTTGAAACGTGAAGCCTCTAAGAAGGCTTCAACCACCAACCTGTTTTAAATAGCCCAAGGATGCTCACCGTTAGAAACCAACCCTACCACTATACAAAGCCTGCATTGCCCCTGCCACAAGAGAAGGCTAGCCAAGGCCTTGCCTCTCCACCATCCAAATATTCCTGAAGTCCCTGATTCAGGTCCAGCAAATAACAATTGGTACCCAAAGTAGATAAGTGTACTCAATCCAGTCAGAATAATTCTGGAGAGGATATTTAGATCCAAGGGTGCCGAATAAATGCACCCCCTCCATCTCCTTTTCCATGTCTCGGTTAATCTTGCACCTGGCCCATTCAAGCCCTAGCACATTACCCATTCCCCGCCCATACCAGGGATTTGGGGATCGGATCAATACTAAATCCTGTTGCACAAGAGAAACCCAGGTCCTCCTTCACTGCTGCTGCCACCGCTCTATTGGGGCCCACAGGGCCCATGATGCTCCCAGTCTCACCACCACTTCACCGTTCATTACTGGGTCCATCGCCTCCCATGCAGAGCTGCCTTGTTCACTGCTACAAGGGCCTCCCCACTCAGGCTCAGAAGAAAGAACAAAGCTCCTACCTCAGATCCTGTCTGGCAAGACTTGAGCCTCTGAGGTGTGGGCAGGCTGTAATGGCAGCCTAGCCCCACCCCCGAAAGGGAGGCCCCAACCAATCATACCTTCCCTATTCTTGTTCCAGGTGGGGTATAGGCAAAACTCCACCTCCCAGCATGAGGCTCTTGGTTGGCCATATTTTTCTGGCTCAAGAGAGCACTCAAACCATATTCAGAAGCATCAGTGGTTACAACAGTGTGCTTGTTGGTGTAAAAAGAGGTCAGAGCAGGCTTTCAGCAATGGCTGATTTGATAGTCGGAAAACGATCCTTGTAGGATGCATCCCAGTTAAATGCTAAATTCTTTTTAAAAAGAAGATGCAATTGAGCAACTTTGGAGGCTAATTCTCTAACACATTTTGAGTAATATTCACAAAGTCATATAAAATGAGTGAAGTGCATCCTTGTTGTGTGGTTCTGGTGCTTCCCGAACAGCTTTCGTTAAGACTGTTTTGGGAAGTATACCACTCAGAGAGAGAGAGAGAGAGTCCCACGTACATCACTGAGTGTGTGCAAAACTGACATTTCTCTGCAGAGATAGTAAGTCCGTGTTGGAGTTTTCTTAAGATGTCTAACAGGTTAGCATCAATGGTTTTGCCATACCATGATCTCCTGCATGTGTATACCCAGACACACACACCCACGCATATTCAAGAGGAGGTATCTGCTTTAACAGTGTCTGCACTGTGTGGGCACTGTAACTCTTTTTTTCCATTTTAAATTTTTATTGGTTTTTACAATAGCTTTTACATTGTGGGCACTGTATTTCAACCGGTCCCAGTTTCCATTCCCCAGGAAGATCCTGGGGCCTTGCTAATTGCCGAGCTAGTGTTCTTGCTAGCATTACAGGAGAGGGTAATGTAAAATTGCCGTCACACATTTATAACAGTTCCAGGGGTGTAGGGGCAAAGTGGGCACAGTCCCAAAGATCTCCACCTGCAGATGGCATGTTACCCACCTAACTATACGTTGCAGGCATCATTTTGAATTCAGTAACATATGCACCCCTCTGTCAGTCTACTTTACTGCTCCAGGACCTGCAGTTTGTGTGGCTATGGTGGGGCTCCAGCTTTTGCTAGCAGCTTTTCTCTTCTCCTTTCCTCCCCCCCTCCCATTTAAAATTTCAGCAAATCTTAGTAATGTTCCGAGATCTAGAAAGGAGGGGGATATGGTGGATTGACAATGACACCAGAGGTGTATCTAGGGAAAATAGCGCCTAGGGCAAGCACTGAAATTGTGCCCCCTGTCCAAACATCTGACACCCATCTTTCAGATAACTTTAACATAATATTAGCTGAGAAATACAAGTCAAGCTCATTAATCTTTTAATATTTCAAAAACTATTTAGCAGTGGACATAACTAGACCGAAAATGCTAGAAAACTACAAATTTCAGTATTCTGGGGCTCATGAAATACCCAAATACTATGTGGAGGTGTACTTGGAAAACTACACAGAAGTGCCTAATTCGCTACTATGCACTGTAGCATCACTATTACATAAGTTTTAAAAATAAATGGAGAATTTGACTTTTCCCAGATACTCTGAAAATAATTAAAGGATATGCAGAGTAAACTGTGTCACTGCTTGGAATATATTCTGGTATTTCAGAAAGACAGTTAAAATGAGAGAAAGAGAGCAAGAAACTCCCAGTGGGCCTTAATACTTTCACACTGATTCAAAGACAAACTCACCATTAATAGTCATATTACTAAGACATCACATTTAACTCACTTATCACAAGAAGCAAAGTAAGAGCAAATGAATACAATCCTAGCTCATAAGCTTCAGCTCAGTATGCATAAGCCCTGATTCTGTACATAGAGCCAAACTGAATATGTGTAAAGTGACTTCTATCAGATTAATTTTTTTGTTAAAAAAATTACCTGTAGCCCCTTCGGGGGGCTTCCTAAAGGCCATGGGGGGTGGGGGACTGCAAAGGTTCTCCCTCCCCCACTGGCCTCTAAGGCCTTGCATGGAATATTTGAGCATGTGCGGTGGCCATTTTTAAAAAAACAAATTTAAAAAATGGCCTCTGAAAAAAAAATGGCCTCTGCACATGCTCAATTGGCCTCTGCAAGGCCTGGCAAGACCTGGGGCCTTGCAGAGGCCATTTGAGCATGTACGGTGACCATTTTGTTTTTGGTGACCTTTTTTTTATTTTTAAAAATGGCGCCCCCTTCAAGTGACGCCTGGGGCACGTGCCCTGCCTACCCTATCCTAGATACGCCCCTGATTGACACTTCTTCTGGGGAGTTCTTTTCATAACAAACAGCCACCTCCTTTCTTCCTCGTTCTGGGGACTTTAAGGAAAGCCTGTTGCTAGCTTCCTCAGCTTCCTCTTACTGGCTCTCCTCTCAGGAAGGTGGTTTTAAAAAAATACATGATATTTTAATTGAAATTACTATTGGACAATTTCAAACCTATCCTTTCCGAAATGTGTCTTTAAGACAGAAATACTTGTTTTTAATTTTTAAGAATTCTGACATTCTTGCCTTCTGTTTATGAGCCAACCTAACATACACAGCTTGGAAACCAGGCAACTCCAAAATATTCAAATAGCTGCACTTCTTTCTATAGTCCTTAATTATACCAGTTTTTGTTTTGTTTTGTTTCCTGTTGGCTAGTTATTATTTTTTAAAAAAACTTTGGTGACTGATAGTAGTATTGAAAGGAGAGATCTTCAGCATAAATTCTCTGGCAGGTCTGTGATCTATATGTCTTAATTTTTTGAAACCGATAAAGCAAATGTTGCATAGAATTGCAGCTGGGGTTGATAGAAACCAACGATATATCTATTTTTTACGGCCTGTATCCCGGTTTGAATTTTAATATGAACCTAGGTACATTTCATGGCAGCATGTGTATACTTCCACAGAATAGTGTCTGAATCAGGTTAAAGAAGACCAAGGAATGACTAGAGGATGTGGGGAGGATGGAATAGATCTGAGCAAGGAACAGGAACATGGAGGAAAGCTTTTCCAAGTGTATTCTCTATTTTAGAAGGGAAACATCTATCATGGCTGCACTCTTAAAAGAGACCTCACTTGGGAATATTTTAATGAAGTTTCTGTACATGTGGGTAAGTCAGGCATGTGTGCAAAAATGCAAACAGTGAAGCAAAGAAATGCAAGGCCTGGTTGCCCAAATGAAACAGCATTATGATCTCTGAAATATGCATTACATTTCTGAATACGTATTAAGGTTATATTAGACAACAAGAACTTACTTTTAGTAGAAAATGATGATTAAATCTTCTTGACTAGTGATTTAAATTGTGATTTAAATCATTAAAACTGAGTTCTTTGAAGTGATTTAAATTGTGATTTAAATCATAGCAGCCCTGATTTCAACCACTCTATACAGTTTCCAAGTCAAAGCCTTAATGAACTTGTGGGGGCTTACTCCCAGGTAACTGTTGTGTGCATAGGCTTGCAACCTAAGGATATATCCCAGAAATGTTTATATTGTGAGACAGAAAGAAAAAAGTCTTCCTTTCCTTTTTTTTTTTAATTTGTGAGAAGAAAGGAAATTAATGGGCTTTGGTGGAAACTTCTCATCAGAAGAACTTATGCTAATAGAATCCTTTCTTGGGCGAAGTTTTACATCCTGTTTCAAGCTGGCTCCAATGATCTGTCTGAGGACCCCATGATCACACAAACAGTGAGTCTGCAAAAACAAGATGGCTCAGAGAGACATGGACTATTCACCTGACCCTTGCTTTTATTTTGCCCAAGTTTGTGTTGCTTTCTGTTCTCTTCATTTGGGCAGGCCTTCCAATTTCTGAAGGAAGTCTTCTTCTCCTCTAAAGCTTCCTTGACTTTATTTGTTAGCCATGCTGGCAACGTGGTAGGGGCTTGTTCATAGACCCTGGGTGGTGGGTTTTGTTTGTAGTGTTGGAAAGTTAAAGGACTTTGCGCTGTCTCTTGCCTCAGACAGTGGAGGACAGACTAGTGAGTCAGAGGGCTAGAGGGTCAAGATATTTGTCATCCCTTCTCCACTGCTCTGATGCTATCCCTTTGAAATGTAGATTGCTAATCTCAGGGATTCAACTTCCTTCCTCCTCTCTCTTGCTACCTGGCTGCCTACCTTGCAACATGGCAAGGTTCTCTCCCTGCACCATTTGTACAGAGAGGATGCAGAATCCAACTGCATCCACTTAGATAGATAGATAGATTAGAGATCCTAAATCCTCACTTTCCTATCTAGAATGGAGTTCCTTAATAAATGCCTTTTATATTTATTTGAAACTATGAATTGGCTCCAAGTTACTTTACTCTCAGCACACACACATGCCTAACTAATCTACCGCTGTGTTGTGCCTCTGTGCACTCTGCTATATTGAGAAAGGGAAATTCACCACAGAGAATTTCCAACACGTAGAGGGGACACTTGTCTCCATTTTGGCCAATAAAGTTATACAAAATGGCCACTGACCCATTATCACATCTGTGCAGTCGGGGCTTTCTGGGCTCTGAAACCTATTCCTATTGGTCCAAGGTGGAGTGGCATGTTCATAGAGGGGTCACATGCCCACCTTCGGGGCATGCCTGGGCATATTCTGGAGTAGGAGTGGAGGGCAAGCTTCAGGGGGATGAGGGTGTACCCCTAGTTCTGACCCTTTCCAGTCTTGCCGGGGGCTCCTCTGAACATTTCCTGTGATGTAAGCCCCTCCTTTGACCACTTCCGTTGACGTAAGCGCATTTTGACAGCTCCAATGACGTCAGCACCCCGCGTGGGCACCATGACATCATTCCCTAGCCATGTACTTCTGTCTGTAAACAAAAGCACATGGAGTTTGACAGCAGGTGGGTATCTATACTACTACAATGTATGTAGCCAATCCCAACAAAGCTCTCTTGGACATACCATTGCTTTTGGATGTCCAAATGGTGTTGCCTTCCAGGGCCGTGATAAGATGGGATTACATAAATCTTTCTGGTTGCTATCCCTTTACTAAAGGAAGTACCCGAAAACACCCACACCTTTTTTGTTGTGCCACTCTGTGGAACTCTTTGTCTTGGGAGATCACAACTATTCCTTTTCTGTCAGCAGTGCTTAAAGGTGTTTTTGTTCCAACAAGTGTTTTAATTCCCCATAATTTAATATTGGTTGGCTCATTTTGCTGCTGCATCAGTTGTGGCTATTATTCTCCCTTTATTTTTCATTTCATATTATGATTTTAACTTGCTTGTTAGCCACCTCTGCTTGAAAAAAAGAGTAGGATATAAAAGTTTGCAGATTAGTAAATAAATATCAAATATTCAATTCCTCACCTGATACAATAGATAACTCTAGAGAACTGATACACTCTTGGTGCCACTGGTTTATTAGAGGAGTGACCCGAAGCCTAAGGCTTTCTGCCATGGGACTTCACTAAGACATTGTGAAAATCCAGTTTTCCATAATCAAAATGTGAAGTCAGTCTAAAATTGCAAAACTTTTTGCTGAGCTAAGAGAAACTGTCCCCCCCTTAGTATAATATTACACAATAATGAAAATGGTAGAGGCTTAATTTCTTCATTAAAAGCATCCTGTGTTGTAGCAAGAAACTAGGTTAGATTGCCCATTGGTGTATACTCTGGCAAAAATTCAGGAAAGCCTGTCATCTTGCATTTTCTAATTCATTAAAAATAGCTCCATTTGTGAAATGGATTCTGGTCCCTCTAGCATAAGTATCTCAAATGTACTGTGCTAAAAGTAGAAAAAGAAAAGAATTCAAAAATGGGGAGAGAGAGATTAAAATTATTCATTACCACAATGTTCAGCCTAATGCTCACATTTTCTGAATGGATGTTTGGTAAACTTGCTATTATGGCTTCCTTACAGCTAGAAGTGTCCCAGATGACCAACTGAGCATTTGGTACTTTCTTTAGAAAAGGGATAGCAGCCAGAAAGATTTCCATAATCCTCTCTTATCATGGTCCTAGAAAGCAACACCAACCTAATAACTGTTAATAAGCCCAAAGGAGCCTTTAATTTACATCTTCTTTCTAGAAGAGAGGGACAATTCACTACCGTGGGTATATATTGGTTGCAGCTCTGGTTCTAGAATCCTCAAGACAAGTGACAAGTCATGAAATTACTCCTTCCATCTTTGTTTCTAATTTTCTGGTCTCAGCCCTAAGCTACTCTATTTCAAAGCAGGGGGCCGGGGCTGTTTTCTTTTTTCTAGGTAAGTTTTATTGTTGGCATTAGCCCCAGGAAGTGACATAACACCTTCACAGTAAACAATCTTCTTTGTGACTTAGAAGTCACAAAGCACTCTGTCATAAGGTGAATATCCTCACAGAGTGCCAAGTGGTCAGACTTTATTTCTTTAAGGACCAAACTACACATGTTAAATGTGTCATTATGTAGTTTGCAGCATAAGCTCAGGCATACTTGGACCAAGACCATTACATGGAGGCAGGGGGTATTCCATTTCCCCACTAAAAATCCATGCCAGGTTTCCATGGAAAATCACACCCTCCTGAAAAACCTATTTAAGCCTGAAAATGGCATTGCACCTGGACAACAAAGACACATGACGCAAGTGTGGAGTAAATAAGGGCCACAACTTTATTAATTATAATAGAGGGATGCAAATTGGCAATCAACCCCCCCCCAACAGTGCGGCTTATAAGACTCACAGCTTCCACATGAGCCAACTATCCTAAAGCCTAGGGCAAAACACCTCTGCTCCAAGCAGCATCTGGCCTAGGGCCCCCTGCTGCCCATCATAGCCACCTAAGGTGCAGGCACCTGCTGTAGAACTCTCTACCCCCAAGCCAGAAAGCCTTAGAGAGTTTGAATTCTTTAGCAGGTTGGAGTAAGCCATCCACTAGCATTCGCCGAACCAGAAAGCCTCAAAGGAGGCTGGCAATAGCCTCCCCTTATGCCAAAACATGTGCCTGAAAGGTGATCACCAGCAATCAATTGCACAATAAACCGCACTGTACCTGCCATGAGAAGGGGTTAGCCTAGCTTGACACTTTCACCACCCACAATATCTCAAAACCCATGCCAATCCTTCCTACAAGTTTAAAAGAAACAAATCAGAACCCCGCATGGATAGATGGACACACTCTATCCTAAAAAGCTCAGGATGGGAGGACCTAATTACAAGGTGAGGGATGAATACCCCACTGCTTTCTACCACTAACCTACCTACCGTACTGTTAACTTTAGATCGAGCCCGATCTATCCTGCCTGGGAACTGGGCAACCCGCCAAACCCTATGCTGCAACAAGTTGGACCAGACCAAAACAACCCCAGGCACCCACCTCCGTATGTACTCGAGGTCCCTCCTAATATGATGGGAAATGGCCAGCCCTGAGCACTGTACTAAATCATTGCCTCCCAAATACAGAACAATAATATCAGGAGGCAGATTGGCCTCCAAGAAGTTCCAAACAGTTGGCAGGAGTTGCTAGAGCACCATGCCCCTCCTACCGATCCAAGAGATTGAAGCATGCTGGCACAGGCCGAGCTGGGTCCCAAATTCTGTCTCATATGCTCGCTTGTGAGCCCAGAACACTATTTGGCCCACAATGAGGATCCTGGCCTTGCAACAAGGCACCCTGGGACCTGCTGTGGAGAAGAACAACAACATTAACCACTCATAACTGAACATAATGCTTGTTAACCTGCAAGCGGCACCGCCCAATGCGCTTGACATCACTTTCACGAAAAGCGAGCACCAATTCTGAAGGAATGAAGAAAGAAAACCCCAAGGGGCCACCCTTCCTGCTCCAAAGCCCACCTGACCACAGTTCAAAACTGGTACTGTGTCAAGGGGGAGCCATCACTGCGTCAAAACAGGCAACCTTGTCAATCACCCAACAGTACCAAGTAGCGCTCCAAAGCCCTCATGGGGCACAGGACCGCGTGACCAGACCTATGGAGTTGCACTGCCTGGCCTTTGCCCTTTTGATCCGTCTTGGAATATTGAAGCTTCATGATCACCTTTTCAGGATATAGTAGGACAACTGAATGCTGCCTGATCCTGCATAGTGGGCTGACACGTCCTCTGGTCAAAAGTTCAAAGGCCCGATAGGTGCCAAAAAACATAATCAAGGACACAGCACTGAATAAGGCCAGGTCATAAGGCGACAGGCACAAAACAGGAAAAAAAAACCCTAAAACTGATTCCAGAATCCTGGGTGTAATGGGCTGCTGGGAATCCTGTAGGGAGGGTGGTCACGGGACCAACCCTCCACCATCCGCCATACATGAAAGTTGTGGGTAGGGGCTGGCATCCCAAAGGCCTTAGAATAGAAGGCTAGGGCCACTAAATGCCCAGCCATAGAGTTAGATGAAAGGCCAGTGGAACATAGGTGGACTAAGTACTGCATAATGTGCCCCACTGGTGCAGGCCAAGCACCTTCCAGTCCATCCTGTCCTCTAAAGGATTGGAATGCCCTAATCTTCCTGTCATACGAGGCCCTGGTGCTCGGAGCAAGCAATGCCCAAACAGCTCTTTGAGCTTCTATTCACCAAGGCTCTACAACCAAAGTGCAGGGGCATATCTAGGGTAGGGCAGGCAGGACACATGCCCCAGGCGCCACTTGAAGGGAGGGCGCCATTTTCTAAAATTAAAAAAATCTTTAAAATGGCTGCTGAGAACAAAATGGCCACCGTACATGGTCAAATGGCCTGCCCAGGCCATGCCAGGATACGCAGAGGCCATTTGAGCATGCACAGTGGCCATTTTGTTTTCAGCGGACTTTTTTTTAAAAAAAAAATTTAACCGCACATGCTCAAATGGTCCCTGTGAAGCCCTAGAGGCCAGCAGGGGGGACCTTTGCAGACACACACCCCCACGGCCTTTAGGAAGCCCCCTGAAGGGGCTACAGGTAAAAAATTTTTTAATATAATATAAGTCACTGTACACATATTTAGTTTGGCACTATGTACAGAGAATCAGGGCTTGTGAATACTGAGCAGAAACATATGAGCTTGGATTGTATCTAGGAGCTACCGTAAGTGAGTTAAATGTGATGTCTTAACCAAATGGCTATTAATGGCTCTATGTACACAGAATCAGTGCTTGTGCATACTGAGCTGAAGCTTATGAGCTAGGATTGTATTCATTTGCTCTTACTTTGCTTCTTGTGATAAGTGAGTTAAATGTGATGTCTTAGTAATATGACTATTAATGGTGAGTTTGTCTTTGAATCAGTGTGAAATCCTTAGTATTAAGGCCCACTGGGAGTTTCTTGCTCTCTTTCTCTCATTTTAACTGTCTTTCTGAAATACTAGAATATATTCCAAGCAGTGACACAGTTTACTCTGCATATCCTTTAATTATTTTCAGAGTATCTGGGAAAAGTCAAATTCTCCATTGATTTTTAAAACTTATGTAATAGTGATGCTACAATGCATAGTATATAATTAGACAGATACTTCTGTTTAGTTTTCCAAGTATACCTCCACATAGTATTTGGGTATTTCATGAGCCCCAGCATACTGAAATTTGTAGTTTTCCAGCATTTTTTGGTCTGGCTACATCCACTGCTAAATAGTTTTTGAAATATTAAAAGATTAATGAGCTTGACTTGTATTTTTCAGCTGATATTATGTTAAAGTTATCTGAAAGATGGGTGTCAGATGTTTGGACAGGGTCCGCAATTTCAGTGCTTGCCCTAGGTGCTATTTTCCCTAGCTACACCTCTGCCAAAGCAGCATCCTGTCTGGGTCCTGTCTCTCACTAGGTGCCAGCATTCAGAAACGCTCCTCCTGTGAACGAGAGAGTGCATCCGCTATACCATTCTGCAACCCAGGGACATGTCTCGCCACGAAAAGAATGTTGTGCCACAGGCACTGCAGGACAAAAGTTCTAACTAAAACCATAACCTGTGGGGACTTAGATGTTTATGAGTTGATGACCTGCATGGTGGCCTGGTTGTCACAGCAAAACCTGACTGTGGAATTGGTGAAGGCAGACACCCATATGTGGACTGCAACCACAATGAGAAAGAACTCAAGAAAGTTAAGTTCTCAAGTGAGGCCACACTCTACCCATGTGGCAGGCCACTGTTCAGCATGCCAACAGCCTCTAAAATAAACCCCCAGACCAAAACCCCCCGCTGCATCTGAGTGAACCTGCAGATCAGCTTGTAGGAGGCACTCAGAGAACCAAAGGGAACCTCCATTAAATGTGTCCAGAAAGCGTTCCCATACCTGGAGATCATCCCGCATCTGGGCCAAAACCCTAAGCCTAGGGTGTGGAAACTTAAGCCTCTTGGTGGCATCACAAAGGTGCTGCAAAAATGCCCTGCCGGGTAAAACCACTCTACAGGTGAAGTTAAGGTGTCTCAACAAATCCTGGAGTTGCCTGAGGGAAACCTTAGACACAGAGAGGCACTCTTTAATTAGTGAACCCAGCACCTGCAGCTTGTCAGCTGGTAATCTGGCACATCTAGCAACTGAATCCATCTCAATACCCAGAAATGTAAGCTGTTGTAGCAAATGTAAGCTTTGGCCCTTCAGTCTTATCCTTTGCTAAAGGCACCCCAAGCTCACTACACAGCTCCATGAAGGCCTCCCTGCTGCCCCTGGCCCCATCATTGCCCGGAAAAAGGGGAAGTTGCCACCACACATGTGCCTGTCGCTGCCATGTGTATGTGTGGCGGCGGCAACGGCAATAGGCACATGCGTGGCGGCAACTTCCCCTTTTTCCGGGCAACAATGGGGCCAGGGGCAGCAGGGAAGAATGCTGCCGCCCCTAAAACTTTGCTCTGGAGTGGAGCACCGGAGGGGGGAAAGCGGCGGGAGGGGTAAGTACTACCCCTCCGCCCTTAAAGCTAGACACCCCCCAGTGCCGGACCGCGCCTCCGTGGTTCCGTGCACATCCCTACTCCAAACTTTGAAATTATCCTCGAGGCAGCGGAGCTCCCAGAGGTTCCCCGGTTGTTGCTGAAGCAGCCCAAGCTGCTGCGGCCAAGAGAAAAACGCTGGAGCAGTGACGGAACGATCCTCCCTCGCCACTGCTCTGAGAAGACTGAGTTTGGGGCCAGGCTTGCAAACTGAATGGCTGTGAAGCCCCGCCCCCGAACAGCTCTCTACAGCCAATGGCTGTATCATTACTGCCTCATACCTTTGCAGAGGCCGGGGCAAAGAGCCAACTCCCAGACACGCTGGGGAGGATCGGGCCATTCTAGCTAATGGCACTTTTGAGATTAAATAACTATTTGTGGGAGTACTTTTTAGTGGGGAAATTGTGCAGAATAAAATGGTTAAATACTCCCTACCATCATGCCATGGTCCCAGTCTGAACTGTGGTCCTGTATGGCTGCTTGGTGAGAGTAAAGGCAATCACATGATGATGCATTTAATGTCACATGTAGTTTGGTCCTAAGATTCAAACCAGACATTATTTTAAGCACATAATTGGGTCTGCTCATGGATCAAGACCATACTGTTTATTTATTTTTGTTTATTGTTAAATTTGTATACTGCCTTTCATTAAAACAATCCCAAGGCGGTTTACAGCAACATATAGAAACAAGATTATAAAAATGACACAGTTAAAATATTAAGCTAAAAATATAAAACAAATCTGATTAAAAAATTTAAGACATAAGTATACTGTTGAGGAAGAGGGTGTAACTCTCAGCCTTTGCCATGGGCCTGATATCGATTGGGGTGCCTGTGGCTGCTATTTGCCCTGGGCGGGGGTGGGGGGGGACACCCACTGACTGGTTTTTACTCTCCGTCATGGGGCGGAGGTGGGGTCATGCATTCCTCAGCAGTGGCTGTACTTACTTGGAAGCCAGGTGCTAATTATTTGTAGTCTGGTTTGAACGGGACTGAATAATATGGGTTAGCTTTTCTGAGATTGGGATATGCCATAAATTCTTATTCCAGATATCAATCAACATGGTTTGATTTTTGATGGTTGGTTTTGTAGTTTTGTCTACAAACAATTTATAGCATGGACATTACCATTGATCATACCAACCACAGAAGTGCTGTTACATGTGGGGAAACCCTTTGTTATATATTTACTTTGAGCAAATGGATTACAAAAACAGCTTTGTGGTAGTTGGTTTGCCTCCTTGCTATGTTAGGCCTCAGGTGATGAATGGGAGGGTGAAGAGAAGGAAGGGCCTTCCAAAACATTGTCTTCCTCTCTCTCTCAAAGCCATTTTCAGAATTGAAAGGTGTGAGGTTTTGGAAGCATCACTACCTCTTTCATACTTTTCCAAAGCTGGATACAGTATGGAGGAGAAACAATGGATCTTTCCCACATTGCCTGCTCTCTCACCCAAATGAGTTGCCTACTTTTGGGGGTTTTGACACACTCTGAGCATGACAGCTCAGAGCGTGACAAAAAGATAAAATGTTGGGAACTGCCTAATATAGCGAGATAGATGTAGTGTGTGTATGCATGTTTCCCTAGTGAAAGGTAGTTAATTCCTGTTCACAGTGTAGTACTGTCCTCCCTAAATGTCAGTGTGTTAATTCAATCTTAAGTAAATGTGAGGAGCAAAGAAATGACAAGCGTAGAGCAGTGGAACAGATAACAACTTTGGAGGATCTAAGGATTAACCAATTGCTCCCTGATGTCAAGCTGAGAATCAGCAGAAATAATTATTCTGGCATCCTTCAGGAAGGGCCAAAGGGCAAGGTTTAGTGCTGTCACAGTTGGATTCTTCAAATAATCTAAACAGGTGCCTAATAAAGTATGATTATTTCTTTCATTTAGGAATTTGAAGGAAGTCAACGACTGGCGATACTAAGCGAAAATGCAACAGTGGTTTTGTGGGGTGGGTGATGACATCTTAAACAAATTGAAAAAATGTCCGTGTACCCAGGAAGATAGTTAATGTAAATAGGAAGTCACTCCAATGAAGAAAAATACATAGTATTGAAACATTTTATGTTCCCTGCAATTTACAGAGGTTTCCGCCCACTTTTGTTAAGTTTTATCTGAATGTGGACAAACAACTTTTGTCAAATCTGTGTGTTCTGTGCTTTGATGTGATGCCTCGTTATCTCTAGCCAATTCTACAAAGTTGCTTCTGACATCAGCAATAAATACATCAGGATGCAAAGGATCACTGTTCCATGCAGCCAGCCTTTGAGCTTACAGTTCTTGAACATCAGATGCCAGTGCCTTATGACAAACTGCTTTTGAATTGGGAGGAGTTCCATAAAACTGTTAATGATACAGCATGGTGGAGCTCTTAAAAAAAAACACAACCACCATCAACAATTTCACTGGATGTGCCCAAAGTAGCTCTTTGGATCCCAGATGAAGAGCCTGAAGTTTTGTAAGCAGATTCTAACTAGGGCACACACACACACACCCCTTCCACATGTGTTTATTCATTTATTACTCAGTATTTATTTTATTTATTATTATGTTAAACATATTTTATACCACCCAAAACCTATGTCTCTGGGCAGTTTATCTCATCTTTGTCTGTGCTAGACCCATTTGACCCTTAAAATATAAACTGAAAACAAATATTATAAATTAATAGTAAAACAATGTTAAGTTTGAAACAAATTTTAAAAACAGGAACATTAAAACCCCATAAAACCAATTAAGAGAGCAGAATTTTCTAGTCACATTTGGAAAATTGTAATGAGGAAAATATGTTGAGGTCATTCACACAATCAACTGTGTTCTACCCAGGTTTGGGAGCTGTGTGTGTTCCCAATTTTCAGTTGTGTGGAAGCAAGTTAGGAGGAATAGCTACCCAGGTTTCCCTCCTACCTTGCTTCCACACAATGAGCTGTGTCTCACGATCAGTGAGACCTGGTTTGGGAAGGGAAATGGGGAAAGCGGGCTAAGTGCACAGCCCTGGTAGCTCCCCCCGGAAGCTCCACTATGCCCTGCGTGAGCACGCAGGGCATACTGGAGAGACCCCCAGAGCCAGGAGGTGGATTCCCCCCCCCGGGCATCTACTCATCAGTAGCCGTGGCACGGAGCCACGCTGTGGCTACTCACGATCAGAAAAACTGGGTTTGCGGGGTGCTCGGGGTAGGGGTACTTAGGCGGGTTAACCGCCGGGAGGCAACCAGGCTCGGCTGCAAGCCCGGTGGCTCCCACGATCATCTGAAATCAGGCTAGGCTCCCCTAGCCCAATTTCGGATGATCGTGGGAATAGCCTCAATCACTTCTACTCAGGTTTTCCTCCTTCTTTGCTTCTATACCACCAAACGTGGGAAGCACACAGAGCTCCCAAAGCCAGGTAGAACACAGTTTTTGTTTGTATGAATGACCTTACTATTTTCCTGCTCAAATAAAAATCTTCTCTACAGTTCTTATTGGGGTTAGTGCAAGTGGGCTATCTGTTCCAAACTGAGGAAAGAAAGGAAACCTTTAGCATAACCAGTGCTTCCTAGAACTAACTCTCTCTCTCTCTCTCTCTCTCTCTCTCTCTCTCTCTCTCTCTATATATATATATATATAATCCTTGTACATACATTGCCTCAATTTGTTGCACAGATATTGTTCCAAGATTGTTTAATATTGATTTTATATATTTGAAAGCAAAGGCACTTTGGTTGGTGTATATTCTTATCTCATCCCATGGTTCTAACAACAATAGTGTGAAGCAAGTAGGTTAGGCTGAAAGAAAATAATTGGCGCAAGGTTTGTTGCATGGCTGAATGAGAATTCGATTTCGATTTCCCCCTTCTTAGGGCCAAATGAGACATGATTTGGTGGCCATAATCGGGTTCTTATCTGAGAATTTTTAAAATGTAATCGCAGCCATGAGGGTGGTGAATTGAGTTGGGACCATGGTTCTAAAATGGCAGGTTAAGCCTTTCCCGCCTTGCTGTTTCCCCCACTAAAATAATTGCTCCAATGCTCCTACTTGCCCTGCAGGAGGAAACATATACCTAATATGCTACCTGGATGTTTCTCCCTATGGGGCAAATTAGCAGCTTTGAGAGTGATTTAAACTGGGATAATGCATGAGAAGAAAGGGGAACCCCCAGCACCACAGCCCCGTTTGATTCAGCCTCCCTCCCCCCTGGTGGCTATTAATTTGTCTTTTAAACATGGCAGACCCTGATATCTTGCATCATATCCAGTTGCACTCTATGTCCACTACACCACACTGGCTCTCAGGTTGCTCCAAGATGTGTGAAGGAAGCAAATACATGTTTGCAAACATGGGTATCATGAAGATACTTTCACCAGGGATCTAGGATCAATTGCAGCTATATTTAAACTGGGCTTGCCTTATGTAATGTGTGAAATGGCCCATAGATTCAATACTGAATCTATTCTATTAAGTTTGTTATACCTATTTAGTTGGAAGTATTTTTTTAAAGAAATCAGTGAGGCTGTTCTGATGATCAGCCAAAACCAGGCTAAGAAAGCCAAGCCCGGTCTTGGCTGATCATCAGAAGTGTTGGGAGCCACTCGGCTCTTGGCAGCAGAACTGCCTCAAGATCTTGCCTTTTAAATGAGGTTAATGGAGTAAGCATTCCCTTAGCCCCATTTCTTGGATTGTCTGCCAGCCCTGGCAACAAGCGAGGAGACTGAGGGGCTCCTGGCCAGCACTGGGGGAATCCCTATAATCCATCGCACACTCATGTGGTGCATTATGGGAATTCTAGGGACTGGGATAAAACATCCCGGCCCCCAATCCTCCACATTGCTGGCAAACATGTGGATGGGCAATCCACCCATCCCGGGAGCCAAGGATTGTCTGCAGGGAGGTAAGTGCAAGCAGCCTTCTTTCCTGCTCTCCATTGAGCACTTTCTCACTTATCGTGAGAAAGGTCTCAGTGTGTCTTACTGGCAAAGAAATATGCTTAACAGTGGGGAACCTATTGCACCATTCCTTATGCAGAGAACAAAAGCAAACATTGTGGTTTACTGATGGATAGTTGGAAAATCAGGTTTATAATTTTCTTATATTTAATAATATTCAGTGATAGTCAGAGGTCCTGGGTAGGACTATCTCGTAATGTTGGTGACAGCAGCCACCTTTTCTCCTAGTTTTACAATGAGAAATCCTGAGCCACAGATCTAGGCTTCAAGGGAAATAATTCACATCCTGACAAACCATATGTTCAGCTGGAGATTGTGATCTAACACAGTGACAGTTGGATATAATCTTTATTAGTTTTACCTTTACAAAGGTTAAATGCATGAATGAAACCCGTATGAGTGGACTTAATTCTGATGCTCAAGGATGATAGGAACAGGGTGGCATTTTTTTAAAAAAGAAGCACAGAATGGTGCCTCTCTGGTGACCTGGGTTTTGATGTGATTCAACACAGAAGCACATATGGCCTTCCGCGGTCTCTGTTGTGTTTTTGTAAGAAGCCCCTGTTGAAGATATGCACACAAATTACTGTAATACAGAGCAGTTGGTAGAAAGACCGGCAATATCATCTAGTAAAGAGGGAGTATAATGCAGGCCAGGATTCTCCTCAGCTAGCGTGCACCATCTGTTTCTAGAAGATGTCTGAATTACATTGGCATGTCCTAGCTAGAAATGGGTGGGTTAGGAGGGCAGGGGTATGATCCTTAAATCTTTCTTTCCATTCCAATTACGTTTCAGTCATTAACAAATCTGTTAATATAAACACCTTGGAAAGTCATCCCAGTATTACTCTGAATCCCTAGACATACTGAACACATATTTTATGGTGTGGATTTGAATTGACTTCTTAAAAAGAAAAGAAAAGAAAAGAAAAAAGGAGCTTCCATCAGTTTCTAATTGTCTTATTCTGATGTTCAAACCAGATGAAAGTCAAAATGACTTTGTCTAAACTAGGGGCTTTAAAAAAGAAACATATGGGGAAAATATTTCAGGCTCAGCTTCCTTTGATTGGCAGAGTTAAGTGTTTGGCCATTCCACTCCACAAAGCACAAAAGGCACCAGTTGTGATTGGCTGCTCTTGCTGAAACTAGGAGAACAACAAAATCTTTGCTTGACGTAAGACAGAACAACTCAAAGCAGGGTGCCTGACCCTTGAAGAGAGCGTGGGAAACCCAAATGAAGAATATGAGGCATTGGGACATGTAAGATAACATCTGAATGGTATTTCTTCAACACCACAATCCTTCAATGGAGGAAGGGACCTAGATGTGACAATCGGTGACTACACAAAGGCAAAAGACAGGGAGACGAGTAGATGCCTACTGTGTGTGTTGAGTGTCTGCAGGATGTGGTTCGGAGGATGCATTCCCAAGTAGATGATGAAGGAACTCATGGTGAAGTGCTGAACATTTGAAAAGACAAGCCAGGATACAAAGCATAAAGTACAGGGAGAGTGATGCGCAAAGATGGGCACTTATCCAGGAACTCTAGGAGAAACTGGGTCACAAGACAAGAAGAGTCAGGAGAGACTTCTGGAAGTGGGGCTTCCTGGCTAATTTCTAGGAGTCTAACTAGAAGTGACATTAATTGTGGTGTTACTTCCCTATCTCATTTCCTTTTTTTAACCGTGAGCCTTTCTTTCCTTCCTTCAGATGAGAGATGTGGCAGTTACACTGCATTCAGTATCAGGTTCCCAATCACAGATCAGTTATCAGTTAAATTTGCATTTAACCACAGGACTATCAGTTAAATTTGCATTTAACCACAGGACTATTGAAATGCAGATTGATATGCTCAGAAAGGCAACAATCTCAGATAGTGAAATCATAGATAGGTGGACCCTTGAGGAGTCAACCAATTAGGGGTAAGACTTGATTTGATTGAATGAAGGTGGGTTCAGATTGGTCCATTCAGACTCCTGTTGTCCTGTGACTTTAGCTGCTTGGCCAGGAAATTCTTCATTAATTGAAAACTGCTGGACACAGTTCCCATCATCCCAGGCAGTAATTTCAAGGAACAAGCTCTGTTTTAGGTGCTCTCACTTGCCCAAAACAAAGCTTTGAAGCGAAAACGGGGCTGCTTAGGCAATACAGCATTGTTGAAATTAAGGAGGTGTGGACTTGATCAATTCCTCAGAGAGACGACTATTCAGAGTTACATATAAAAGTAATACAAATACAACAAATAATTGAACAAACAACAAAACCCAGCTGCTTGCTTATACCTAGTCCACATCATTTTCTCATCCTTTTTGCCATCTGCCAACTCCACCCCTGTAGGGAACCCTCAGTTCTCCTTCGTATTTTGAAAACATTTACCTTAAAAGTAGAATAAATCAAATTGATCAAATAAGTTTGGTTTTCATAGTGTATTGTCAATTCGGAGGGACCAGGCTTCCTCAGCAAATAACTTCAATTTTGCTCTTTTGCATTCTGCTTTTATGTGTAGCTCTTGTTCAAGTACTTGGCTGTACACCTACATCCCCATTAGAGCAAATCCAAAGAAAAACTTCTCATTTGTCAGCAGCTGGTTACCATATTCCAGTTGAACATAATCCTACAAGTGACCTGATATTGATGTAGTTTGCCTGCAAACCTTCTATGCTTTCTTTTCTCTCTTTTTTTGAGTAATAAAAAGGCTTTCTCTGTAGTTTAATATCTGTGGACTGTAAAACAATATTTCAGAAACTTCTTTGAAAGCAGAACCTAGTGATCCAAAACATGCTTTTCTTGAAGGGATGGAATTCCCTCAACAACACACAGAAAAAGCAAGTCTTTACCATAGCAGGCCTTCGGGCAAATATGCCATGTGTGTGTTTTGTTTCACTCTTCTGACAAAAAAAAGAGAGAGAGAGAGAGCTTTCTACCAATAATATGAACCAGGGGGGAAATGCTTACATTTCCAGAGTGCTCTTTATCTGGGAATGAGGAAAGCCTTGATTTTCCTTTTGACTCTATTCTGTGATTTACAATACATGATCTTACTATGTCTGAAACTGGCCTTTGGGGCTCTACTACTCTAAACCGCATTGGCTGTTTCATTATATGCTTTAGTTCCCCAGAGAAACGCCTGCTTGTGTTAAAGGCAGAGCAATGATAGTCTGCTTCTATATGGCAGTTAGTTCCAAGAAGAAAGCCCAAACAAGGACTTTAGGAGATGCCTTGCTGGATCAGGCAACAGGTCCGTTTAGTCCTGCATTTTGTGATTTTCCAGGGGTACATGGATGGCTGCTGCTCAGAAACAAACAGGACATAGAGTGACAACTACAGGACTATGGACAAATGTTTGTTTATGGTGGGGAACCCAAGGGTGGACCATCATACGTCAGTGCATAACAGCAAGTCCTAAACTACCAGTAGTCTAATGTTTAAACAAATTTAAATAATATTACTTAATGTAATATAATTAAATAATACAAGTGTATTTTATTGTATGAACACAACAAATATCTCAATACTGCTTTCTAAAAAAGGTTTCCAAAGCAGTTTACATAAATATTAAATGAATGAATGAATGAAATAAAGGATCCCTGTCCCGAAAGGGCTCACAATCTAAAAAAGAAATATGATAGACCCCAGCAACAGCCACTGGAGGGATGCTGTGCCGGATAGATAGGGCCAGTTGCTCTCCCCCTGTTAAATAAAGTGAATCACCACTTTTAAAAAATGCCTCTTTGCTCAGTTAGCAGGGATTGTAGTTTAACAACAATACAGAGAGGTGGGAATTTGTAAATTCTTACTAAGTAATTGGATAGAATACTACTTGCATATTTCCCCTTATATCTTTGCCAATAAATGAGCTAACAACTTCCCTCTTTAAAAAAAGTGAAAGCTCAACATTCAAGGAAGGGGTCTGGAATATCCCAAAGGGAGATGAGAGTCTTGGAGAACCACACTAATGGCTATGGTCCTGGGGGTCTATGTTGTGCTCTTTATGCCTAGCAATTGCTACTGAGGCATATTGATTGGCAGTTCCATTTAGTGGCCATAAATAATTGTCAGTTATAGACCATCTATGTATTTGGTCTCTTTAAAAAGCCATATTAAGCTGATTAAATGACATGATAGATGATGAAATGGAGATGGCTTAAAAATAATGGCTCACATGCTGTGTAGCCTTATGAGGACAGAACAAGAAGTACTGTTCCTTGGAAGAATCTAACAACATGTGAGGCTTGTCACCAGGAGCAGCCCTTTCATGAGGCAAGGTTAGTCAGTGGATTATTGGAGCACCAGCAGGTGGCAAGACGCACCTCTTCATGACCAGGTTGACCCTTGCAAACCTTCCAAGGAGCATCTCTCCTCACATTCCTGGCAAAGCTTGCAAGAAGCATGAGGAGAGAAGAGGAGGCTGCTGGCAACCTTCCCTCCTTCTTGCCCCCAGCACCACTTTTAAAGCTTACAAAGGTAAATTTTGAAAGACATCTGGTCCCCACCAGGGACATGTGGCAAAGCCACCTTTGGCACCTTGCCTCAGGTGCCACAAAATCTTGGGCTACTCCTGCTTGCTGCACAGTTGCAGATTGCAGGGGGGGAATTGATTTTTTTGCTTCTCTTCCCTCATTGCAAAAGCCTTTCTCATGTCCAGGAATATATCAGTGAGGTGCACACAACCCTAAAGAACACCTTCCTGGCACTTACCCCTGGCCTTCTGGGCAGAAGGCCAGGGCCTCCACACTCCCTGGAAGTTATTCACACCCAACTTTTAGTTTGCATCTCCTCCAGGATGGAGCTGTGCGTTCACATGTCAGCCAAATTTACCCCTAGGTCCTTGCGAATTATCAGGGAACACTTCACCTATGATTCAGGAGTTCTAAAAAATCAACTTTTTGTGTCACTTTTGGGGGGCCAGTTCGAATTCACAGTAAAGTCTCACAGAAGACCCACAGTAAAGCCTGCTGTCTGAGAAAGCTCCTGGGGGAACTCAAATCCTCTTTAGTCTGCACAGGGGGAATGGTCGCTGTGCCAGGCGGATGAGGATAACTTTGATCTGTGCCAGGCAGCCAAGCAAGACATCTGTTTTAGAGACAGAAGGGGGAGTGCGGAAAGAAATATGTGGAATGGGCATATATTGTTGAAATATTTCTGCTAATGCATATTTGCATAAATATTGATTGATTAAGGGCCATCAAGTCAGTGTTGACTCTTAGCAACCACATAGATAAATTCTGTCCAGGCTGATCTGTCTTCAGCTTGACCTTTAAGCTTAAGCATTTTTAAAGCATTTCTTTATGCACAGTGGTGCAGTCATTGCTGTCATATCGAGTCCATCCACCTTACCTCTTCTTCTCTTTCCTTCCACTTTCCCCAGGATTATGGACTTCTCAAGGGAGTTGGGTTTTCACATAATGTGTCCAAAGTATGATAGTTTGAGCCTGGTCACTTGTGCCTTGAGTGAAAATTCTGGATTGATTGGTTCTATGAGCCATTTGTTTGTTTTCCTGGCTGTCCATGGTATCCTCAAAAGTCTTCTCCACCACCAAAGTTCAAAAGCGTCAATGCTTTTTCTATCTTGCTTTTTCAAAGTCCAGCTTTCGCATCCATAGAGTGTCATGGGGAAAAAAAACATTGTCTGAAGTATTCTAATCTTCGTAGGTATAGACACGTCACGGCATCTAAATATCCTTTCTAAGGCCTTCATTGCAAACCTACCAAGTGCTAGTCTGTGGCGTATTTCTTGACTGCTGGATCCTTTACTGTTGATGGTCGATCCTAAAAGGCAGAAGCTATCTACCTATTATATATCTGTTTTATATTCTTATATACCTGTTTATATACCTTTATATTATTATATACCTTATATTAACTTTAACATTTAAAGCCCCACATGATATGGGCCCTCCATACCTCCAGGACCGCCTTGTTCAATATGTCCCTCGCCAGTTCCTGAGATCAGACACAAGTAATACCTTGGTGATCCCGGGCCCTAGGGATGTTAAGCTGCAATCAACGAGAGCCAGGGCCTTCTCAGTGGTGGCCTCGGCTCTATGGAATGGTCTCCAGGATAATATCAGAGTTCTCCATGATTTGTTGGCTTTCCGTAAAGCATGCAAGATGGATATGTTCCATCAGGTGATCGGTTGCTGAGATAGCTGGTCGTAGAGTGATATGGTAATCCATGGTTATTATGTCTTGTAATGAGTACTGTATGGGGTTGTGGTTATAATGTTATGTATGTTGTATTTTATAGAACTGTATTGCTTTGTATGTTATTGCTTGTAAGCCACCCTGAGTCCTATGGGAGTAGGGCGACATATAAATCTAACTAAATAAATAATAAATAAATACCTGTTTTATATTCTTACATTCTTGTGAGTTCAGTTGCTGTTTGTACCCTCAAGACCCCACGTGTTAAAAATACTGCATATGTCACAGTATGTGTGTGTAGGGGGATGATACTTAACTTGCAACCGGTGGGATGGGGGTGGGGGGTAGGGCTCCAAAATTACCTAGGTGTACCTCTGATTCCTGTATGCAAAGGGGGCTTTTGCAGGGATGGGAAAGAAGCAAAAATCATTTCTCCCTCCCTGTGTTCTGCAGCTTTGAAGCAGTTAGATTCTTGAAAGGGCAATGCTTGCTCCTTCTAAGACTGTGCAACATGTGAGACAATGTTTAAACTGTAATCTGTGTTCTTTGGGCTCATACATAACTTGGATTTCAAAAGACAATTTTTAAGCTTTTAAAAACAATTAAGTTAAAAGATTAAACATATAAACTTAGCAAGCAACCTAATTCCAGTGTGAAGGAAGTACCTATATTTTCTTCTTTAAAAAATGCTTACTTAAGTTGACATTGAAAACTCTCTGCAATGTACCCAGAACTAATTATTAGAACACAATCTATATCTTTTGAATTGCTAATCTATTTTCCTTCTGCAGAATGGAATGTATGAAGTAGGATTTTGTATGAATGAAGCAGAAACTGAGGTCATTCACACAAAAGAAAACTATGTTCTGCCCAGATTCAGGAGCTCTGTGTGTGCCCAATTTTTGGTTATGTGGGTGCAAACAACTAGGTAGGAGGAGGGAGAAGTGAATGTACTTTGCTTCTGCACAATCACTTCTTCCTCCTCCTACCTAGTTGTTTGCACCCACACAACCAAAAATTGGGAGCACTCTAGGGATGTGAATGGAAACCATTCGGTGCTCCCTTCCTGGAGCATCAGATGGGTTTGGTCTGCTGGCGTTTGAACTGGTTCAAATGGTGGGGGGTTGCTTTAAGGGACAGGGAAGGTGCTGCCTACCTGTCAGGCCATGCCCCGCTGCTTTCCACCCACCAGTGCTCTCGTCGACCATGAACATGGTGACACTGATCAGGGCTGCAAGCAGGAATGCTGCAGCCCAGCACACCTTTTTTGGAGAGTGCTGGCTGGCAGGGGGAAAGAGGTGGGGTGGGGGCTGACAGGTGGGGTGGGGGCTGACAGGTAGGCAGTGCCTTTCCTGTCCCTTAAAGCAACCCCCCGCCCTCCCAGGAGTGCACGAACTAGTTTGTGTACATCCCTAGAACACACACAGCTCCCAAACCTGGGTAGAACTTGCTTGCTTGTGTGAATGACCTCATTGTGTTGATTTTTCAGTGACCAGCATTGCAGGGCTGTTGTAAATATTACTGTACTAATACTGGTAGAATGCTCACTCACACACACACACACACACACACACACACACACACACACACCCGCACCTCAGTGAGTTGCTGTGTCATTTTAAATTTTAAATTTATTCTGATATTTATATCAGATATAATATCTCTGATATAAATATTTAATTTATTCTGTTTGTTCACATTTGAAAATACTATATAATCTTTTGCATTTCAGCATTATACTAACATTCTTCCCATTCTATGGCCCCAGCATCAGTTATTGACTGTGAATACAGAGGTTCTATTTAGCTAACTTGGCCATGAGCTCTTGGTGTACCTTTAATTTTTTTTTTTTAAAGGATTCAAATCCATTTTCTGATTGGGAATTATGAATGAATGAATGAATGAATGAATGGCTTTATTATGATCATTGATCAGTTAGGGAATGGCCATCTATAGCATGCAGTATAGTGGATAGAATATTGTCTTTATGATTTGTCTTCTCCCCAGAAGAGGGTTGGAATTTTTTTTTAAACAACCAAAAGCTGAGAATTCATTTAAAGGGTCTGGACTATCCCTGAGGTGGTATGTACCTGGATGGCTCTATATAAATAACCAGTGAGTTTCCTTGGAACTTCAAAGTGAATGTGTTTATGATTTGAGATGCAAAAATCCCATATGCTTGCAATCTATTATAGAGGGAGCCTCACAGAGAACCTATTACAGAATGACTGAAAAATGGAGAAAAATCAATAAAGACATCACTAATAGCTGATATCCAAATGAACCATTGTGATTTGCTTCTTGCAGGTGACTTTAATGCCCGCATTGGAGTTGATGATAACGATCTTTATGATAAATTTCATTGCCACCCTCCTGCGATGGAGCCCCCTTTCCTTCTACTGGTCAGCTGTTCTAAAGATACTAGGGCCAATGCTGATGGTCTAAATCTCGCAAAATTACTACATAACTTGGATCTACATATGCTAAACGGGTCCCTACGGACTTCCCCGCAGAGTACACCCATTGGGCGGGTTTTAGACCGTCATTAATAGACTATGCCGCAGTATCTCGTAACTTGGTGCCTCATATAAGAAATTTTTGTGTCATTACCCGCCCTGAGAGTGACCATCTTCCTTTATGTTTGAATATTGCTAGGGTAGACATTTCCAGGGTAGAGAGTAGGCTTGCTCCTTACACAGACTGTGATGCTCTTTTTCAAGCCGCGAAGTGGTCTATTCCACTATCAAACCAGGCTAAATAGTTTCTTAACTCAGATAAAATTCTGATGCTTTGGGAGTTGCTAAGGACAGGGGGCTCCCGGCCTCATGAGTCTTCTGTGTTAGAGCATTATGCTAAATTAATCAGTCTTCTTGCCCCCCTGCTTGCTAAACCTTGCTCATCACCATGCAAGAGGCACAGGACTTCTTCACGCCCCTGGTTTGACCAGGAGTGCCGAACAGCAAAAAAGGAGCTTATTTCAGCCTTTAAATCAGGTGTTTTTATTCCTGGACCCCAGGTCCTCGCCTTAATGAAGCAATCTTATAAAAAGTTGCTAAAGTCAAAGAGACTACGATATACACAACTGAAGTGGTCTGAATTGATTGCTGCAGCTAATTTGAAAAACCAGTCTAGATTTTGGCGCCTGGTGACGACACCGCAGGCAAGATCCTTGGTGGTCCCCTCTCCCCTCATCTCTCATGAGGTTTGGGAGCGCCATTTCTACTCTTTATATAGGCGGGTTGATTCTTCAAACTATAGTTTGGACGTAGATATTTCTTCCCTCCCTAGCTGGCCCCCTGTAACTTGTGCATAAATTGAAGAGCTGATAAAATTAGTCAAACCTGCTAAAGCCCTGGGCAGTGATTGTATTAATATTGAAATCATACGTCAAAATCTGGATTGGTGGGTGCCTGTCCTGGCCTCCCTGTTCACATATATAGATAGTACTGCTAAAGTCCCCTCTGACTGGGGTATAGCGATAATAGTTCCTATCTACAAAAAAGGGTGTCGAACTGATCCATCAAATTACCAACCTATAAGTTTATTAAGTATTATTTCAAAATTATTTGCCAGACACCTTTTGGCTAAGCTTACCTACTGGGTGGAAGCCCATAATGTTCTTGCCCCTGAACAGGTGGGCTTCCAACAAGGACGGTCCACTATGGAGCAAGCATTTATATTACAGCACTTAGTAGAGAAATATTCCAGTAAGCCAGGCTCTGCCCTGTACACGGCTTTTATAGACCTGAAAGCCGCTTTTGATTCGATCTCTAGAAAAAGACTATGGACGAAGCTGCATGAGTTATCTTTGGATAAGCGCTTGTTAGTGCTGATTTACAAGCTTCATGAGAACACCTGCCTCAGAGTCCGCCTGAACGCACAAGGCCAAGTCTCGGCTAAAATTCCCACCTCCAGAGGGTTAAGGCAGGGCTGTATTTTGGCCCCCATTTTATTTAATATATATATCAACTCTATTATTTCTATCATGAGCGTTCCCTCGATTCACCCCCCCAAACTGGCACATAAACATCTTGCCATTTTGTTGTATGCCGATGATATGGTCCGCATGTCCCTGACACCGATAGGATTGAGACGGGCCCTTTCATTGCTCAGCTCCTATTGTGCTGAAGAGCTCTTCAAAGTAAATCATCAAAAAACTAAAGTGTTAGTTTTTGCCAAGCGCCCCAAACGCCATACATGGGGAATGAATGGCCATTACTTGGAACAAGTTAAAATCTTTAAGTACCTGGACATGGTCTTCCACTCCTTGGGCCGGTGCCAGGCACATCTAAATTATATTGTGCAGAACACCCAAGCCTCAACCCACCTAATCAGATCTTTTTATTTTACAAAGGGGGCTCTTTGTATCCCAGCCGCTCTTAAATTATTTCTTGCCAAGGTGCTCAGTTGGGCCCTTTGGGTAATTTCGCCACACTGGAAGCTATTCAAACAAAGTTTATTAGATCTATATTGCAGCTTCCCAGATGCGTTCCTAATGTCGTTATTAGGCGCGAGGTGGGCCTTGGCTCCCTGGAAGCGGAGTATTGGAAATGCATTTTTGCATTTTGGTTAAAATTAGTCTTTTCTCAATCTGGACTTGCCCCCTTGGTATTAACTGACAATTTTGATTCTACCTGGAAGCGTCTTGTTAAAATAAAATCCCAACTTTATGGGTTTTCGCTGGGTATGCTTATCAGTTTGGGCTACGATCGTGCTAGGAAGTCTATTAAACAACGAATTTCTGACATTGATTTACAGTTAGAAGTTGCCAAAATCCCAAAAGGTGTTTACCTTGGAGATCAGCATTTTAACACAAAACCGACTGCATACCTAAGTAATATTTCCTTTCCCAAGTTTAGGCGGGTGCTATGGTTAGCTCGATTAAATGCGCTCCCTACAGCAGTGCTTCAAGAGAGGTTCAGGGGGGGTTCCTTATGCATCCCGACTTTGCCCTTGTGGGTCTGGCGATATCGATACCACTGAACATGTTATTTTACATTGTGACCTCTACAAGAATGAGCGATTAACACTTATTTTTCCTTATCTTGTGATGTTTCCTGGTTATTCAGATAAGTCTCTCTTAAAACTTTTATTGTCAAATTTTAATTATGAATATTCCAATACAGTGGCTAACTTTTGTTATATTTTATGTAAATTATGTTCTGTTGTGTGTGATAATGTTTCTGGTCAATGATCAAAATAAAGGATGATGATGATGATGATGAATAAAGGCATCATGATTTTAATATGAAATAATTGTGGGATTATTTTAAATAAGCTGGGTGTAAAATCCTAAGCATACTTACTAGGGAGTGCTCAATGCAACTTACTTCTGAGTAAACCTTATTAAAATTACACTGCACTCTCACTTGTAATTGTTTGTCAACCCACAGCAAATCCTACTGTACAGACATACTGCCAAGAGGTAAATCAAAGCATTATTTTCTGCTTTACTGTGTTGATTTCCTATATTCAATGAAAATGTATTATTTAGATTCATAAAAAATGTACAAATTCAAAACAGGAGGACAAATTTCTTTCTGTGCTTTTATTCTTAATTCAAATTTATACATATTACATACATTTATATACAGTTATTTATTATTTTTCTGTGTAAACCGCCCTGAGCCATTTTTGGAAGGGCGGTATAGAAATTGAATTAATGATGATGATGATGATAATAATAATAATAATAATACATGGAAAAGTAGATATTTACAGCAATCTAATTCAAGTACAAGCATAACATACATACATCTACTGTAAGTGGGCTGACTCTTATGCTCTCCTGTGGGGTATGCCACAAAAGCATTCACCTCCTTGGGAGATACTGATGCTGGTGTAGGCACATTCCTTGGGAAAGGGGGTGGAGCAACACAGGAACAATCCATGAGGTCATTCACACAATCAAAAACTGTGTTCTACCTGGGTTTGGGAGCTGTGTGTGCTCCTAATTTTCAGTTGTGTGGAAGCAAGGAGGAAAACCTGGGTAGAAGTGATTGTGTGGAAGCAAGGTAGGAGGAAAAGCTACCCACTTCTATTCAGGTTTTCCTCCTACCTTGCTTCCACACAACCAAAAATTGGGAGCACACACAGCCCCCAAACCTGGGTAGAACACAGTTTTTGATTATGTGAATGATATTCCTGGAAGTGGTGTGAATTATATTCTTCCACACAAGAAGCTTTCAACAGCAACTCACATCACTGTAGACATATGTAAATCAGGCTTCACTTGTGTGATATCAAATGATATGCATGCATGTATGAAATTAGTGGTGGGTGCATACCTCCTGAGCTCACCTCACAATTAGCTTGGTTTTTCTAGGATCTCAGAGAACCCTTAGAAAAACCTGGCTTTTGTTTTTTCATGAGAATTCCCCAAGGAAGCACAGGATATTGGTGCATTTGGAGGCTCAGTAGTCCACTGTGTTACTTTACCCTTTCACAGGCAAACACCCCAATGGGGATGGGGTGCGACTGGCAGTGGGTAGAATTGGCTGGCATGAAGGATGAAGAGACCTCATCCTTCAGGCCTGAATGTTAGGAGTGTCCATTGCTATTGGGATAAGAACTGTAGTGTGCCTTCAGTATCACCAGCCAGCCTTCCCCACTAGTTTACAAATGTGTATTTGTTTCAGAGGGAAGAGTGGTACACAAACAGGGAGAAATGGCTGGCAGCAAGCTCATTGTGAACTGAGCCTGAACGTTAGTGGGGTTGTGGAATCAATATGTAATATGCCTGGGGGGAACCTTGAATGTGACATAATAAACCCTGTCCCATCCCAACTTAGGATGCATTGCTATGGAAAACAGTATAAATATGGGAGGCAGGACACCAACTGAAAAGTTCTTCCAGCTTTTGTTGTCCCTCCCTTCTCCCTCCACATTACTATTTGCTGAGAGAGGAACCGTTCTTAGGCCAAAGACTCATCCTTTTCAGTCAAACTTCTAACAAAGCTTCTACTATTCCAGAATCAAGTCCAAAGATGCAATCAATGGTATACAATTTTCTCAGTTAGAAGGGTTCATTTGGTTCTACAGAAAAGCTCACAGTTAAAATGGACCCAGAACACCAGACGTTCATTAATTGCTTTTAATGTTTGACCCCTTTAAACTTTGTCTGACAGAATGAAATTTTTCAGCTTAATTGGCTTCCTTTCTGTGTATTTTTGTAAAACATTCTGCAAACCTGGTGCCAAATAGCAACTTGACAAGCACATTTTTACCCTCTATTTATCTCTCTCAGATAAAATAATGGGAGAAGTTCCAGTTGCTGAATTTCTGAAATATTAAGTTGTTGATTAAAACACCGGAGCAAGGCCTGTGTGTGTGTGTGTGTGTGTGTGTGTGTGTGTGTGTGTAGATATGTGTATATGGATGGATAGATACAGTAGATAGATAGACAGATAGACAGATAGATAGATACTGACTGACTTCACTGACTGACTTGCTTCTCCAAGATTACAGGTAGGAGTCTCTCACAACCCTATCTTGAAAATGCCAAGGAACGAACATGGAACCCCAAATGCTAACAACAAAGACTGTACTAACTTGGGTCTTAGTTCACATGCAAATTGTAGTTTTTCTGTTTTGTGGGGTTATGTGGGGGAGGTCCTGGTGCTCAGTCCCAGCTCCTTTTCATCCAGTCCTAAAGCTTCAAGAGTTAATGTTAAGAATCAGGGGTCTTCAGATTTCTGTAATTGTTGCAGAGTGGGCTAAGGTCATTTCTTCTGTTAAGTTTCATTATAGTTATCTGAACCTCCAGAGTATTTCCATATAGCTGAGGAGTTGTGAGGAAATTCCCTCAAAACCTGCCCATCAGCACCCGAGAAGTCAGTACTTCATGACACCAAGAGATTAACTGTGTCAAATTCCTTCCCCTTCAGAAACAGAACAGGGCTACCAAACATGTGAGGGGGCCACAGAGTTTCAGCATTTACTTCTCTGGAGATTATTAGAAAGCTTTTCCCTTCAGAAGCAGAAGGTTAGACATTTCCCACTCTTGTAGCTGAAGCCCTCCTTTCCTCCACCTTCCTTGCTAACAAGTATGGAATCATAGCTCTGCCCTCCTGCTTGTCTTCTCTGTCTGACATCACAAACATTCTGTCCTATTGATCAACATGATGGGGGATGTTTGGGGTTTGGGGCACCCCTAAGTGTTTTCCCTTCAGATTTTTATGAAACCAACATGTCTGTGGGTCATCCTGAGTTTGCTAGTACCTACCACTTGCCCACAGCTGCTCTGGTTCTCTGTCCATAAGGATAGTAACGTTTTCAGCTCTTTCAGAAATAGTATAGAGCTAGCAATGATATTTTATAAACAGACCTTCCATGTCAAATATGTTACCATGTGTAAGAAAATGTTTACATAGAATGAAACATACTTTCACATAACATAATCACTGTGCATCCCTATTCTATTTTTTAAACATCCCAGACTACATCCTGTAATTTGAATGCAAATAGGCTATTTATGTGGTGAAAGCTCAAACCTCTGTCAACTAAATGTCTAAGCTGTTGTATAACAGAAAGCATTTTCTATAGTATTAAACATTTTGTTCAGGGTAACCTGTTCATTAGCTGTGAGAGAATTTAGAAAACTCTGTTGAGGATGTTTTTCTTCTTCTTCATTTTAGATTTGTCCTTAGATTATTTTATAAATTGGGATATGTGGAAACAATGGCTCTTGATTGATATGTTAATGGCAGTTAAATTTTCCTTAATACTTCTATAACTATTTTAAGAGGCAAAAGCAGACTGGAAAAAACACTGGTCAAATTTAGATTTATGTATAAGTGGATTTTAAATGAAACTATTGATGATGGTACAAAGGATTAAGGTATCTGTATCACAACGGAGAAGTAGATAGGCTTGTTCAGTTTTGCTCTGTGTAAAATTAGTAAACAGATTGGGGATGTAGCTGGGTGTGTTAACGGAACAGTGTATTGGTTGTTCACCCATCACCATCTGTCCCACGTCAACTGTAGTTTAAGACATTACAAAAACATGGCTGATGGTTTTAGGCCAATTAAAGCAGATTTTATAGAGTAAGAAGGGTAGGGTTTCAGGCCACCTACCAAAAAGGTAGAGTTGCAGGCCACCAGCCAAAGGGCTATGTATTGACTGTCTATGTGTGAAGTGCGGCTTCTGAGGCCTCTGTCTCCGGAAAGCATCACCCCATGTTGCCTGACATGCAGATCTTAATTAACAGCTGGAAGAACTTCAGAAGCAGCCAACTACACAGGGTAAAGCACTATAATAGATAAAAATACCTTAAACAGTAAACTTTGGGAAGTCCTACTTGTAAGTACCTAAGGTGCTCTTTGGATCACAGCTACAGTAACTGACAGTTGTTGTATCCAGTTCCCTGTAACAAAGTGTTGGCAGATCACTCACCATTCCCAAAAAATCCTGTTAAGCTTTGTGCACTGCAGGCATGAAACTATCAGTATTCAGATTAAAATGTGCTTTTAATTCATATATATATATATATGAAATATATATATATATACACACACACACACACACACACACACACATACTCACTCACTCACTCAGCACTATGTTTGCATTTGGATATGATCCCAGACAGCAGCAGCAGAAGCAAGAACAAAGTGGTTAGCACTAGCAATGACCAGGGTGTACGAATATGAAACACCACCAAATTGGAGAGTTTTCTGGAGTCTGAACTCATTTCCAATATTATGACTGTCTATGATTTTCTTGGCCTGCTAAAGTGAAATGATTAACTAGCAACCCACAACAGTAATAAAAGGCACCAGGAAAAAGTTTTTCTGCTTCTTACATCACCCAGGCAGCCTCAAAAAGCAAATGAAGCCCACACTTGAAAAGGCTCTTATAAGCAGTAATAAAAATTAATTAATTAATTAATTAATTAATTAATTAATTAGTGAGGAGGAGGAGGATGTTGATGGGCATTCATCCACAGTGGCATAATTTCTCAAATGCTTAAAATCTGTTTGGAAATGCTGACTTTATTTGCCTGACAGGGAGGTTTGTCTCAGAGAGTTGACATTTCATCAAATTGTTAAGTCCAGTTATTCAAAGCAGAATGCGTCAAGTTGCCATGGACATAAAATGGATTGTAACTGTAAAAAAGCCATGGTAAGAAGTTCATGAACATTATTAACGTACAAATTTCACTACCTCCTTACCGAGACCTGTACCTATGAAAGTCATTTGTGGCCTGAATGAAGGTAGGTGCCAAGCTGCATAAAGCTTCCTGCTCTAGTTGTCCAAAAACAATTTTCAAACTGGCCATTAAATAAACCACCACTTATGAAACTGTCTTAAAGAGAAGGGAAGAAAACTTGGTAATTTTTGCAGGGTAGGGGTAGAATAAAAACAAGATCTCCCCCAATCGTAGGGAAACCTTTTGTTTGGTTGGGAAATAGCAATAGCACTTACATTTATATACCGCTCTATAGCCAGAGCTCTCTAAGCGGTTTACAATGATTTAGCATATTGCCCCCTACATTCTGGGTACTCATTTTACCGACCTCGGAAGGATGGAAGGCTGAGTCAACCTTGAGCCCCTGGTCAGGATCGAACTTGTAACCTTCTGGTTACAGGGCGGCAGTTTTACCACTGCGCCACCAGGGGCTGGCGCAGTGGAAATGATGGGGAATATAAGAAGCTGCTTTATACCAATGGGCATTGCCTAGTTCAGTATTGTCAATTCAAACTGCAGCAGATCCCCAAGGCCTCAGGTGGAAATATTTCCCAGGACCAGTTACTGAATTCTTTTAATTGGGGATGCAAGACATTGAATCTGGGACCGTCTGCATGCAAAGCACCATCCAGTAAGCCATGCTCACAGTACACCAGTGTTCTTCATTGTAAGGCCCAGAGGCCAGTTGCAACCCCCATCAGCCCTAGGTGTAGTTCCCTAAATGTTCATTGGGCCTACATGAAGCTTTAGCCCAAACGGAGTGCTCTTTACAGTCTACCACCTGGCACCAGAGTGTTTTCCGGACTATGAGATTTGCAGCAGTCAATGCATTGCAAACTGTGACAGAATTGTGCAAACGTTTCAAAACGAGAGTAAAGGGTTGTTTAATGCTTTGTTGTAAGCTGGTGGCCATTCATATTTTCTGTCCGCTGAAATGTATTTTCCAGGCAGGAGTGTCCATATTCTTATTGAAACACATTTTTTTGTTTTTTGTTTGTTTATTTGAAACATTTGATATACTGCCCACTCCGAAGATTCTGGGTGGTGTACAAAAACATACAAATCAAGACAGCATTAAAATTACATTCTAAATAAAACTAAAGTAACAAACAGGAAAAATAATAGGTAAACTACAGGGTAAAAGCCTGGCGAAAAAGAAAAGTCTTCAATAGAGATTTAAAAACCGACAAGGAAGGTGCTAAATGAATCTGCAGGGGGAGGGAATTCCAGAGAAGTGGGGCAGCAACTGAGAAGGCCCTTTCACGGGTCCTAGCACTCCGAACCTCTTGGAAATCGGGGACCGAAGGGCCATCTGAGCAGATCTGACCGGATGGGATGTAACTGGATGGGAGAGGCGGGTCTGTAGGTAAACAGGTGCCAAACCCCACAAGGCTTTGAAGGTCAAAACCAGGACCTTAAATTGAACTCTATAGAGAATAGGCAACCAGTGCAATGCTGCAGGAGAGTTGTTACCCTGTCATATTTTCTGGCACCCGTAAGTAAACAAGCCGCTGCATTCTGGACCCATTGTAGCTTTCCAATTGTCCTCAAAGGTAACCTTAGATAGAGGGCATTACAATAATCTAGGCGGGCGATAACAAGGGCATGGCTCACTGTCATTAATGCTTGCCAATCAAGGTAAGGGTGTAATTGACGAATCAGATGGAGCTGGGCAAAGGCACTTCTGGCTGTAGACTCCACCTGCTGTTCAAGCAAGAGGTGCGAGTCCAAAAGGACCCCCAAATCACATACAAGCTCCTTCGGGGGCAGCACCACCCCATCTAAAATAAGGTTCACATCCAGCTATTGGCTGGTACGAGGGCTGAGTAAGAGTAGTTCAGTCTTGGTGGGATTCAGTGTGAGCTTATTTTGATTCATCCAGACCTTAACAGCTTCTAGGCATCGAGTAAGCACAGAAACAGCATCTCCAGAATGGTCTGGATGGCAATATACAGCTGAGTATCATCAGCGTATTGATGAAATCTCATCCCAAACTGGGAAATGACCTTACCCAGTGGCTCCATATAGATGTTAAAGAGGACAGGGGCAAGAATTGAACCCTGGGGAACTCCATAAAGGAGTGGCCATGGGTCAGAGCATCTGTCCTCAATGCATACCAACTGCACACGCCCACTAAGGTAAGAACGGAACCACTGTAAGAAAGTGCCCCGATACCCAACCCACACAGGCGGTCAAGGAGGATAGCATGATTGATAGTGTCAAAAGCCGCTGAGAGATCTAAAATGACCAAGAGAGGGACACTACCCTCATCAAGGTCCCGAGGAAGGTCATCTACCAGAGCGAGCAATGCTGTCTCTGTGCTATGCCGAGGCCTGAAACCCGACTGATAAGAATTAAGATAACCAGTTTCCTCTAAGACCCTCTCAAGCTGGGCACATACAACCCTCTCTAACATCTTCGCTACAAAGGGAGGTTGGAGATCGGCCTATAGTTGTCAAGGACCTCAGGGTCCAGGGAGGGTTTCTTCAAGTGAGGGTGAGCTATCACCTCTTTAAGGGCTGCTGGTATGAAACCCTCACGTAGCGAAGAGTTAACCAACTCCCATAGCCAAGAATTAACATTTCCACCAGCTGTTCTAACCAGCCAGGAGGGACAAGGGTCCAAGTAACATGTTGCTGCACCCATACCCAAGAGAATCATGTCCATATCCTCGACCAACTCAAAGGTGTCCCATATAACATCACAGGGCGGAATCTCCTCTATCTGATCAGATCCTACAGAAGTAGAGTCCAACTCTAGCTGAAGGCGGGCGACTTTATCAGCAAAGAATTAAGCAAATTGATCACATCTACCGGCTCCTCTCTCCTAAGAAGGGAGCGGGTAATCCGAAATTTATCTGCCCTCCTCCTGTCCCATTTGGGCCAATGGAGTCATGGAGTGTGTATGAGATGAAAACAAACAAACAAACAAACAAACAAACAAACAAACAAACAAAATGGGAAAGTGAAAGGGAATCCTGTGGTAAGCCTGGAAGGGGGGAAGAGAGGAACTGGCACACCTGGTTGGGCACTCTCTTCCATGGCAGCGGTGGCAGCAGCCAGTGGCCCCTCAGCTCCCCCGCCAAGGCTGCTGGGGTGGCCGTAGCAGCAGCAGCTTCTGCCACTCCTTCTCAGTCGGTGTCCCAGACAGAGCCTTGCTAGGGCTGGGGAGCCTTGCAGTGGCAGTGGTGCACCTTTCTCCTCTCTGTCATCACCCTCACTGCTTTCCTCCTGCCTGGTCTTCTCCTGAGGAAGGAAGATGGTGGCAGTGCGCCTCCAGAGAAATACATAGATAAATAGATAATTAAAGAAAGAAAGAAATAGGAGGGAAGAGGCAGAGGGGAGGCAAGCGCTCCTCCAGTGAGATCTGTGGGATTGCACAGAAGAAAATGAATCATGATTCAGTTCAATGGGCTTCCTTTTAAGTAAGTGACTGTTCTTCTCCGTGCCCTTTGCATTGTAGTATTTGTCATTTATTTATTTATTTAAACATATTGTATACCACCCAAAATGCAAGTCTCTGGGTAGTTTACAACAAAACAATAAAAACAACAAATAAAAAGGTTAAAAGATTACAAAAATGGCCGCCCCTCTTTTTTGGAACACTCTCCCCCACCCCGCAAGATTCGTTCAGCTCCTTCCCTAGCTACTTTTAAGGCCCTTCTTAAGACCTACCAGTTTCACCAGGTGTTGCCCTTTAATTAATTAATTAATTTTAATTGTCATTAGTATTGTTGTTGTCCACTGCCTAGAGTCTTTGGAGGAGGTGATATATAAGAACATTTTAATAAATAAATAAATTTTAAATGTTAAAACTATTATAGGTCAAACAATTAAAAAGAGTATCTAATTAAAAGCCTCGATGAACAAATGTGTCTTGACTGCCTTTTTAAAAGTTGTAAGAGATGAGGAGGCTCTTAAGCACAGAAGTAAATGATTTATTTCAATGGGCTTCCTTTTCAGTAAAACGTGCACAATAAAGGGTTGGATTCAGAAATCTGCTCAGCTGCTCTCCCCTCCTCTTCTGTGTTGACAAGCTCAAGTTATGTTGGAAGCAAGTGGAGGAGGAGGGAGGTGTGGGGTTTTGGATCTGTGGGGAGGAAAGGAGGGGAAAGCCAGGATTTCTCCCTGCCTGTTTCTCTCCCTGAACTGAGGGGGCGGAGGAAGAAAGCACGGGTGGGGGGTAAAGAACTGGCCATACTGCAAAACACCACAATGCATAAAATGTGGGGAACGGCTCCCTACCACAAAAATATACAGCTACTTTCCTGCAGCTCATTTACAGCATTGTAGGGCAATCATGCATCATTAAAATTCAAATCAAGGCATAGGAAATGTCAACGGCACCCTGCTGACAATGCAGCGACACCAATGTGGAAACACAGGCAATATGGAGGGGCACTTAGTGGATACATCGCGAGTACGTTGCAGTGTGGAATCTGGAACACTTTGCCCAGCCTGCGGGGGGGGGGGGGCTCATATAAGGAAAACAGCCCTCTTGAATTGCTGCACCATCTTGGAAGGTGTGCACAGAGTGCTAGGTAGTGTAGCCCTTCCCAGTGCTTTCCTTCTAGAGCTCCTAAGAAAGGGCTCTGTGTCTCTGTTACGGGACTGAGTAAAGTCCTTTGAGCACTGAGAAAAGTGCAGTACCATGCAGAGGTTAGCACTGTGGAAAGTGCTAACCTCTGGAGAGAGATCTCAGGGAGAGGAGAGCTGGTCTTGTGGTAGCAAAGCATGACTTGTCCCCATAGCTAAGCAGGGTCTGCCCTGGTTACATCTGAATGGGAGACTTGATGTGTGAGCACTGCAAGATATTCCCCTCAGGGGATGGAGCCACTCTGGGAAGAGCAGAAGGTTTCAAGTTCCCTCCCTGGCTTCTCCAAGAAAGGGCTGAGAGAGATTCCTGCCTGCAACCTTGGAGAAGCCGCAGCTAGTCTGTGAAGACAATACTGAGCTAGATAGACCAATGGTCTGACTCAGTATATGGCAGTTTCCTATGTTCCTATGTTCCTAAAGTGGCTCTCACACTGAAAGGTGGGTTTTTTTTTTTGCCAAAGTGGGCCCTGCTTGAAAAATAGTGAAGGTCACTGCAGGACACAATACTGTTGAAGCACTATAAATATTTTAGAGGTGCTTAAAGACATCAGTATTCTAAACTGCCCTAGATTTTCCCCCTCCTCCCCCATCATACCCCACTTTAAGTATCTTGGCATCTCAGGGGAAATGATTATTTCCCACAACAAAATAATTTGCAGTAGAAAGCCTAAGACACAGCTGGGATGAAGGGTAACATGCCCCCAAGGATCCACATTAAGTAAGTATAGAGGTGGAATTTATTGTACATTGAAGTAAAACACCAAGCTCATTTGTAAAACCATGGCAATCTCTGCTTATGTGCATGGGTTAAACAAACAAACAAAAACAAACAAACAAACAAACATTTGAATAAACTCAGAAATGAATGAGATTTCACACCTTTGCTAAACTACAGCAGCATATTGCAGAGAAGTGTTAGTGACATGATGTAAAATATAATAATAAAGATGTAATAGAATAGATTAAAAAGCCATATGGAATTAATTTTCTTCTTATACACATGCAAATCCTTTGTCCTCAAATGACTTACACCTGTATTTACGCTTGCAATCACCTCAAATTGTACACTCAGCAGGTGATACATTGGAATAACTTGCTTAAAAGTCCCTTAGTTCCAGTTAAATCGGTGATTGCAACAGGACATGAAATGGGCAGTGGAGTATTTTCAAGTTAGATATGCATTTATCTATATTAATCACATGCCATAACCTTGTACTGCTAGGAGACTGGAATGTGAACAATAATATATATGAGTCTTAATAGACTGTTAGCACATCTCATGCTATATAACATGGAGCTGAAGATGCCATTCCTTTACATTCTCTCGCTGACCCTGTGCTGTTAAAGACCCAATCAGTTTATCTCAAAACTTTGTACATGACATGCATAGCAACTGGCATGCCATGGTTACAGGCATGATGTATGAGACTAATTTTTCTGTGATCTACTTATTCTGATCAGAGCATTTATTACAACTTTTTTTCCCCAAGGCAGAGGACTATATAGTTCTTCCCTTCTGCTCAAATGGTTAGCATTTCTGGTTAGAGATTTCTGGTTAGCTCACTCTATTTTCCCAGAGCACCTACCTAATATCCACATACCTTATGCCTGAGCTTTATGACCGACTGACTAGCAAGAAAATGACTTTTAAAAAGCTCTTCTTTTTGCAACATCATTTGCTTTGTCTAGCTCCTCCAATGGTCTCCACTAGGAATTTCTTTCAAACAGTTCACATCAACTGCATACATGTAACTGTATCCTAGTTCCACCTTTTAAAATATCTTTAACAAAAGGCATTGAATCACAGTTTTATCCACTAAAAATACTTCCCCAGAGTAGTATAAATAGCAATATGGCAAAATGACTACAAATATAGTCAGTTTATTTCTCTACGTGGAAGCAGCCTCTTTTGTCCCTTTGGGGTTTCTTTCCCACCAAGGAATGATGATATCACTTCATGCCATAAGAGGTCTATAAAACACAAAATGTTGAACTAAAACCAATAATGTTCACCTTGCAAAACTAAAAGAGCTCTGACAATACACTTGTACTTGTTCAGTTAATGTACATTTCTGTTTCAGGGTTTGTAGATACAATTCAATCAATTGTACATTTCTGTTTGTGGAATTGTAGATTAGATTTTCAAAGAATTTAAGGCTAACAGAAAAAGAATGTTAATATATTTTTGATAACCTGTCATTGTCCAAAGATCCTACATGAAGGATAGACAACTGAAGACCCAGGGGCTTAATGTGGCCTCTGCAAAGCATCAGATCCCAAGGATCCCTTCTCCGCTCTTACATCCCACAGTCCTTTTCCTTAACGGAGACCCAAAGAGCTCTTTAAGTCTCCCCTCTCTAGTCTGTACACACCAATGGTGGCTTTCCTCTTCTGTCCTTCAGTTGTTCATTCTTGTAAGCCAAGGCACAGACAAATGTCAAGGAGCAGTTGAGGGCAGAACTCCACAAATAAAAAGCATTATTGCAATTCAGCTGTTAATCTTGGGATTAGATTAGCCAGTTTCCTAAAACTTGGTTCACAGCAGACTAAGCAGTCGGCGTTGCTGGACTTTCAGCCCATTCCTAATTTAAAATATGACCCTTATTAAAAGGTAGTTGCTGATCAGGCTTCTCAAGTTTCAGATATTACAAATTTGAAGAGGTGCATGATAACTGGTATGTACAATTTAAAGGAGAACTAAAAGAATCTTGGTAAAATTAGCAAAATTGAAAGGCAGTTATATGCTTCTAAAATTTGTATTAATTCGGATTAAACCACGAAGATTGTAATTAATTTCATTTCGAATAAAAGAGCACTGATTGGCTCACATCCTGTGACACTCAATCTGCGGAGCACTGAGCACTTAAAAAAATAAGCAAGGTAATAATGATCAGATAGACAAGTGGCACTAACTTTTAAAAAAAGTTACTGAATGGACATTCAGTTCACTAGTGAATGTGTATCGTTCAGGTTACACAGGTTGGGTGGAGTGAGGCCACCTCATAGCTGAGGGATCTGCTAGGAGTTAGCTTTTTATATTACATCTGTCTTCACCCTAAAACTGCATTATCCCTACAAGTGTGGTACACTTGAGCTTTGGATAAAGCAGAGAGAATGACAGCTGGAATTGTTTCAATTGGTTTTTTTTAAAAAAAATGACACGTGCCCTAGATGTCCCACATTGCACAGATATAATCTGTTACAGGAGAGGTGTGCAGTAAAGCACAGAGCTTACAGGTCTGATGCACAATTCAAAAATGGAGGATCCATAGCACATGCTTTGCATGCACAAGATTGCCTGTGATCTCTCATTACAAAATGAGAGATCTCATAGGAACATAGGAAGCTGCCATACAATGAGTCAGACTATTGGTCTATCTAGCTCAGTATTGTCTTCACAGACTGGCAGTGGCTTCTCCAAGGTTGCAGGCAGGAGTCTCTCTCAGCCCTATCTAGGAGATGTTGCCAGGGAGGGAACTTGGAACCTTCTGCTCTTCCCAGAGCAGCTCCATCCCCTATGGGGAATATCTTAGAGTGCTCAGACATCAAGTCTCTCATTCATATGCAACCAGGACAGACCCTGCCTAGCTAAGGGGACAAGTCATGCTTGCTACCAGAAGACCAGCTCTCCTCTCCCAATGGAGTCTCCTCTCCTGACACTCTGGAAAGATGCTGCCACATAACAATGAGCTAAGCCAGTAAAAGGCATTTGTACATTTTCAAAGGTACCCAGCTTTGCAAATTGGCAGGTGCAAACGTTTAAGAAAAGGTGCTCAACCTTTCTCAAACTTAAAACCTCTAGGGTGCACTAGGCAAAGCCTCAGCTATTACTGGTTCATTTTTAACAAATCATATCCATGTCCGCAGTTTCAGACTGTGTTCCGGAAAACTCAGAGTGGGGATGGATGGGAGAGTTCCTTGGAAGTTTTTCAGAGATTCCTCAATGAGAAGATCAGCAAGGCAAAGTTCCCCAAAAGATGGCTTACCCACTTCTACTGATCTTTCCCAGCAATGTGCAGTCACAAAGGAATGTGTTTGGTCATCACTGTTTATTATTTCTATTGTGCTTAACGTACATCAAGCACTTCTTATTAATATTAATTTATTATTATTATTTTTAAACCAGGGTGTTCAGTCAATTTACTGTCATGATTTGTCACAACTCACTGTCATGTGGGATAACAGTGAGGCTTTAAGAAGCTTGGCAAACTCTCCATTTGAACTGAGTATGCAACTTAAACACCCGGTTTCTTAGTAAACAAGTGAATGTGGAAAGGGTTCCCAGAAGACAAGAAAATGAAAAACTATAGAACTAAAGCATCACCAATGACAGTTGTTACTATGCACAGTGCTGCAGTTGCTGTGTTTAATAGCACAGGATTTTAGAACAATGCACATTGGACTTGACTATGCCCAAGTGCACCTATGAGCACAACAGGATTATTTTAAATTGAGTCCATGCTAGATGGTCCACTGACCCTCTCAAGTGACTATTTGGAAGTTATGAGGAGCTGCAGCAGAAAGCGGGTATCTAGAATGTGGCCAGTGGCTTTTGATCCTGCCTCTTGAAGGTCAGTTTCTTGTACAGAGGCAAGACCCTTCATTCTCATGCGCTCCTGGCTGTTAACCAACATCAACCAAAGGGTGGTGGGGGGGAATATGCCAGAGGAGGAACTGCTGTCAAAAGTGCTTGATATACAAGGAAAAAATAATTTTCCTTATTGAAAGGCACCAGATAATCATAGCATGTAGTGCTTTACAATTTGAAAGGTTCTGATCACATAACCAAATATTTTTTTACTTAAGTCATTTTCTTAACTAAAAACTAGTGGCACATTTACATCAGAGGTGGCAAACTGATGTTTAGCTCCCCAAAATGTTTGACTGGCTCCTGATGGTCATAACCAAATGTTTGACCCATTTTTCTCTTGTAAGGAACATAGATATTCCAAATTTCATGTTACATGTCTCCTGTGGATTTTGCCTGCCCTAGCTATGAGCAGGTTCATAGGATTCATATTGGTGAACCCATTACTGTTGAATGCTGCTGCTGTTTTGGGGTCAATAAATTTTGACCTTTTGTCAGGAGGTTAGTTTGTGTGTCAGATACCCTTCAAGGCGCTGATTAATGTCTAGAGAACAGAGTGGTCCACAAGGATATATAAGTTAGCACCCCTCTGACATATTAATTCATGCATACTTTGATTGAATAAGGTCAATTTCTCCTAATTTGGAAAAAAAACCCAACTACGTTACTAATTTGATTTTGCTGCCAAATGAACTCCAAATCAAGTCATATATTTAAAACCTCCAAATTTTAACTCCAATTTAATGTTTTTAAAAATGTATTAAAACTATTGGCAATCCAAACACTGCACCAATGTGTTTTCTGTCATGCAATGGCGGAAGGGCCTTTAAAAAAATTATATTCCCTTCCCTCTGCAGTTACCTGTGTCTCCCAGAACCATGTACCTGAAGTACTCAAGAACACAGTTGCAAATCCTAGCTGTGAGGGAAAGGATGTTTTCCCCATTGAATGTCAGAAAATGCTGGTGCATTGGAGCAGTGTTAGTCTGGATGTCAGCCACTGTTTATATGACAGAACAGCAACTATCTGGGATCTGTAATGACCCCATCATTAATTTCTGTGGGATTTTACAGACGCATGCACTCACTAATTCTGAATGGTTAACACCTCCTAATTCTAACTGCCATATGCTTATACAGCTTTGGGGGCAATTAGGACCTCAAATGCATAATATGGTTAAATGTTTGCTTGTATGATTTAAATCTCTGATTAGGTTATTTTATGACTGTATGAATCAAGAAAATTTATATTCTCCACACATATACCACTTTATCCAAACAAATACAGAACACAATGTAACTGTACAATATATATATACACAGCAACAGATAACACTACTATTTTTTCCAGGGCTCAGAGTCAAAGCTGGACTTTGCTTTAATAAGTGGCACACCAATTACATGGGTTTCCCACAGACTTTGCTCCAAAGATGAGTAGAATGCATGAGAAACAAGGAAAATCTGTCATTTTGGTATCCATCAAAACTTTCTTCCATGTGAGGAAGTGGCTAATTTGTCATTTCACACTCAAAAACGCGTGAAAAGCAAAACAGGGGTGTGGGGTAGGGTATGTGTGTGAGAGCGAGCGGGTGTGCACTGCTAAGGAGGCAGTACTGCAGAAACAGCCTGCAAATCTTAAGATGAGATGCTGGTCTTCTGTGATCTCATTTCTGCAACTATAAACTAGCTTCAATGAAGCTCATAGACTGAGCCCCAGTAATAGCCTGGTGTAAATCAGGCTGGCATCAGAGCCAGATGCCAATTCAGTCAGGAAGACTGAATCTATCACACAGTAGAAAAGTAAAATTAAAAACATTTTACAAAGAATATTATTGTAAACTGCAAAGCTGTCCATCTCTAACTTGTGCGTTATTTACACATACACTTTGCTTTCATTTCATTTCAGCAAAAATATAAAACAAATTCCCTTAATGCATCACTGTCTCTAAAATATACAAGACCTCTGCAAAAAGAATACAAATTTAAGTAAAGAGCTGTTTCCACCACACATTAGGAAATTGTGTCCTTTATTTTCCTTGGTGGATTGAGTTTTGGTTTTGTATCAAATAAGGAAATGCTAAGCAGCAAAGAAGTAACAGAGGGGAGATGAGACATGTTTGTCGGGGGGAATCTTTAGAGACAAACATAAGAGGTGCTGGCAGAAATCCCATGACTTACTAATAGGATATGTGTGTGTACCTCCTGCATGCTTCTTAGATATTTTACTCCTGAGTATCTTTGCTGGCAGTTCCAATTTGAGTCAATATGTCATCTCAGCAGATGGCCTTCAAACTGGTTGCTACTTACACCCTAATGAATAAAGCACTACATTGCTTCCTATAAAGCTATGATTACTTTTGCTTTTTATGACTAAACATGACTGCCTAATTTAGGGTATGATCCAGTCTGTCCATGATGGTCAGGAAATGTGAATGTGCAGCTGAGCACACTGGGGCCCTGCATGCTCACTGTCTGCTGGGGACATTCCATGGTGGATGGAAGTTCTTCTTGGGGATCTCAGCTTACCAAGCTGCATCATTTGGCCTTGGAGGAAACAGGAAGGAGCCAGGTATTTCAGATGTGTAAAGTCCTTTACAGTCCTGGAAGCAGTGCCAGGCCTGTTGCAGAAGTATGCACTGGTTGTAATAATGGCACACTGTGTGGATGGCAGGGGGTAGGTTTCCATTTATGCAGCTGGGGGCAGGATGCATGTACCGCAGGCACTTCATGCTCAGCTTCTGCGATCCATTTCTATATGGTGATGCCTTCATGTACAGGCTGAGTCTTGCCCAGGGACAGGATGGTGGTGGTGAGGGGAAAGGGCTCTGCTGGGAGACTGGTCAGCTATTTGACTCTCTGTGTTAGCTAAACATCATCCATGAAGTTACATATAAGCCTAATGGGTGACTGCTCTTTGTTTTGTCTGCCTGATGGACTATCCTTTAGCTTTCATTCTTAATATTCCTTTATACACCAATATATCCAGCCTGCTTTCAAATGCAGACAGGTCTATTGTGGAACCAAGCAGTTGTTCAATAAGCCCAGGGAATATAGTTTTAAAGGAAAAGAACAGAACAGCCATCTGATTCATTAGATAAATTAATGCTTCAGAACCTGAGCTGCAAATAAAATTATCACAGTTCATGTCTGAGAATGACTGAATAGTGCACAGCTCCTAAAGAAATTTCCCAACTGCTAGTATATTCTGCCATGGGGTCTCATATACATTAAATGACAATGCATTGTCTGGTCCCTTGACAAGCAATATCAACAGGAAGGGCCCATCAAATCTAACAAAAGTATTTCCATTTGCATAACATGTCCTTTCCTTAAATAAAATGCACAAACTATGTAGACACGGGTTGAGTGTGTTGGTTGGCAGTTTGGTGGTGCCTGCGGTTCCGTTTCTTCTTGATCTCTTGGACGTGTTTCCACTTTTGTCCACCTTTGTTACGCTGCCGCTTCTTTTCCCGGTACCACATCTGCTCACAGTACTCATCCAAGCTGAAACTGGGACTGCTGAGAAGCTGGATGTAATCTTTGTATCTCAGTCGTGACTCAGCTAACAAATCCCTCGCCTGCCCCTCATCATCTTCTGTCTTCTGAGTACTTTCCATCTGCCCGTTCTCTATGACATTTAAATTTAACTTCACAATGGTTTGTACAAATGTGTGTTCCTGCGCTTTGCAATAATAAGCCCCTGTGTCTTTTCTCTGCAAGCTGCGGATCAAGAGTCCATATTCCGTTTTGATGATTCTTTCATCTGGTTTCAGCTGTTGGATAGGGGGAAAAAGAATGCTGAAAAGCTTACACAAAAATGTTTTAATGTTTAGTTTAATAATCATATATTGTGGTGAATGTCCAAGGTGGAAAGGGAATAAGTGACACTGGTCTCTCTCTCTCTCTCTCTCTCTCTCTCTCTCTCTCTCTCTCTCTCTCTCTCATTATTATTCCATCACTGTGCATGGTCCTTGTTACAGTCTATAAACCAACACAAGACGGAGCCTATGAAGTCCAATAAATGTTACACAGGGCATCTAAGGGAACCAAGCAACATTTCACATGGCTGGCACCTTGTTGAAACCAGGTCACTTTGCCTATGTGTGCAGAATTAGCACTTCAGGTGGCCAGGGTATGGACACTGTGTGGGCTTATACATATTTAGCAGCTGAGAGTCATGGGAGGGGTTGTAGCTCAGTGACAGAGCACATGCTTTGCATAGAGGAGGTCCCAGATTCAATCCCTGGCATCTCCGAATAGGAAAAGGTCCCCGTGGGAAACCCTGAATGACAATGACTCCTCGGTGTAGACAATACTGATCTAGCAAGGCCAATAGTCTGATCAGTATAAGGCAGCTTACTATGCTGCAGTTTAAATGTGAAACAGACCACATTTTCCTCAGACAGCCAGTGCTACATAAGCCCTATTCACATATTACATTCAGCACTTGTACAACTTGTACAATGTACACAGGTACAGTTATTCACATGTTATTTAACACAGATACAGCAGTACACTTCTTATCTGTACCATGTATTTCAGTGCCCTGTCCACTTTTAAAATGAATGCAGGTACAGTCATTCACACAAAAACATGTACATGTCTACAGACATCTGTACATTCAGACAAGATAATATCTGAATGTCTACAGACATCTGTACATTCAGACAAGATGATATCTGAATAGGGCTATATAAATTAAAAGAAAAGTGAACATGGAATGAACATTTATATGTTCCAGTATAGCTGTCATGGTTCCTGATCTCATGATTGCAAAGAAGAGGAAAAGAAAGGGGATATGTAGCATCATAAGCTTTTTTTTTTTTAAAGAAATGATATTCTAAAAGCATGCTGTAGATTTATACTGTACTCCTGTATCTTTCATTTGTGTTCAGTCAAGGGAAAAATAGTATTTTCTGTACCACAGCTTTCATATATTTTAATAACTGAGTGATTAAACAGTTTGTCTTCAAGTCTGCTAATAACACCGAATATGCAATATAAGAACTTCTTTTTACAGATTTTGTAATCGATGTAGTGCAGTAAATGTTTCCTGATGTGGATGCCAGTATTTGATTTTCAGTCATTTTAATGTTCAAGTAATAATTACAGTGGTTGCATGACAAAAGTATCAACATTAGAGTAATTGGCAATGAATAAAGAGAAGGATGAAACACCACAGTCTAATCACAGATGTTTCAACTGCACAGTCCCATTAAGCCTGGCGGTCCTGATCCAGAGAACTGAAGACTTCTGTAGTGATAGTCAGGCTTGAGGGAGCACTAGGCCTCAATTACAGTAACTGCTTGGAGGGTGGGCCTCTCCAAATAAGTAAGAAAGCCTAGGGGAATCAAATCCAGAGTGAGGGGCAGGGTTTACTGGACAATATAGCCTAAAGAGAAGTAGGGAAAGTTGTGTTATAGTCCAGTTCTTCCCTGGAGACCTCTGAGTGATGTCTGATCAGCAACTGCTGTAGAACAAAGGGGGTCTAACAGCCTTGGACTGGCAATCCAAGAGCACTGGTGCAGTGGCAAAACTGCCGCCCTGTAACCAGAAGGTTACAAGTTCGATCCTGACCAGGGGCTCAAGGTTGACTCAGCCTTCCATCCTTCCGAGGTCGTTAAATGAGTACCCAGAATGTTGGGGGCAATATGCTAAATCATTGTAAACCGCTTAGAGAGCTTCGGCTATAGAGTGGTATATAAATGTAAGTGCTATTGCTATTGCTATTGCTAATCAACTGAGAGTTCCTTACCAGGAAGTAAGTAGGAAGGATGAGGACCAGTTCAGCTAGATGCATCAGGGAATTTATTTTTAAGTGCTTGGATCTGACTGCATAGTTCTTGTAGTTCCTGGAGAAGGGTTTTACTTGAACGGAAGCAGCAATTGTTGATGCCTCTATAGTTTTCCTTAGCGTTGAATCATTAATAAATCCTTGTTGTTAAAGCGTGTCACTTGTTATTGGATCCTGCCCTAGTCACATGCTCCTAAAGGCATAAGACTGTTTAAGATTTTCTTGTAGGGATGGGCTTTCCACTTTACTCTCCCAGTATTTGCCTTTGGAAGGGTGAATCTGCTCCTGGCAGCCTACCCAGGACTCCTCACAGCTAGAGGACGGATTTTGTATTCATTACAGCTTCTATTATTTTATCGTCACAATGTCTATTATTTGATTGTTACAACTTTGATCGTTACATCTATTATTTATTTAAAACATGTCTACTTCATCTCTTGCAAAAGTAACCTGAAGCAGTTTACAATGCTCCCCCAACCCAAGGCAATAGCACCACAAAACCAAATCATTAAAAACACACACCCAACAATCCAGTAGCAGAAATAAAACATCACAAACACAGCAGGAACAAAGAATCCCATTCATCACAGATTACACAGTCTACTAAATATATGTTTAAGAAGCCTTGGCTAGCTGTCTGTAACTGTAAAGTGAGAGAGCCATATGGACTTCCATTGGGAGGGCATACCACAAAGGTATACCATCACAGGAAAAAAACCCTCTGCTTCTAGAAATCAGTGGAGCTTCAACTACAGAATACAGAGCAGGGCCTCAAATACTAAACAGCATGTAGAGGGCACACAGAGAAGAAGATAATAACCAACAACTCAAATTGAGCTCAGAAACAGGCAGCCCAAAAACCTGGAACATTCTGTTTCAGTCAATATTGTGGCCACTGAAGTTTTTGGATGCTTTTCAAGGGCACATACAGTGCATTACAGTAGTCAAGTTAGAAAGTCATGAATGGCCTTGAAGGTTTTCTCTGGAAAGGATACAGCTGATGCAGCAGCCTAAGTTGATGAAAGGCATTCCTAGTCTCTGTCACCACCTGAGCTTCTAAAGCAGGCCTGCTCAACTTTGGCTCTCCTGCAGAAGTTGGCCTAGAACTCCCATAAGCTACTGGCCACTGTAGCTAGGGATTATGGGAGTTGTAGTCCAAAAACACCTGGGGGGCCAAAGTTGAGCAGGCCTGCTCTAAAGGCATTGCCTGATCAGCAAGAACTCCCAAGCTGTGAACCTGGTCCTTCAGAGGAAGACAGGTGTTAAATGTAGTCCTTTGCTTCTCTAGTAGTTGCTGAGAATAAGGGAGTGAGCTGAGCCTCATCAGCACACTTATGATTCCTCAGAAAATTTCTGAAGACTACACTCAGAGGCTTCACTATTAGGCAGATGTTGAAAAGCATGGAGGAAAGATGGATCCCTGTTGTATTCCATAAACCAATGGTCATCAGATACAATGGTAGTTACTCAACGACCTCTTCTGGACCTTGTCTTCCAGGAACAACCAAAGTGACTGGAAGAGCAGATCACCTAATATGTCTTTCCCCTTCCTTTTACCTAGTTTGTCAAATTCCCATAGTCATATCTTCTTCACCCCTGCACTCCATTTGATGGTGCCAATACCCATGCTTTCATTTGGAGAGGAGAGCTGGTCTTGTGGTAGCAAGCATGACTTGTCCCCTTAGCTAAGCAGGGTCTGCCTTGGTTGCATATGAATGGGAGACTAAGTGTGAGCACTGTAAGATATTCCCCTCAGGGGATGAAGCCGCTCTGGGAAGAGCAGAAGGTTTCAGGTTCCCTCTCTGGCTTCTCCAAGATAGGACTGAGAGAGATTCCTGCCTGCAACCTTGAAGAAGCTGCTGCCAGTCTGTGGAGACAATACTGAGCTAGATAGATCAATGGTCTGACTCAGTATATGGCAGCTTCCTATGTTCCTATGTTCAGGAGAGCCAGCGTGGTGTAGTGGTAAGAGTGCTGGACTAGGACCGGGGAGACCCGAGTTCAAATCCCCATTCAGCCATGAGACTAGCTGGGTGACTCTGGGCCAGTCACTTCTCTCTCAGCCTAAGCTACTTCACAGGGTTGTTGTGAGGAGAAACACAAGTATGTAGTACACCGCTCTGGGCTCCCTGGAGGAAGAGCAGGGTATAAATATAATAAATAAATAAATAAATAGATAGATAGATAGATAGATAGCTATCCACCCACAGCCTCAATCACATCACCCTATAGACAACCACCTACTCCACCGCCACCCATCCAGCACCTGAGACAATGAGAGAAAAATAATAGCTCTAAATATTTCATAGATGCTAAAGCCCTCTATAGTTCCAGATTCCTCCCTCTTTTTATTTGAAAAGTAAACATCCACGTTTTATCCACACTGAAAGTTCCATCAGATTAAAAAACTTGGTTACCATCTGTCAGGTTGGGAGCCTCCTTGGGCAAATGAAACGAGGTTCATGAAGAACACTCTGAGGCAACACACACACTGAGCTTCCAGTACACGGAGGTTCCCCATTGAAGCCCCCAAGACCCTGGTGCACAGGCCAATGCTTGGGACCTAGATTTCTTGCATTTTCAATAGGCTACATGATCGTTACATAATTGACTTGTTCACCCGACTGCCGGCAGGGTAGGAGAAGTGGCCATCCTGGGTAGGAGAGCTGCGTGTGCTCCTGATTGGCAGCCATGTGAACTCCAAACATTACGCCAGGGAGTGAGATTGTGTGTGAGGTGGAAGCTGGGTAGGATGAGTGCACACGATCCAGATTCCATCCCCAGCATTTTACAGAAGCAGAAGGAAAAGCCATCCTAACCAGGCTGCTGCCTTGCACCTTGCTGACAGTTGTGTGAATGAGCCTAGTGCTTTTCTGTAATGTTCAAAGAGTTTCCCAGGCATTATCTTAGAACAGATCAGTATTATTATCTCCATATAATGCAGATGGAGGGCTGAGATCCTGGCTTGACTAAGGTTACCTATTGAGAGCTAATGTAATGGCTCTAGTGAGATTTAAATCAGGCATTTCCTGGCTCACAGCTTACACCCTCACAAGGCCTTTTCAGAAGCTGTTCCTTTTGAAGTGCAGATGCTGTCAATAGAAACTGTCACACAGAAGACAGCATTGTGTTCTACTGCCACACTGAGGCCTATGTGGTGAAAAGCAGTGAGGGAGAGTGGTTCAGCCTTATTAAGTAACACACACAAATATGTATGCAATCTCAGCACCATGCTTACTGTACAATTGAGCTATTCAAAACTGTAGTGTGATAGTGAAAGCTGTACATCCTTTTAAAGAGAAAGGGAGAGTGGGAAAGCTGGAAAACGTCCCAAATGACACATGTCTCTTTCTAGCAAACTTCAGAAGGAAAAGATTCAGGAGGCATGGAGATGGCTAAATTAAATTGATTCACAGTGGGTAGGCTAGACAGTGTTTCTTTATGTGAAAAATATGTGGGTAATTCCCCCTCTCCCTCAACAGTATACATGCACGCAGAGCCTGCTAGTTACCCTGCAAACCGAACCACATTTTGAGACAGATATGTGCAGCTGTCTGTGTGCCACCCTGCCGACCCATCGACTGCATAGTAGACCACAAGACAGCTGTTGGAAAAGGATGTATGATCAAGTAACTAGAACATAAGGCTGACAGTCAGGGACTGCTAACAGGAATTAATTTTGTCCTGCCATTCACTTACAACATGACTTGAGGCAATGGGATCCAGATCTCCAAGAATGCTAACAAATAGTCACAATCCAGTTGAAAGGAGAGCTGTGTACCTGCTTAGCCGTTTGTCTTTCCTACTGAAACCAGTAAAACAGTAGTGCTTAAGTTCTGGCTTGGTCTTACCCAAACATGTACCGAAAGGAAAGCTAGACTTTAATTAAAGTGATTTTTAAAATAACCTACCAAAGTGTTATTTATCTGTCAAAAATTGTGAGCACTCTTTTTATCGGGGCTTAAATCTGTTCAAACCATTATAATTTGTTCTGGTCACTCTGTACTTTGGCCAGCTGCTACTCACAGTTGGCAGTCACTTCCCTTTTCTGAATATACATGTAGATGTCTTATTCTGGATCAGACCACTAGTCCATCTAAGCCTCTATTATTTGCCCGGACTGAGAGCAGTTCTCCAGGCTTTCTCATAGGAGTCTTTTCAAGAATGACAGGACATGTCAGAAATTAAATTTGGTCTTTTTGCATGCAAAATTCTCTCTTATGTTGCCATTACTACGTTTTTATATAAAGAGAGGTCCCAAACTGCCCTTCTCCGGTCCTTTGCTTTCATAAATCTGAGGTGTGATCTATACATCTTCACAAAATTAGGCAGTAGAGTCCTGAGGTGGTAGGATTGACAGAATCACTTCAGCTTGCAGGACACTCACATTTTTAATGCTTCCCTAAAGAGATCTTTGTGGAACTAACTTCATATTAGTCTGTTGCAACAAACACAAAGAGTCTTGTTGCACCTTAAAGACTAACAAATGTATTGTGGCCTATGTTTTATGGACTACAGCCCACTTTATCAAATGCATGAAATATTATCTAGTCCATGAAAGTTATATATATGAACATGCATCTGATGTAATAGGCTCTAGTCAACAAAAGCATGCTACCATTAATTTGTTCCCTAAAGAAACAATGAGGCGGGTCTTACGATCCATGAGACTCGCTTTCTCTAAAACTGTGGGGAGAGCGGGCTAAGCCTGCTCTCTCTGCAGAAGACCGGGCAGGCAGCCCTGGGCAGCCGGATCGGCCACACACACAGTTGCCGGCTCCGTGACGGAGCCGGCGGGGTCTGGGGATCTTGGGGGCCGCGCAGCCCCTGGAAGCCCCAGTATGCCCTGCGTGAGCGCGCAGGGCATACTGGGGAGACACCCGGAGCCAGGAGGCGGCTTTTCGCCTCCTGGTCGGGGGTCTACTCGTGAGTAGCCACAGCGTGGAGCTGCACCGTGGCTACTCACAAGCAGCCCAGGTTTGCGGAGTGCTTGCTCCGCAAACCCGGGCTAAGGGCAGGAGTTCTCGAGCATGTTACCCACTCTATAACCACCGGGCTCGCAGCCGAGCCCGGTTGTTCTGACGATCGACAAAAATTGGGCTAGGCTTTCCTAGCCTGATTTTTGTGATCGTCAGAATAGCCCCAATAACTAAGCAAACCAAAGAGAAGGTTTTCAGATAGCCTGTCAGATAGCTTTGTTTATTTCAGGAAACATTCTAAAATGGCACAGTCCAGAATTCTGTCACCTCAGTCTACCATTATTAGGCCAGGAGAAAGCAACCTTGGCTCTCCAGAAGTTGTTGAACTACAACTCCCGTCATCAAACTTATTGTGGCTGCAGTAATGGGGGTGGGGGTGGTTAGGTTCCTGGAGGCTGGGGAACCACGGTAAAGATGGGCAAAAACAAGCCCTACCTTGCTCTATGGGCCTCCAGCTATCCAGCAATGCCTCCAGAAGTCCAAAATATTTCATGGTTTTTCACGGGAAAAACAGTTTTTAAAAAAATGAAATAAGCCACAGAATGTCTCCCTTTTACAAAATGGTGGCCTGAAATGACCTCTGAGATCATTTTTTGCTATCTCCAAACTGCAGCTACATGAAAATTGACCATTTGTTTTCCATATATGCCAAGTTTGGGTGTCAATTACCTGACCATGGATACGTGAGACCACAGATATTGGGTCTGTGGATAATGAGGTTTGTCTGTATTATCTCCATATTGCAGAGGCTGTGAAGTGTTGACTTATCTAAGGTCACCCAGTGAATTCAGGGCCTGGGTGAAATTTCCGTTAGGAACTCTCTGGCTCACAGATAAACTCTAACATGCTATATTAGCTCTTTAGTTTTTTAAAATCACTATTATTACCATCAGCCAACAGTTACACAGAATTCTTCCTCAGACTGCTTATTAAAAAATAAATGTAGAAATAACTTTCAGAAGAGTAGTTACAGGGAGGACAAGGTATTAATGCTGTTTGATGAGTTCTATGAATTAGGTAATTTCAGCTTAATTTCCAGCTTTGCAAATGGCATTTTTTGCAATGACATTTTTTGTTTACTTGTGTTTTCTGCCTCAAAAGAGACCTGCAAGTTCCAATTAGTACTAGAGCCTGATTTGGATAACAGCTAATTACTGCATTTCCAAAGGGAGAATCTTCAGTGCTTCTCTGTCCAGTATTGCTTCTCATTAAGTGAGGCCTTTTGCACAAGGTACAGTTCTAAACTTAATTAGCCCACAATTATTATCTTAAAACTGAAGCAAAGTACAGAGCAGACTTTGTCCTTTGCTATAGAATCCTTTTAAAATTATCCACTAATGGCATTTACTAGGAGTATATGTGGAAGCCCAGGCTTCAGAACCCATTGAGAACCGCTGGGATACGCATGGATCCCAGTGGGTGGTGCTTCAGTGCTGAACCCAGCGCTGAAGCCCAGCTGTTAGCCCTTAACCTGGCTCCCAGGATTGTGTGTTAGCGCGAGCTGCTGGCAGCTTGAACTGACACAGAGACGGGCACCTAGAGTGCCTGTTTCCTGGGGAAATCACCTAGTGCACTGTGCTTGGCGTGTGGTCCAATGTGGGATTCATGGAGGCTGGTACAATTAGTCCCAGCTCCTGTTTACCTGTGTTGCCGGGAACAGCACAGACAGTAATCTCGGCTGTTCCTGGCAATGCTGGCCATGTGGGCGTGCGGCTTGAGTGCCACAGGGGCCTGAGCGGTCATCTGGGGGAAGGTAAGTTAAACCCTGCCTTTCCCCCTGCTTGCCCGTGTGAATGGCCCCATGGACTAACATGATTTTGCCATACCCACATCTGTCTCCATGGCTACTATGCAGCATGAATGAACAGTGTGGTGCTATCCATGCTACTTTTTCCAGCTCTAAAGGATTGGGATAGGAACTTGGAATTAGTGCTGCAACAGTGAGAGGAAAGGGGGAGTGGTGGTTTACCTGAGAAAATCTTTGCCCAGGTAAACAAGTTGTTTACCTGGACAACATCACTACCCACAATAGGATAGAAGGAAAACAGTAAGATATGAAGCACAGGGGCACATTTAAATAAATCTAGAAACATGCTGATAAAAATGTACAGTATTAACTGAATACTAGCCGACCCTGCACAGAGCATCTGTGTGCTCTTTGGGGCCGGCAGTTATCTCTCCTCCCCCCTTCTGCCCCAGTCTTTGCTTCCGGCCCCAGCTGCCTCTCCTCCTCACTGCCACTTCTGCCCCCCCTCACTTTATTTCCCCCTCTCCTGGGCCTTGCTTCTGCGGCCGGGCCTGCCGCCTCTGGCCTCCACAGCCGGGCCGCCACCGTGGCAACCAATCATCCTGGGTGCGCCTCAGTCAATCAGGCGCATCCGCCGCCCAGCCAATCAGCTGGGCGCTGGGATGCACATTCCAAGGCACACCCAGGAGAATTATATATATAGATAGCCTGCTCAGCCAGATCCAAGGGTCTGTGGCAGTTGTGAAGGGACATGAAGCTCTATCCACCCACAGACAATGTCATTCTCTTCAATGGGGGAAATTATTTGCTTGCACAATAGGGAATATTTACTGAATGCAGAGAACATTTCCTGCTGGTACTACCCCATCACTGGTGCATAGGAGTCAGTGTGGAGAGAACACAAATGGGGGCACACAAAAATGTTGACTACAGAAAGTGCCAGTCACATCTAGCATGGCAGTTATATTCTTATGTTCTGTAACCATTTTCACAAAAGTTTCTAATTCCCAAAGCTCTGGTTCAAGGCAATATAGGAAGTACTCTCATAAATGACAACTAGCTTACCCAAAATGCATCAAGTTTTTTCTAAATAAACAAGAGCCACAAATGACAACTAGATACTATGGAGACCATTGCCAAATCAAATGAGCTCTCAAATAAATGTGTAGATGGAGAACATCTTCCTTATCACTGCCATATTTTGTCGTTCCATTCCAGGACCAAAGGTTGAGTAATAGTACCAAACTGAATATCACTCAACTTTTTAAAAATGGACTTACCAACTGGATTTTACTTACTTTGCTTCACTTGCATCTGCCACTCTGTATTCATGGAGGGCAAAGGAAAAGCTGGAATTCCTAAGCTGTCATTTAAAGCCTATGGTTTGTTACATCATCTGGAAACATACATGGCAGTTTGGCAAAGCTCTCATCCCAGGGGCTCTGGGGCTGGGGCCAGGGCCAAAACTAAAGCAAGGGAGTCTAGTATTTTTTAAAGCTATAAGAGAAATGGTCTTTCTCTTGAAAGAAATTTGCAGAAAAACAGACTCTTTTCTAACTCTGATAACCATACTACGCAGCAGAGAGGAATTAAGTGAGGAATAAATAAATAGATGAGTATAGGATGCTGGAAACATCAGCACATTAAAGCTTTATGAACAAATGACGTAATGTGTGTTATTAATATTAATTCAGCTTTTTCGCTCACTTTCTGTCCCTCTCCTTCCCCCACCCAGTTTCTACATCTAACCAGTGACTAATTATCAAAGCACAGGAACAAACATGCTCATTTGCGTGAGCAATTCTAAAACAAGAGTGCCAGGCAATTGACTCATGACCCTTTAAAAAAAGCTTCAAACTGCAGGGAGCTGTACTCCCGCTGGTGACAGAATGACCTGGTGACAGCTCCTGTACCACCGGAGATCCTGTCTCTTCCCCACACCCTCTTCTGACTGGAAGTGGGATTCCAAAGCATGACCTTAAAGGTGAAGAACAGGAGACATCCTGCTGGGCCAAATGCCTGCTAACCTAATCTGGATTTTGCCCTCTCCTTCCCCTCAGGAAACTGTATTGCATGTCATGAGGAACAGCACATAACCCTCTATTTCTGGAGTGACGTTTCAAAGATCTGCTAAAACATTACAGCTATGGCAACAGTCAAACTAATCACATCCCAGGCACAGAGCACCACTTGCTAAGCATGGCATCATCTTCCCAAAATATTGTGTAACTAACTTTTAAAATAAGCATTTAAAAAAGCAGTATGTTCCTTTCTTTGGACAAAGGCACAAATAAAGAAGAGGAAAATAGCTTTATAGATTAATGGGAAGAAGTACAGCTGTAACTGAGATATTGACTGAGCAAAGAGTAAGTGGCATGACAAAACCAGTTCTACTATTCCCATGTAACACTGTCTGTACTGCACTATAATAATTCATATTGATCTTCTTACACAGGTTTCTGGAACATAAAATTTACTACACTCAGCTACACTTCTATCTCACCCTTCCTCCAAAGAGCTTAGGGTGAAAGAACAATATTTCCCACCCCATTTTATCATCACAACAACCCTGTGAGATAGGTAAATGTGAGAAATAATGACTGGCCCAAGGCCACCCTATGAACTTTATGGCCGAGTTGGAATTTGAACCTGGGTCTCATTGTTCCTAGTCCAATACTACAGTAAACCACCTTCTCTCATAAGAACAGTCCTGCTGAATCAGGCCAAAGGCCTATCTAGTCTAACATCCTGTTTCACACAGTGGTCCACCAGATGCCTCTGGGAAGCCCACAGGCAAGAGGTGAGGGCATGCCCTCTCTTCTGCTATTACTCCGCTGCAATTGGTATTTAGAGGCACTTTGCCTCTTAGGCTGGAGGTGGCGTGTAGCCCTCAGACTAGTAGTCATTGATAGACCTATCTAAGCCATCTAGGCTGTTCGCTATCACCACATCTTGTGGCAGGTAATTCCATAGGTTGATTATGCATTATGTGAAAAAGTACTTCCTTCTGTCAGTTCTAAATTTCTTGGCAATCAGTTTCGTGGGATGACCCCTGGTTCTAGTGTTATGAGAGAGAGAGAAATTCTCTATCAACTTTCTCCACATTATGCATTATTTATATCTATCTTCTCAGTCATTTCTCCTCAGTTCTCAGAAGGAACCAGGAGAGTGATGAGAGAAGATGGGGAGCAGGCTTTATGAGCACCAGCAATGAAGTCTTGCTGTCTCATGGCCAACAGCCCGCCTGAAGAATCCTCTCATGGAAGGACATCTGCAGATCCTTCAGAGACAAGACTGCAGGAATCTTGATTTTTTCCCTGGAGTTTGGGGTGAGTTCAAAGGGGAAGGAAGCCAGGGCTTTTTGGCTTTGGAAAGGCTAAGCCGGGGAACCGTGTGTGTGTTAGCCTGCTTTAGATTATTTTATTTTGGTGCTATGTAAATCCTTACAACTGATCTATTGTGTTTTATTTGTAATGTAACCTTCTAAGTAACCCTAGCCTGAGCCCTTTTTATCCAACCAGGGCTCTGTAGAAGTCCCTGTAAAGGGACTTTTAATGGTTCCTTGAAACTGGGGGTGCCTTTTGAATTATTCTTGCAAATGGGTAACTACAATTTTTAAAGCGTGCCACTCCAAATATCAGCTGGGGTGTTCTTTAGAAGTAATCTTGTAAAGTACTGAGTATTTCTTCTTACCTGTAACTCAAAGCTGAGAGAACGTTAGACTGAAGCAGTGTGTAGTATTTTGAATAAAGTTTTTCTCTTTGTGTTCTTTATATTTCACCTTCCTCTGAGTGGATTTTTAATTCAGGAAAAAGGGGTTTTACTCTGGTACAGATGCTTCAATGTTAATTGTTCAGCAGCCTACCAAGTTTGCTCTTCACGTGTAGATTGCATGTGGAAGGCTTTCTGTATTTTTCCATTGGTTTTCTGTATTTTTCCATCCCCTTAGGGGAATATCTTACAGTGCTCACGTGTAGTCTCCCATTCAAATGCAACCAGGGCATACCCTGCTTAGCAAAGGGGACAATTCATGTTCACTACCACAAGATCAGCTCTCCTCACTTGTTTGGATACAACTCTATAAATCTATCTTTCTTTCTAATTGTTATTCTGCCCTTTCCCCAAAGAAATCCAGTGTACATTGACTTCTCCCCATTCCATAATCACAACTCTTGGGATAAATTAGCCTAAAAGACAGTTACTGGCTCAGAGATATCCACTGAGGGGCTAACTAAACATCATGGTCAAACATATGTAACTGAAACATGAATTTTGAACCCTGAGGACAAAAAAGCAGTGTGGGGTGCTTTGGAGCAAAGAAACCATAGAAGAGGAAACGGTTAACCAACTCTTGCTTCAAGGGCAGCAAGGTGGATTTGCCCTGAACCTTCCACCTTATCAGTGGCGGTGCTACTTGGCTGGGAGGCTTGTACTGCTACTGCACCCAGAATCCACATCTACAAGTGAGAGTGTCCCCACATGCCCTTGCATCATTGTGGGACCATTAGGGAATATTAGCATTGGCTGGGCAGAAACTCCTCTTTCCCATTGGCAAAAGGTGGGGGGGGGGAGTAGGAAGCAGCAGAAGTTCCTCTTCCTCCTATCCTCTGAGGATAGGATAGGAACTGCAGTCACCAATGATTCTACCTTATTCAATGATTCTACCTTATGCCAATGAGGAGGGTGCAACAAGTGTTGCTAACAGTAGGAAGCAGCAGAAGTTCCTCTTCCTCCTATCCTCTGAGGATAGGATAGGAACTGTAGTCACCAATGATTCTACCTTATTCAATGATTCTACCTTATGTCAATGAGGAGGGTGCAACAAGTGTTGCTAACAGTAGGAAGCAGCAGAAGTTCCTCTTCCTCCTATCCTCTGAGGATAGGATAGGAACTGCAGTCACCAATGATTCTACCTTATTCAATGATTCTACCTTATGCCAATGAGGAGGGTGCAACAAGTGTTGCTAACAGTAGGTTTGGGGACAGAGACCCAATGTGCATTTGGGGGCAGCTGGGCCCCAATGGAACATGGAGAGCCCAGTAGGAATGTATGAATCGATTCAGGCACAAATCGAATTATACCCAAATCTAGCTGATTTGGAGACAGACAAATTGCCCTTGTGGTCCATTGGCTTGATTTGGATCCAAATCAAATTGTGCCAGATTCGATTCGAATCGATTCGAGATTTGGATCCCTCCTATTAATTTCCACAGATTTCCAGCTTTCATTTTTTTTAAAGGTAAGCTCTAGCCCTTGTAGAAGTGGAGTTATGGAGCAAATGTATGGCCACAAGTTTTCAAGTGTTTGGATTCCTTGGTGTATAATAACCTTTCGTCAATGAATCCCTATGAGGATTAATTACACACCTTTATTTCTTCTATTCATTTTGACTGTCTTTGGACAGTACCAACTGCCATGTGCCAACTATACCCCGCTCTCACCCACAAGGCAGTGGGGTACTACTCAGTTTATGATTTAGGAATTTTTTTCAAGTGTTTCTACAAGGGGTAGAACTTGGCTTTAAAAAAAATAATTAAAGATGGGGATCCATGTTAGGGTTAGGACGACTTTGAATACCTATTATTTCCTATGGCAGAAATATACAAAATCAGTAAAAACTTTTTTAAAAAACGTTAAAATCAACCAAGTGCCCCACTACCTTGAAATTTGGGTGGTAGGTGGCACCCATGGGGATCTACCCACTACACCCAAATCTGGTGCTCTTAGGACCTTTATGAATAAATCCAAATCTGAATTGAATCCAAATAAAATCTGGGGTGATTCAGGGGAAAGTTTCAGACACAAAACAAATCAGGGGTGATTCTATTCAGGCTCAAATCAAATTAAAAAATTGATTTGTGCACATCCCTAGAGCCCAGTACATGACTTTTCACCAGGACCCCCAGCATCCTGTTCCTTCTCTGTTCTAAATCCCATGCCCTATACTAATTTTTTTTTAATCCTGAGAATCATCACTGGGGATCTGTTATACAACCTTAGATACGATTGTTGTTAGAGTAGAGATCTGAACAGGTCTCAATGAAGACCTGATTCAAAACACACGTAGGAATATAATTCCAGGGCTTTTCCAGGGAATCAGTTTAAAGTGCTCTAAACACAGTTATTACTTATTTGCTTTTTAAGAGAGTTTTTGAGGAAAAAAATTATGGAGTTCTTTCTGTTCTCTCCAAGTAGTAGTTCTGCTGTGGGGTATCACATTTCACAGCACTCAGATTATAATACTGTTGCTTCCAGGGAAATATGAGTCTTTCTAAAACTAGAAGATAGAACACAGTTGTGCAGATGTTATATGCTATGTCATCACAAGTGAACAGCAATAGAAGTCTCCACCCCATCCCCATTATGTCATTTTGGAACGTGAAGAAAAAATTGTATTTTGTTTTTAATGATTTCAGCAGTTGTGTAATCGTTTCTTGTAATCTGCAGCACATAAATCAAATATGTGTGAACTCTCCCATACTAACTTCAAATTTGTTCAAAAACAATCCAATTTCTTGCCCAGCAAAATTAAAGAATAACCTCCATAAAAACCTCATATCATTTTGTGAACCAATTTCGTAAATCAATTTGTGAACCAATATGCATTGCAGTTGCTCCAAGAAATATCTAGATGGGGGTCTTCCTGACTCAAATGACTCTCTCCCCAGGTCCTATTGCATTTCCAATTGGTAGTGCAAAGTCAGGAGAAAGCCTTGGGAAGTAAACATGGGAACATAGGAAGCTGCCATATACTGAGTCAGACCATTGGTTCATCTAGCTCAGTATTGTCTACAGACTGGCAGAAAGTTCTCCAAGGTTGCAGGCAGGAATCTCTCTCAGCCCTATCTTGGAGATGCCATTTTGGAGATGTTTGCTAGCATAAAGAGAAGCTTCAGTGTAATTAAATAATTCAGTGTACCATTCAGTTCATTCTTTTTTGCTAAGTTCTAAAAGAAGCAAAGCCACCTAATGGTACAGCGGGAAATGACTTGACTAGCAAGTCAGAGGTTGCTGGTTCGAATCCCTACTGGTATGTTTCTCAGATTATGGGACTATATAGGGCAGCAGTGAAGATGGAAAAAGGCATCATCTCATATTGCGTGCAGCAATGGTAAACCCCTTCTGTATTCTACCAAAGACAACGACAGGGCTCGACACCGACTTTACGGCACACTTTACTTTAAAAGAAGCAAGGTTTCCCTTCACCATAATCCAGCTTCACCATACTTATAATGTAAGTATTTCCTTGCTATCATGTGCCATAGTTTAGCAGTAGAGCACATGCTTTGCATGTACAAAATCCCAAGTTCAACCACTGGCATCACCAGCTCAAAGGATCTCAGAAAGCAAGGCTGGGAAAAACTCTTGCCCGAGACCTTGGAGAGTTGCTGTCAGTCACTCTAATGAATACTGGACTACATGTGCAAATGGCTTGATTTTATACAAGGTAGTGTCATCTGTTCATATGCCACCTACCTTCATATGCCACCTACTGTTTGTATGCACTTGCTGCGCAATGCCAATGTTAAGCACTTATGCATCATCATTTTTAACAAGTTCTGGTAAGAACTAATCTGCCTATTTTATTTTCACTGTAATCTAAATTGATAATTATCATCTTCACAAGTTAGCCCACTTCTTCCTCAAAATATCCACACATCTGCCATTTTGAACTGGGGTGGATAACATCACCACAAACTATGCTGTTGAGGTGTCTCTATGTGCCACTACAAGTGTACTAAATTTGGTCTGAATCAGTTAGGCAGTTCACATTAGCTCACTTGCGTCTTGAACATTCATGTGTCTGCCATCTTGAATTGGAGTGGGTGACATGATCACAAACTATGCCATTGAGGAATTCCTGTGTGTCACTACAACTGTACCAAATTTGGTCCAAATTGGTCCAAGCATTGAGAAGTTGACAGGGACACACACTCACACTCACACTCCTCACACGCACACAGAAAGAGAAAACTGGGTGATCTCATAAGCTTACTTTTCCTTAAGGAAAATAAGCTTTAAAAAACAAACATGAGGTCCATTTCTATTCCACACATACACACTAGATCATTGTCCTATGGGGCAATGGCAATGGGGATATTGAATTTTCTTTTTATTTGAACGTAGTATAAATGCTGATCATCAGATAGAGAGGGATTATTTATTTTTAAAATGTTGTTGACGCATGTCCAGGAGTTTGCAGGAGTTTTATACAAAGTTCAAATTATGACATCTAAATTCCTTTGATCCAACATATATATACCTCCACCATCCTGCCAGGTTCCATTACAATGTCTAAGATCAACAGGAATGTAACATTACAGTGCTTGTATATTGGTGGGCAGTGTTCACTGATCTTCAACAATTCCCCCTCACAGGATCCAAGCCATTCTTGGTAGTTGCTCCTCAGCAGCAAAACACCTCTTGACTTGGAGTCTCACCAAAATCTGACACCGAGTATTTTCCAAAAGCAGCAAAATAGCCTTTCCCTTGCCTTTTTCATTTGGTTTTTTGTAACCAGGGATATTGTGACATGTGGGTTGAGCTGCTTTTTGTAAGGGAGTTATATTTTTTAAGTGGTCTCATCTGACTCAAGCTTTTGTAATGGGCTGGGCTACAAACTGAACGAATGCATGCATGCCTGGCTATGTGTCAGACTGATGACCTGAAAAGTTGCCATGTGTAAACCAGGCTCTGACTGTTTAGAATTTAAAGGCTTCCCCGGAAACAGGCAAAAAAGGGGGATTGACTCGATGGCATATTTTACCTTTAGAGCCACTGGCCACCTTTCTCCTTCTGTTGTTTACCTGTGCTCTTCTTTATTCTTTTAGCACCAAATTGTCTCTGTTTTTACCACTCCTAACTCCTAAGGAAAATTAGTTGCTAAAAGAGAGACAATATGAGCAGAAATAAGCAACAGTGAAGATCTTCTTAGTTTTCACACTGATTTTAATATTACCAGAACATTACTGAAAATGTAAGATGAGACAAGCAGAACTAAATATTTGCTATTTCCAGTAGCTCTTGCCTTTGGATGTAGAGTTAGAACTTCCAGGGGGACAGCCAGTCTTAATAACTGTAACTTACCTCTTCCCGATGCTCTTCTCCAGGACGCTGAACAAACCACCTAATAGAAGCTTGTTGGGACTTTGGAATACACTCCAGGAACGTTGAATTAAATTCAATGCCAAAAATCACCTTTTCATCAGCAGTTTCATGACTAATGCCTGGAAAGCAAACATGGTACAAAAGATTAACCTTGCCCTGATTTCTTTAAGCAATGGGAAAACATGACTGATTTGGAACAGATGCTAGAGCGGCACTTGAACTGTTAAGGAAAATACAAGGCAATTCAGATTTAGTAGAGCATGCTAAGGTTCAATCTGATGTAAGCCATTTATAAATATGTTATTTATATCTGAACTGGCCACTTCCTTTCACTGAAGCCATTGATGGAATTAAAATTTGGTCTATATCCTTCCCCTCAAGCATTATTCTCTTACACTGAATGAGACTAGGGACAATCAAGATACATGGATGCTCCTGGACACTAGGTTGTTCCTACTGACTAGTACATGTTCCTACTGACTATTACATGTTATGAAGATAAAATGGGAAGATTCCATGCATGCCAACACTGGAAGGGCAGGATTCAGGAGCTAAATATAAACCAAAAAATGGTGACATATGTTAATTTAAACCAAAAAAAACACAACAATTTAAACCAAAAAATGGAGACATCTGTTAATTTAAACCAAAAAAACCCAATTTAAACCAAAAAATGGTGACATATGTTAATTTAAACATATGTCACCATTTTTTGGTCTATATTTAGCTCCTGAATCCTGCCCTTCCAGTGTTGGCATGCATGGAATCTTCCCATTTTATCTTCATAACAAATTAAACACATCTGTTCAATCAAACTTAGATTGTAAATTTATAAATTGTTTTAAATTGTCTTTAAAATCTTTTATTGCTAATTTTTTATTGTTGGTTTTTAAATTGTGTTGTTTTAGGATGACCTAGAGCAGGGCTTCTCAACGTGTGGGTCCCCAGATGTAACTGGACTTCAACTCCCATAATTCCTAACCAAAGGCCACTGGGGCTGGGGATTATGGGAATTGAAGTCCAATAACATCTGGGGACCCACACGTTGAGAAACCCTGACCTAGAGACTCAAGATGAGGTAGTATATAAATGTTTAAAATAAACAGACAACATAAATTGCTTTGAGAGATAAAAAGGTCATTCACTTGACTTTTGAGCGGGAAGGGGAGGATGGTGGGGGGAGGCAGGATCACACCTACCTTTGCCTCAGATGATCCTGGTTCTTTTTTCTTTCTTTCCCTGACACACGGCTCACATACCCAGGAGCCACATTGCTATCTGGAGGCTGGAAAAACGCAGCCCACCTCCAGAAATCCCTCAATGCTTAAATCTTTTCCAGATATTTTTATACTAGTCGGTATATAAATTCAATAAATAATAATAATAAATAATAATAATTTAATGAAATGAGACTTTAAACACTCCAAAAATTGGCTGCATTGTGCCCCTTTCTTTTGAAACATTTATATTTTCTATACTTGGCATTTTGGAGACACAGTTGCTTAAATAATTAGATTTAAATTGTTGCACAATGAAAAACAGTTGCTTTTGCTTTTGAATACCATATACATTTCTTTTCCATTTTAAAAATTCTGCTTCTTTGTTAGAGTCCAATATTACCCTTAAATCTCATTATGTCCCAATTTAATTTACTTCACAGGATATTTTAAATTCAGCTTCTGTAAACTAACTGCTTCTCTAAAATCTAGTTTAAAATGATATAAATTTCAGATATGTTCCCAGTGTCTTCAAAGACCCAAAGAACCTTGGGGGGGGGGGATTTTGGTGGTTGGTTACCTTTGTACTTTAAAGTCTAATTCAAATTTCAGTGTAAACTGAAAATTTCTGGCACAATTTCAGGATTGCCCTAGTGATTAGGTGTATTACAAGTATTCATAAGATACAATTCACAGGTTGATGATGAAGCACAGAAGACATTCCCTCCTCCTTCCAGCATTATTCATGTCATAATACAACTTTTTCCTCAGTCTTACTTGAATTGTAGCCCTTCTTGAAGAAATGTCCTGCGCTGAGATGCTTATTTGTGTGCACAAAACACATACTAAAGACTGCCAAAGGATGGCGTTTTCAGCCAACAAAAGACTACCTGCATCCACGGATAATGAGGAATGCCCAATAGAAATCTCTGTACTAAGGAGGTCCAATAAATAGTAGAGAAAATTACCACTGTGGTCCTAAGAGCCGCTTTGCTTAGCACCTGAAAGAATGTGCAGAATCCTAGTTTTACTGAAACACTGTTTCTTCTCTCAGAATTCTCCAGACATTTTTGTCCAGCTGAATCCTCAGTTTTGCTTTAGATGAAATGGCAACACCCAGCCACAGCTTAGGGATGTGTAACCCCTGTCCATGGATGCTCACTAGTTGTATAAAAACATTTTGATTCCCTCAGAATTCATCAAAAAGCTCTCCTCCTTATCCCTTCCCTAAATGCTTTACTAATTGCCAGAGCCCTGGAAAAGACAAGAACCCCCCCAAAACTTTGCACTTTCCCTAGAACTGCAGGAAGAGGAAATAAGTTCTTCTTCTGGCAGTCCTTTACAAACTGAAGAGCAATGTTGCTGCAGTTGCTTCCTGCGCTTAAGTAAAAGGAGCAGGGGAAGATTAGCAAACCTAATCTGGACCCTAATTAGTCAGTGGTTGAATTCAGACTAAATTCAGCTGAACTGGCCTTCTTTGGAGGTGAATACCAGTCTGAAGCTTCACACAGCCCTAGTAGCCTGGACAACTAATACAATGCAGTCACAGATTCATATCATGGGGATATGAATATGGGTATTCAGAGCAATGAAGAGTGAGTGGAACTAGCCTACCACAAAGGCTCAATATGCCTTGAATGCCACTTGGCAGAAAGGCAAGATATAACTAGAAATAATAAAGTGTCATTTATAATGCATGGAAGAAAATCCAAGTTTTCAATAATGAGGGTCAGTTTATTTATTTACTTATACCCTGCTCTTCCTCGAAAGAAACCAGAGTGATGTACATTTTTTCCAGGTGCCTCCTCCTATCCAGCCAGTTTACAGAGCCAGACCTTCAGAAATGGAACTGTGCCATGTGCCTTCATGCCATTCTCTGGACCACAGTAACGTTGGCAAAACCACACCCATGTACAGTCATGAATCAACTCTGCAGTGTGCAGCTTAGAACACATCCGAGACAGCTCCCATTTCAGAAATTCAATTCCAGGATGCTTTATTCTGTATGGACCATTCAACATAAATGATTGGGCCCAATATAGGACAAAGACAATCTGTTCAATCGAGAAAGAGGGTTTCCTCTTCTTTCTTTTTCTTGGAACATTTTGCATAAGCACCCCTTCCCACCCCTCAAAGGAACATAGAATCTATTAACCCCATCTGTGCTCTGACCCACTTTTTAATTTTAGTGTGGTATTGAGTATAGCAGGGGTATAGAAAAATAATTTAAAGCAATTGAAAGCAGTTGTTTGTCCTGGATTACATATAAAATTAGAAGTAACAACTATTATTTTGTTCTAATGGCTTTTTCCTCTTTAAGAAAGGGGGGGGGGCAGCATGAGTTGAAAGTTTTAAATTTATGTTATATTGTCACAGAAATTTCAGCTTAATCACAAGCCTGAATATTGATAATAGATATTGCAAAATTTATCAACTGTACCAGTTGCCAGGAGTGAGCCAGACAGTCTGGCAAGTTAATAGAAGGCTATGTTTGGGGAGACAGTAGGCTATTGTTAAGGAGGAGATCGTTTAATTAGCAGGGAAGAAGCAGAAGAAGAGCTACATAGCTTGATAGCTGGAGCAATGATTTGAGATCATTGTTGAATAGTTGCTAAGTGGAAGTAAGCCAGGGGGATGCAAAAGGTTTGGTTCCTTTTTCTCCTTAGGGGAGGGTCTGCTTACTTGGCTCTCTTTTCTAAGCAGACCTCCTGCATGAGTATAGAAAGTTCCAGCATTCTTCTCACGTTCAACTGTAGTACTTACAGACATGGATTTACTCTTTTTTCCGTGTGCATTTCTGCCAGGATTTTTCCCTCCCTGTAACTCTTCAAGGGTTGTAGATAGTTTTAGTGGTGAATCATTATTGCTAGTACACAGCAAGAATACTAACAGCACTAACCATGTGTGCTTTGGGGATCTTGGGGACTTCTGCAATTAATGTAGAGACTTGGCAACCAATCCATAGGTTGTATGCACCCGGGGCATAGCCACTATTGGGTGACTGGATTCAAATAACCCGGGCTGCTGCCCCTCAGGGGTCGCGCCTCGTGGCCCAAACACCCCCCCCCATGAGGTGGCTTGTTTTAACTCCCGAGTGGGGCCGTGCGACCCTGTCCGGGAATTAAATCGCCATCACTGTATTCACAGTTTGGTCAGGAGCAGATCTTCCCTGCCTTAAAGGAAGTGAAGAGCCATTGCTGACTGTGCTGCAAATGCAGCACTGGCTTGAATCTAACTCCCGAACGGGGATGTAGGGGTGTGCATGGAACTGGCTGGTCCAGTTCTGTTCGAGTCTGAACTGGACTTGAACCGGACCGGCCTAGTTCGGTTCCACACCCCCTTGAACCCGCCTCCCCAATTCAGTCCAGGGGGGTTCGCTAATTTTATTTATTTATTTTTTTACCTTTTAGCCCCTTCGGGGAACTTCATCTAGGCCACGGGGAGGGGGGTCTGCAAAGGTTCCCCCTCTCCCAGCTGGCCTCCATCATCACCGCTGTGGCTCGTCTGGCCCGTTTGGGCCTGCATTTGTTGGCATGGTGGCCATTTTGGATTTGCCGCACATATGCAAATGGCCTCTGTGAGGCCTGGCATTGCCCAGGGCCTCACAGAGGCTATTTGTGCATGCGTGGCAGCCTTTTTAAAAAATAAATTTTAAAATGGCCACCAAACAATGGCCACCACACATGCGCAAATGGGCTCTGTGAGGCCCTAGGCCATGCCAGACTTCGCAGAGGCCGTTTGTGCATGCATGGCAGAAAAAATGGCCGCCACGCCAACAAATGGAGGCCCAAACGGGCTAGACAAAGCAGCCGGATGGGCTGCGGTGGTGCTGCAGGGAAATGCTTGACTAACAGCCAGAAGGTTGCTGGTTCAAATCCCTGCTGGTACCATATTAGGGAGCAGCGATATAGGAAGGCATCATCTGAAAGGCATCATCTCACATTGCACAGGAGGAGGCAATGGTAAACCCCTCTCGTATTATCCCAAAGAAAACCACAGGACTCTGTGGGTGCCAGGGGTTGAAATTGACTTAACAGCACAATTTACTTTACTAAAGCGAGCATATAGTTCTAAACGAAGAAAGGCCACAGTGCAAACTTAGCAAGAGGAAAAGTCAGTTAACAAGTGTAGGCTCAGTCTTCAGTTCAGCTTCTTCAGGCTTACTTCTTCACACAGAGCATAATTATGGAATTTGCTGTCACAAGATGTGGTGGCAACTACTAGTTTGGATGGCTTTGAAATAGAATTAAACAAATGCATGGCAGACAGGTCTATTGATAGCTACTTATCATGATGGCTATAAACTATCTGCAGGTTTGGAGGCAGTATGCCTCTGAATCCTAGATGCAGGAGAATGATAGTGGGAATGTGGGTACGCCTTCATCTCCTGCATGTGGGCTTCCCAGAGGTATCTGGTACAAAACTGGCTAGACACATAGATGAAAGCACAACATAATGCAAGCCAGTGGATCTCGTGGGGTAGGGAATTCTATAACTGGAGCTGATCCAACAGGGCTCTTCTTCGGTTCTTATGGTTTTGAGCACAAGCTATCTAGGTCAGATAGCTGTCTTCAAGGCAGGACTCAGCAACAGAACATAGGTTTTACTTTTCTTTTTTAAGAAACTAGCAATTGTTCATACATGGGATTAATACTGTTATTTTGCACTCAGACCCAAGGAGACACGGACATGAGATTCTTTGGTAAAAATTGGCCACATTTATTGATACATAGCTCTTTACATGCCAACATGGCACTCAGCTGGGATTGGCGCTCCATCCACCATAGTGTGGTTCCTAGAAGGCTGGCAGTGAGAGTGGCCGCCTTGGCCTAAATGTCTATGGTGTTAGCACCTTGGCTCCAGGAGGCTCTCTCGCTCCAAAGTGGGCACCGCCCTTCCTAGCCAACCTAGGGTCTCAAGTCTCTGTTACTGATGACGCCCCTCCGATGCTGCCAAGCCATATGGAAGGATGTCGCTTTGCAGAGAAGAGGGGCTGTGCAACATCCCTGATCTGTCAAGCTTCAAGAGATCACTCCTCCTCCTTGATGCCAAATGCTTACCTAAGGTGCATCACTGAGTTTAAGCTGTTGCTTCCCTCCACACTGTACCTGCCAAAATGTGACTGGAAATTATAACTGACTACCAGGATTACAGATATAGACCAGGGCAGGCAAAAATGGTGCACACCACTGGCCAATTAGGTGTGAACCCAAAACATTCCTGCCCAGCCCCACACGGCGACCAGCCATGCCCAGCCTATATCTGATGGATGGAAGGGGGGCGGTTGCCTTTGAGGGACGGACTGATTTGGTGCATGCACGCTGTGCCGCTTGTTCCATTAGCCCCGCCCCAGGAGAGCCAATCAGAAGGGCTCCCCAGTGTCACATGCTCCTTTGAAGGGGGCTGGGGAAAACAACACGCTGCCCCAGTCAGGCTGGCGAGCAGCTACCATTTGCATATCCTATTAAACATAGTCTTGCAAGAGGTGAATAGATCCTTAATTATTCACTTTACTTACTTTCTTTGAGATAGATATCCAAATACTTACTGTCTTCAACATCCCAGCACTGGGTAATTGGGTCTCCATATTTGACATCTTGCCTCCTTGCACGCCTGGTGGGGGGAACGTATGGGGTGATATGAATGTTTATAATTATGTCTGCTATGTATCTAACATCAGGCTTAAGGCCAGTTCATGTATGCATGTTTGTCACTTGCTGAATGCAGCATCAAGTGATGGCTTGCACATCTGAATCAGCTCTCAATGAGATTAATAATCACAGATAGAACTGCCATATCCCCCAATGCCAAGTCAAACTCAAAACCTTTCAGCGGAGTCAGCTGACAACTGTACAGCCTGCAGGTTGTGAAGACCAAACTAGACATAATGTGGGAGATTGTCACCAGAGCAGTGTGTGTGCGCATGTTATTCAACAGCATGTTAGGAATGGGTTAACCCCTCCTCTAGTGGGGTTAATGAATAAAGATTATTAATCATTAATCAATTAATTACCCCTATATTCTACCAAAGAAAACCACATGGCTCTGTGGTCGCCAGGAGTTGACACTGACTCGAGGGCACTTCTTTACTTTACCTACCCAGCAACTGTTTTTAGATGAAGAAAGGTATATCAGGAGATCTTCTACGTGTCTAGTTTGGTCCCAAGGCTTAGAAAAGCTATGTTTTCTGTACTTGTGGCACATGCTCCTAACTTGGTTTTCAAGAGTTTAGCAAATGCTAATCAGCAAGAGAGACCCTTTGCAAGACACACATATTTACAGTTCTCAACAAGTTTTTCATGCTTTGAATCTAATGTTTGCTTGATGAAGTGCCGATTTAAGTTCAAAACACGATAGGCTGTATTCAAAGAAAGTTAGTCATGACCATAGCCCTATTCAGTTTGAAGTGGTAGCCCAAGAACTCTGCCAATTCACTTCAAGAGTTGCTCCACATGGAATCAGGTATTAGAACCGCTTTGGAACCCAAGGCTCCTAGAAGACAGATACAGGCATGGGAAGAAGTTGGAACCAGCTCTGGAGGAGCCCAGACTAGATGTTTGTTGGTCTTTGACCAAGATTCCTTCCTAAGTCTGTCCTAGTCTTAATTTGCCCTCAGTTGTTTATGTTTTTGTTTTCTTAAAAAATACAATTCCACCAAGAATGTACAATGAGCTTTTTCTTAGCACTGCATAACCACAGCCAGCCTCAAAAAAAGTATGTTTAACCCCTGCTAACTTGGCAAAAAAGCACCTTTTAACGTGGTGATTCTCTTTATGTAGCAGCGGGAGAGTAACTGGCCCTATCCACTTCCAGCACATCATCCCTCCAGTGGCTGTGGCTGGTGTCTCTCTTATGTTTCTTTTTAGACCGTGAGCCCTTTGGGGACAGGGCTTATTTATCTGTCATTTCTCTGTGTACACTGCCCTGAGCCATTTTTGGAAGGGCGGTATAGAAATCAAATAAATAAATAAATAAATAAATATGGGCTTCTAGGGCATCAACTGTTACTTCTAGGCAGTACATCTCATTTTATATATTAATGAAATTCACACCCATAGATTGCACCAAGGATTCCTGCTGTTAGCATGTGTGGAAGATCATATTCCATGGAAATGTGCTAGTAGAGGATAGCAGGAGAGATCATAGGGGGCCCCCAACTGTCTCTGGGCCCCAGGAAATTCCTGACTCTCTGCTAATGCTGGCCTTGGGCTATTCTCACATGGTCCAGGACTTGTCAGAAGGAGTGTGAGAAGGAAGAGTTATGCAGTGGTTATGTTATTGGGATCATGTAAGAACCTGTGCACTGACATTCATAGGAAGGTCAGACAAACCAAGTGTGGATTTATTTACCTTTTAGAGGTTGGTGTATATCTGGAACATGAATTTCCATCCCAAGCACAGTATGGGTCTCTGGCAAGGCAACAGTCTGCACAAGCCTTTCCATACGTGTGACATCTGTGTAGTGAGAGCTGAACCAATCCATCTCTGGAACCAATGTACAATTGTTGCTGAAAATCAGGCAAGACAAATTAATTAGAAGCGCTATTCAAGCAACTCTCTTTTTGGTCTCAGTTGCTCTTTAGCAATTTATTAATGTTTTGTATGAATCACAAAACTGTCTATCCAACCTTAGATTTATACCAGCAACACAATTTGTGTTTTAACAGTCAGTTAACAGTTAAACCCCTGCTAACTTGGGAAAGAGGCACCTTTTAATGTGGTGACTCTCTTTAATTAGCAGGGGAAGAGTAACTGGACATATTCACCCCCAGCACAGTACCTCCAGTAACTGTTGCTGGTGTATATCTTACATTTCTTTTTAGATTGTGAGCCCTTTGGGGACAGGGATCTATCTTATTTATTTATTATTTCTCAGTGTAAAACACACTGAGCCATTTTTGGAAGGTAAATCAAATGAAATCAAATCAATAAACAGAATGCATTAGCCTGATTAATCACTCCTTGTATGTAGTTCATTTTTATTACTGACTTATTTAAATATGTATTCTAACCTCTCTCAAAAATGTGAGGTAGGTAATCCACGCTAGAAAACCACACTGAAAAATCTACAATGATGATATAAAAACAACCAATGCATAATCAATTTTTAAAAAGCAAACACCCTAATAATCTAATTCCAAGATACCAAAGCTAGCCTCAAACAGAAAACTGCATGCTCAGGTTTGGACACTTTTACGGACAAACTTTTAGTGGTAATGTGTTGCATTAGTATCTACCATTTCACACGGAGATATGAGCAATGAAGATAGCATTGGTACTAGCCAGATCATACTTTGCATTTAAAACAGATGTGTACCTGAGCAAACTTAAATATTGGATTATTTCCTTGGACTATTTACTGGGACAAGTCTCCAGTAAATACTAATTGGGTGGCTCCAATTCAGAGGAAGCGGCTTGTACTGAAATCATTGGGGCATGTTAGTCAATGACCAACTTATTTTTAAAGGAATAATTTATGCTTCCCCTCTTTTTTCTCTCTAAGTTTAATTCATTTTAACCAAACCCTTACGGTTTAATGTAGCCCTTTAAAGGACTGCCATGTGAGCTTGCCTTTCCACTTACTTTATCAGCAGAGATCTTGCTCCTTGCCCCAACCCTATCTGAGATGCAGTGGGTGGGGTATTTTCAAGTGGTGGCACACAGACTATAGAATGCCTTTACCAGGGATATCCATTTTACAGGCTCTTTGCTATTCAGTTAAAACTGTTTATGTTGAGCTTTTGGTTTGGAATAGTTTTCTCCCCCTGGTTTGTCGCTTTGCAGCTGTTTTGATTCTGGATTTTGCTGCTCTGTTCTTGCCAGATTTGTTGACTGTGATTTGTTTTACAAGTATATTGATTGCTTTATAATCTATTGAAATGTTTTATTTTGTATTGTATACCACTTTGGAGGCTTTTGGGGTAGAACCAGCCTCAAAAAACAGTGAATGAATATTTAGATTCAGGAGAGTTGTTCCAATGGGAGTGATTAAAAAAAGCTCTATTGTGGCATAATAATGTGTGCATCTGAAATGAAGAGTCAATGAAAAAACAATACAAATCATTATATATTTCCTATTAAAAGGTTTGATACAGTAATGACTAGGCATCAGCATCAGCAATGCAAACAAGTTGCAGTGGATACAATTATGACTGAATTACCTGCTTTGGGGACATCTCCATGGTCAAGATAGGAGATGGATGCTGAAAAGTGAATGGATAGATAACAGTGAGAAACACACACTCAATACTGCAAGTATTTAGCTATCATTATTTTACCAAATAAAAGACCAAAACTTTCCAGAAAGTGTGCCACAAGTGAGCCCAAAGTTTGACAGCATCACTTTGGTGTACAGTATTATACAGTACATGTATAATGTGGTGTAGTAGTTAGAATGCTGGACTAGGACTGGGGAGACCCGAGTTCAAATCCCCATTCAGCCATGAAACTAGCTGGGTGACTCTGGGCCAGTCACTTCTCTCTCAGCCTAACCTACATCACAGGGTTGTTGTGAAAGAGAAACTCAAGTATGTAGTACACCGCTCTGGGCTCCTTGGAGGAAGAGCGGGATATAAATGTAATTAATAATAATAATAATAATAATAATAATAATAATAATAATAATCAGTTAAAGTGCCTTCTGGTGGTTTTGCTCCTAGTCCCCTGAGCCAGGCGGAGACAAACACAGAACTTGAGAGGCAAGTAAAAGTCATATCTAGCCCAAAGCTGCTCTTGCTTCTGTTCATTATTATTGGAATAATGAACAGAAGCCATAGGCCAGGAATCCACTGCCTATGCTACTTGTGGTCCCCATGATGCAGGTTGTATGCCTGCCCACATTCTCTGATTCTTGGAGACTGGTTCATATGATGCCAGCCAATAACAGCGTATCTGCTCTCATACTACCTATGATGTTCATCCGCAGGAGTCATGGGTTAAATGTCCATACAAGAAAACAAGTGATATGAGAAATTCCATATTACATTATTCCATTCATTTACAGGGGGTCTCTGTCCTTTCTGTTTAATGAAAAGAGAAGGCAGGAAGCTCCTGAGAAGATCACACTCTTTGGCCTGATTTTTACATGCTATGTATGTCCATTCCTTGAGGACTCAATTGCTTTGTTATGTTTGTTCTTTGATCTCATTTATGTTTGTTCTTTGATCACCACCCATGGGGGTGGTTGGCACCCTCTGTGCACTAGACCACCACTCACTCTGGGCCACCCCAGCACCCCACAAGTGGATTTAAGGTTTTTCTCCATAGGGAAGAATGGAGGTTTCAGCGGCCCCATAATTGCACTTGGGGGGTGCTGGGGTGGCCCAGAGCAAGTGTGCTAACCACCCCCATGAGATGCTAACCCATGGGGTAGTGGGTTTTGTTGTTTCTGAAGTGTTCTGAGTGTAGATTCTTTGGTAGCATATAAGATTTTCTATGACAAACCATGAATCCACTCTCACCTGCTAATCTTAAAGACACGTAAACTTCAAAAATCACTTAAAAATCAGCCCTTTGCCCAATTGCTTTCAAATAATTCTGATAGCTTCCTTGCCCCCCTTGGGCACTACCACCCACCACATTCTGCTCTAGGCTACCCCTTTGCCCCGGACGTGAAGCTATACATTTGCTGACATCTCCATGCTTCTTTATGGAGAAAAACCTTAAAGACGCGTAAATTTCAAAAATCACTTAAAAATCAGCCTTTTGCCCAATTCCTTTCAAATAATTCTGATAGTTTCCTTGTCCCCCTTGGGAACTACCACCCACCACACACTGCTCTAGGACACCTCCCCCCCCTCCGACGTGAAGCTATACATTTGCTGCAATCCTCATTATTCCCTATGAGGAATTCAAGAATACTTTAAAAATTCACCAATAATCGGAGGAGTGTCCGATTGCCTTGGGATTTTGTGGGTGGTAGGCACCCCTGGGAACCTACCACCCACCCCACCTTTGTGCCCCTAGGTGCTCCACAATAGGGGATATGGGCTGGTTTGGATCCCATTTTACCCTATGAGAAAAATAATTAAAAATATTTAAAATATGCATAAAAAATCATAGGGGTGTCCGAATGCTTCAGGGTTTGGGTGGTTATTGGCACCCATGGGTGCTACACAATAGAGAATAATGGGCTGGTTTGAGTCCCATTATACCCTATGAGGAAAAATAAAAAATAAATTTCAAAAATTCATAAAAAATCTTACGAGTGTCCAATTGCTTTGGGGTTGGAGTGGCAGGTACCCATGGGTGCCAGCTACCACCCCACCCACTTTTTGAGGTTTGAACCAGTTCAAACTGGTTTGAAACTGGTTCAAATTCAAACCGGACCAGAGGGTGGTTCAAGCAAAACCAAAACCAAACCACCCCCTCCTGGTTTGAATCGGGTTCGAATTTGAACCAAACCAGGAACCAGTTTTATGCACATCCCTAGTCTGAACTGCCCCTCACATGCAATTCAAAGACTACCTTAAAGTAGTATTTAAATAGCTTGTGCAGGTGGTTTGGATGCTCCCCCTCCTTGTACCATGATTAAGCAAAACACATAATTATGCAAAGCAGAACAGGCTGAGAAAAGAGCAGGATGTGTATAGCAGGCAGTACTGTCCAAACTGGCCCATCAAGACTCCATAGGTGGAAAGCAAGGAAGCACCTGCCTACTGGTAAAATGAACTATCTCTTGGAAAGAATTGTATAAACTTGTAATTATACAATTCTGAGGTGGTTTGTTAAAAATATAAATGGGTGGTACAACATTTCCCCTTTCTGGGGTGTTTTGCTGTAGGGCGGGAAAAAGGCAGAAATAAAATGTAGAGTGTGGAGGAACATCTGCTGAGTTAATAGCCCTGCTTGGTATTAAATCTGATATGGAGCCTTTCCGTTTGACGTGATGTTGAAAGTATGCAGCAAATTGGTACACACTTGAAAATTCCTGATTACTTGAGCACTCTTGGCATTTTCAAAGTGAGATTTATAATTAGTGCCCATGGCAGCAGGAAGATGACACCAGAGGCCTTTAAAACAAGGAGGATTATGTCCCCATAGTTGAGGTATTTAAAGCACATGGGGAGGTTTAGTTGAGGAAAATATTTTATACAGATGGTTAGGACAGAGGTATTCCATCTGATTTCAAAGCCATTTAAACACTGTGAGGATAGGGAGAAGTCTGGCTTATAAGGATTGTAACAAAAAATATATGGCAACTATATCATCAACATTTCATTACATCATAGTTATTGGCAAAGGAGCTGTCATGATCAACAGCCCAGACAAGCGGTGCTATTTTATTGATTTATTTACCTTTAAAAAAATTTGGAATGCATTCAACCTTCTCTTGGAAATTGTCCTCATCTGATTAAAATTCATTTGGCTTTCCTGAAACTCCTGCAGATGTTTTACTTTTGGCCAAGCAAAAATGTCCAAATTTGCCTCAAATTTCACCTTAAGTGAATTTTGGTGGCAACTCTACTCTGAATATTTTGGTTTATTTTTTCTTAAGCAAATTGCTAAAGAAAACCATTAAAGAAACTCTAGTAAATTACAGCTACTCACATACTGTGCAATGCCGCAAGGGTGGCTGAAGCACTGCTCACGTTGTTGCGCACATGTAAAACACTTTTAACTGTGTTGCCCCCCCAGGGCAGCCCTGCTTTGGCACAGTTGCACAAATGCAGTTGTGTAATAGGACACCCATTATTTTCAACTGGCATCCTGTTGTGCCACTGTGCTTGAACAACTGTACACAGAGAGGGCCTAGGGTGTAAACACAACAGAGAGGGCCTAGGGTGTAAACACAACATCAGCGTGTTTACAGCCACCCAGCCACTTGGGTGATGCTCCAACTGCCCATGTTGCACTGCACAATATGTGAGTAAGCATCTTTTTTAAAAGACGTTTTATGTACTTGATCTTAGAGAAAGAAAATGGATTTTTAAAAATGTGGCTTTAAATAAAAACAAACATGTTGTCCAAAATAGTTTTGAGACCTGAAATCCATAATTTCTCTTGTCTTACATTGTACTCGAGTGATACTTTTGAACCACTCACCAGTTTTTAATCCTTACCTTGAATATCTCCATCTCTTCCAGTATTACTTCCTCCATGTCCCACTTCTCCTTGGTTATACTCAAAACTTTCAGTACTGTTCCTATATCTGAAAAAATCAGTGGCCGTGTTTCAACACATAGACAACAATCTATTTCAGGTTGTATATTTATAGTCCAGTTCCTTTTTAGGGGAATGGAACTCAAAAGTCAAATCCATGTTGAGGTTTACCCCCTCTCCCCATAACGTTTAGGCAGACTTACTCATGTTGTGATCTCATCACTTCATGCATTTCTGTCCCTTCTCCACATGAGTGTCAGAATTCCACTGACAGGAAAAGAAAAGAACATGGGTATATCTACCTACATTTTATGGGGGGGGTGGGGGTGAGAACTTAGCATTGGCTGCCATTTTCAGTAATAACTCCATTGCAAATGTTGCATCTAATTTGTTCCCACCACAACAAAATTCATGAACTATATTTGAACATCCAATGTGGATGTACCCAGCAAGGGAAAAAGACATAATTACTCTGAAATTCATGAGAACTTCACTATGGAGAAATGATCTGAATGATTTCTCCATGTTCAAGTTCTCATGGATTTTGGAACAGTCTTTTTTCATAAAAGATGTGTGTTCAAATTCCACTCATGTAACTGTACTCCCACAACTTCGCCCCAGTTTAGTGATATAGACTGCACTAACCTTTGGCTAATTCTTCTCCTACAGTTTTATTTGTGCATCTGTGAAATGGGGACAGTAAGTTATGCCCTTAACTTACAAAACTGAGTACAAAGATGGGCAAACACAACAGCCCTCTTCCAATGTTAAAAAAAAAAAAAAAAAGGTAGGGATGCTTTATTAATGTACAGCATCCTGAAAGCATGCCACAGCCTTCTGAAAATGCTGTCCATGCTGGTTACAGCATTTCTCTTCAGAGAAATGTGTCCCTTCAGTAAGTGTGGTGTAAGTATGCTGTAAGTGTGGCCAGTGGCCAGGTGGGGCTTCTGAATGCGTCAGTGTGAGGGAGGGGCTCCAGAGAACACTCTCAGGACACTATGCAAGTACAGCATCTCTGCTTTTTCAAACAGTAGTTCAGTTCAGTTCAGAGCTTGAGCCATGGAACTTCTGAAGTAATAAGAGAGTGCCTCTGAGTATGTACTGAGTACCCTTCCTGGCCACTGAGTAATTACAGCTTGCTTCCCACACATACTTTAAGCAGTATTCTGCAGGTTCATGACAACAACAATGGCACAGCAACCAATTGTCCTGGGTTATTTCCAATTTATTTTCTGTCTCATTGTATTGTCTTCCAAGGCTTCATATAGGACAAGCATGTGGCAGTGATTAAAAAAAAGAAAGCCTGAAACAAAGGGGTTGAAAAACAGGCCTGAAAAAAAGAAGAGTTACTTAAGCTAATAATTTATTGCGAGAAGTTTAAAATGCTGCAGAATTTTCTCCTTTGGCTAAACTGTCAGTTCCCACAGCCTTATTTCTATGATGCTTAAACCCTGTAGTGAGTTAAGAAATGCACTAAGACATAATTGGCTTTGCTGTATAATAAGGATGGCCGATAACTCTCAAGGTAATATTGTAAGATGCTGTTTGCTGGTCTGTCTGTATCAATAAAGATTGATCTCAAGGTAATCGTTTCCAGTGGTCCCTACATTCTTTGTATCCTATATAGGTCTAGTTCTCACTGTGGTGCTAAAACTGTATCGAGCCTGCATCGTTTCAAACTGAAGTTGGGAACTCACATGAATGAATACTTCTTCATACACACAAAGAATCAATCCACAAAGAAAACCACAAGTTGGGAAGAAAGCTCTAGCTTTCCCCTGGAGGGCATGTATATGAAGACACCAGCAAGAACTGTTTGTCACTTTGCAAGCAAAAGAGCTGGAGTTTGCTCAGAACAGATGTAATGTTTGACCATGTATAATGTACACCATGGTTTGCAAATTGACTTCAAACCTGATTTCATGCTCTGGTTTGTCGCTAATATTTGACAAGAATGAAAGAAAATGAAACATGTTAAGTGTTATGATTGTATAGGATTCATATAAGATGTGATGATACTCTGCAGAGAGATGAAGAGACTTCAAATGTAGGGAGAGATCATGATTGCTGTGGAGATGTGCAAGCTCCCTGTTCTTCTGTGAGTGCATTTCTGTTTCTAGTTATCAAAAGGTACTCTCAACTCAGTGGTGTGTGTGTGTGTGTGTGTGTGTACACACACACAAACACACACACGTATGGCAAGTATATGTCTCTCTCAGGTGAACTGGGGTTTCACAACTGCATTCGCTTCATGTCCTAAAACAACTGATACTGTGTATTTTCTTGTATGGAAATCAGACTGGGTCTGCAATTTGGAAAACCCTTAATAGGAGGGTACACACTTGCCCCCTTAGTAGCAGAATGCCTTGTCTTTAATTTCAGGATCAGTGGGCAGGGTCTTCCTCAAAGCTTTTCCAGATTGTAGCCCCGAGCCAATCCTTATACAATGAAATCCATTACTGTTATACAGAACACTTATTTCAATTTGTACAGAGATGCTTGCAAGCCATTGTTGTTTGCATGTCCATATCTCTATCATTCATAGTGATATCCAAACACATATGACTATAAGCTTCTTTTCGAGGATGATAGATTTTTTTTTTTAAGTTACACAGATCCCTCCTCTTAGGTTTACCTGTCCCCAGGAACATGATGTCATATTGGCCATCTTCGGCCATAACACGATCCACAACAATCTGAGTCAGCTTGTAGTCCACATTAATTTGAGTGAACACAGGTGCTCCAGTTACAGGGTAGACGGATTTGTGCATCACTGGATGACGTCGTATGAAGCTAATGACATCATCTGGAAAGTCTCTTGTGGACTTGATTAGTGGGTCATATGTTTTGCTTGGACACTGGATAACAATATATATATTAAAAGGTCATGTACGTTTTTCATTTACTTTCATGTAGTCTTATAAACTTCATTCTCCTAGTTGTCTACAGCAAGTAAAAATCACTTTCAAGCAACCAGGAAGAAAAGCGTTATAAGAGTCAGTACCCGCCCCTCCCAACTCCCAATTGGCCTCCCAAGTTAGGCCAATTGGTCTTCAGCTGCCCCTAGCCTAAGGTTGGTTACGAGTAGCACTACCATCATTTTTGTTGCTTTCTCTTTTTTCAAGATTTGTTTTAAGAGGAGAGAGTGAGAGATTATGAAAAACAGAGATGTGCAGAGTAGGGGAGAAGAAGTGAAACTTCTAAAGGTGGTTCCCATGTTGCAAGGCAGACCAAAAGGTAAATCCCAGGTCAGAAACGTTGAAGAGTGCTTTGTTTATAGCTTTATTCATTACTTTTTAAAAAATCAAATCTGCTGCATAATATCTTATTTCTCTTTATATTTCTAAAGCATTTTTTTAAAAATTCATCTATATTGGATTTTATTCAGATATACTCATTCACTTCATGGGAAAATCTTCACTGGAGGTCAATATCAGGCTTACATTCAAACAACATGTGGAACCAGTCTACCCAAGGCCTGTTCTCAAATTCACTTTGTCGCAATAAGAACATTGTACAATGCGATGATGATGATCATCATCATCATCATCAGTGCCCTCATAAGGGACCCCTTATGAATGTGTCCTCATTTGATGACATCTGGTATTTACCCTGCAAGTTGAAAGGTTTGAGAAGAGGACCCACAGAGACAAATACCAATTCATATGGTAAATATTAACTGTCATTCACTAGAAATATTTTTTATGCAAACCTGATGCATTTAAATATTCTTGTTAACAATTAACATGGGAAATGGGTTTTTGTATTAGCATATCAGTAGGCACTATTAATGATGCCCCATGCACCTAAACAAGATATTAGGGAAAACAGAAACAGAGCCTGCACATGCAAGGATTCAAATCTCCAAAATATTTTATAAATTATTTAGCATTTTATACTGGTTCCATGTCAGATAAAACTGAGCTCAGGAATCCACACAAAAGCCTTCCTGTGCTATCTGCCTGAGCCCTTAAAATGAGAGTGCTAATCCTCCTATTGCTCCCATCATCTGTAATGATCTCATGGAAGAGAGCAGTGTGACTGATTCACAGAATCACAGAGTTGGAGGGCATCTTGAGGCCATTCCCTCCTCAATACAGGAAATCTAGAACAAGAGCCCATTAGCCCCCTAGGTCCTTTGTCAAACTGTTCTTACTTATTAGAAGATTCTCCTAAAGTGCAACTGAAATCAACCCTCCTGTCACTTAAATCTATTAGATCTTGTCCTGCCTACTGGGGCAGCAGGGAACAAGGCTTTGCCTTCTTCTGTGGTGGTTCTTCAGATATAAGTTCTGTCACCATTTCAAGGACTTTACCTTGGTATTGCATGTAAAAATGTTTAGGGTCAGAGTGTTAACAAAAATAAGCTAACTGAATTCAGCTGCTCTGAATTCAGTGATGGCAAACACCACAAATGCTTCTTTCAGTTGATTTTCAATAGTTAATAGACACCACCCCTTTGTGGCCATTACAGGAAATGCAATAATGATAACACATAGATATATTGCATTAAGTCTTATTATCCAGGTTCTTGAATACCATAAAAACTGATTGCAGTAAAAGTTTAAAGGAGATGGCAACAATAAATACAATAACATATACAGTGATAGTGTGCAGAGAGGGGGACAGCATTTACAACTAATGTTGATTGAATTAATTTAACTTTATTTCTTTTGGCTATAATAACCTGATATTTAAAAAGAGTGATATTTTCTTCACAAAGGTGGAAGGACAAAACTAATAAAAGACAGCAGTAATCAAATGTAGTCTAAAATGTGGTTAGTGATAGCCCTGCTGCTGCCACAGCTAAATTGGCCATTTTGGCTGGCTTGCTCTTCCTCAGTAGAAAGTGAAGATAGAACAGAGAAGATGATAACAGGGTGGGAGAAAGGAATGTGTGGTGGGTTACACCTGCAGTGGTGTGAAAGCAGCACAAACAACAACATGTGGTGCTAGGAATGGATATTCTCACTGATTTATTTATATAAACAGTTCTCAAGATGTGGGAGATAAGTTCTATTGATCAGATCATTGCTCTTGGCACTGTGCTTAAACTTCAAGTGGCACAAAGGACCACATGCTATGACCATTTGCACAACCCAAGAGACAGCAGAACAGTGAGCATGAGTATGGCAATAGATTTTCTTTGTTCAAAAAGACCACAGAGTTCCCCTCCCAGCGGGAGCCTTTTCCTCATTCAGACATTTCAATGCAATTCACAAACAGTCATTTTTCCTGGCATTCACTCTCTGGTTCATGTAGATATCCTTTTGTGATCAATTATCAGGGCAGAACAAAAGATTAGCAGAACAAAAATTCTATTTTAAAAATGTGATGTTCCCCCTTTACCCTTTGTATCATCATTTAGTAAAATGTACCCTAGGTCCTGGCACTGTTTTACTGTGCATTTCCCTAGTCTCACCAGTGGCAGCCAGTGATATGGAGCAGAAAGAGATATAGCTTAATGATATTAGAACATGGGATAAGTTGAAATAGCTGTTATGGAGAAAAGTATTTTCAAAAGGGATGAGCAGTCTGTCATACTAACTCAAATGAGTTAACCTTGCCCTTCAAATTGGCCCCATTGTCTCCCCACCACTGGCCCTCCTTTCCCAAACTTACCCTCGTGATGGGGAAAGCCATCACAAGGCTTAAATCTCAGTGCCTAGGGTCACTGGGTGCTCTCATGAGCATGGTCAAGGAAAAAAACCAGACTATCTTTAAGCCTGATAATACTTCGTTGCCACAAGCCCTCCATCCTTATAAATGCAAGCTTAGGAAAGGTGGATGGGGGCGTTCAATCAACAATTTGATTCTAAACCATTCATCTTTGGAAGAAAAAAGGATATGTCTACAACTTTCCTTTTAAAAAATGTATTAGCAACGAAAGCTAAGCTCTACCAATACATGCTGGGTAGTCTTCAAGTGGGAAACTGGGAGGTCTTGGTCAATCACAAGACAACCACTTTTTATAAAAATGTTACTGCAAAGGAAGCAAAATAATTCTAGAATGATTAGACAATGCATATTGGATAGAAGGTCAAATGATGTTAATTCAAGAAGAAGAAGAAGAAGAAGAAGAACTACTACTACTACTACTACTACTACTACTGAATGGCAATATAGGGGTGAGGGACTGCCTGCTCCCAAGGGTTGCTGCCCACTTGACGAGGTCATCTGATGGGGCTCTGTTCTGGGTGCCGACAATGAGGGAGGCTCAGCTGTCGTACACTCAGGACAGGGCCTTCTCTGTTGTTGCCCCTAGACTCTGGAATGCTCTCCCAGTGGCCATTCGCTCCTCAGACTCCATCACAGTTTTTTGAAAGCTTGTTAAATCTTGGCTTTTTATCCAGGCTTTTACATGATTGCTTTTATTGCTGCTTTTTATGCTTGTATTTTATAGGTTTTAAATTTGGTTTGTTTTTATATTTTTAGCTTAATATTCTTATTGTCATTTTATTGTATGTTTTTTAACTTTTGTAAATCGCCTTGAGATTGTTTTTAATGAAAGGCAATATATAAATTCGTGTGTGTGTGTGTGTGTGTGTGTGTGTGTCTAAAAAGGTACAATCCTATAAAAGTCAAATTTTACAGATGCACAATGGAGGCTGAAATACAGTCTTGTGCTTCAGGCATGAGATAAGGGGCCATCCAGGATTTGATCTAGAGTCTCCAAAATCTAAAGTAGAACACTTTGTGCTACAGAATGCACAGCCTCAGGTGATACCTATAAAGGAGAGCTTCATCTACATGTTGAAAAGAAATGAATCAGTTCATTGTGCTATGTAGCTTGCGGTGGGGGGGAGGTATAAAAAAAAGACAACTTTTCGACATCCCATTAGAAATAGAAACTGTGCTCGCTGCAACCAGAAACATTACTCCATCCAGCTGATGACTAGCATCCCTTTAAGTAATCATCACAGCAAAGCATGGACCACACTGCTGAACCACTTATCTGTAGTCCCAGCGGACAGAAATGATTCCAGAGTTTTAGTTTTAATCTTCTCATATTATCTAGATAATTCCTGTATTTCCTGCCAGGTGGAGCTATAACATAATCTGTGAAAGAAGAGCCTATCCTATCTAACAGACAGATACCTTATAATGTGTTTAAGATGCTTTTTAAGAAGTTTGCATATCCTGTGTGACACAGAATAGAGAAACAAAGAGGTAATCACCTCAGAGAACATTCTTCCAATACCAAATATGCCATTTGGCAGACATCTTCAGCTCAAACCTAGTTAGAGACTCAGAGTTTTGGATGAACTACAGCACTTAAGATCTGGCATTATTCAGAAAACATTTTGAACGCTGGATACTAAGCCAGGAACTCGGCTGAATCTTCCTAGTAGTTTGTGTCCATTTCTAATAGTTAGAGTTACTTAAAGGCACTTAGGTAATTCTATGGCAGGGTGCCACAGGCAGAAATTCAACACCTGATAGGTCAGGAATGCATCCTTGATAAGGAAGTGGGATAAATTCTACCAGCTGTAGCAAGTATATAAGTTTACAGTTCACCCACTCTTTAAAAGATAGGTAACTAGAATTGACATCTTTGTCAAGGCTCTGGAACATGGAGACAGCCCGGGCTATTGACCCAGTCGCTCCTAAATGCATTCTACGGCTTGGTGGAGCCTGTTCTGATCCTTGGTTTTCTGAGGAGCTTAGGGCGATGAAACAACTCGGACAGCTGGAACAATGCTGGAGGAAGACTTGTGACAAATCCAACCGAACATGAGCTAGAACCCATTTTCAGGACTACTCCGCAGCAGTGGGGGCAGTGAAGAAATGTTTTTTCTCCGCATCCATTGTGTCTGCTCAGTGCAGGCCAGTGGAGCTTTTTCATGTAGCAAAGTTATTGCTTCACACATCCCTCTGTGTAATGGGGGAGGAACCATCTATTGCCTGCTGTGACCAGTTTGCATGCCACTTTTCAGATAAAGTCACTCACATCTTTGTCAATTTGGAGCAGGGCTGTGACAGTTCTGGCTGATGTGCCTTGGGTACTGTCTAGTCCTATTGTGTTGGATTCTTTTCAATTGGTGCACCCTGAGGATGTGAACAAGCTGGGCAACATCATGTGTTCTAGACCCTTGGCCTTCATGGCTAATAAAATCTGCCTGGGAAGGTACGAGCAGGTGGTTGGAGGCCATAATCAATGCTTCATTGAGGGAGAGCAGGATGCCATTGTGCCTCAAGGAGGCAGTGGTGAGACCACTATTTAAAATGACCTCCCTTGATCCCTCCAAGCTTAACAATTGCAGGCCTGTTACTATCTTCCCCTTTTGGGGCAAGGTGTTAGAGCATGTGGTGGCTTCTCAGCTGCAGAAGGTCTTGGATGGTAGGGATTATCTAGATCCCTTTCAATCTGGCTTCCGTCCTAGGTTTGGGAATGAGAGTGCCTTGGTCACCCTAGTGGATGACCTACGCCGGGAGCTTGACAGGGGGAGTTCAGCCCTGCTGGTTCTGCCTGACCTCTCAGTGGCATTTGATACCACTGACCATGGTATCCTGCGGGACCACCTCTTGAATGTGGGGATTGAAGGCACTGTTTTCGAGTGGCTTTGGTCCTTACTTGGGCCGAGGGTCGAGAAGGTGGTCCTGGGGAACTACTGCTCAACTCCTTGGCCATTGGCTTATGGGGTCCCACAGAGTTCGGACTTGTCCCCCATGCTTTTCAACATCTACATGAAATTTAAATTATGGGTTTTTAAATTCAGGAACATGGACTGCATTGTCAGCAATATGCAAATGACACTCAGCTCTATCTCTTCTTTTCACCTGATCCTAGGGAGGCAGTGAATGATCTGAATCGGGGCTTGGAGGCTGTGATGGGTTGGATGTGGGGTAGTAAATTGAGATTGAATCCAGACAAGACGGAGGTACTGTTGGTCAGTAGGAGAGCCAATTGGGATAAAGGGATCTGACCGGTTTTGGATGGGATTGAACTCCCCTTGAAAGAGCAAGTGCGCTGCTTGGGAGTACTGCTGAACCTGCCTCTGCTTTTGGAAGATCAGGTGGAGGCAGAAGCCAGAGGTGGCTTTGGTCCTTACAGGGCTTCAGCTAGAGCATCAGCTGTGTCACTTTCTTGAGAAGGCAGAACTGGCCATAGTTACCCACGCCCTAGTCACATTGCGGCTGGAATATTGTAACGTGTTCTACGTGGGGCTGCCCTTGAAGAATATCCGGAGACTACAGCTAGTGCAGAATGTGGCAGCTAGGATTGTATCTGGAGCTGCCTGTTGGGATCATATTACACCCACTCCGAAAGAGCTGCACTGGCTACTAATTTGTTTCCGGGTCCAATTTGAGGTGCTGGTTTTGACCTTTAAAGCCCTTAACAGTTTGGGCGCTGGATATCTGAAAGACTGCCAGCTCCCAAGGGTTTCTGCCTGCTTGACCAGATCATCAGAAGGGGCTCTGCTCCGTATGACGATGATGAGAGAGGCTCAGTTGTTGAGCATGCGGGACAGGGCCTTCTCAGTCATTGCCCCTAGGCTTTGGAATGCTCTCCTGGCTGAAATCTGCTCCTCTGTCTCTGCTCCTCTGTTTTTAGAACAAAAGTAAAGAAGTGGCTTTTTACCCAGGCTTTTGATTGAGAGTATTGTTTTTTTTAAATTGCTGCAGCTTTGTGATATGTATTATTATTATTATTCTATGGGTTTTTACATTTTTATATACAGATTATTTTTATATTTATATTGTCTGTAATTTTGTATTATGTATTTTAATTTTTGAATCACTTGTACCTTTGTGTTTTAATTATGCAAGTTTATTTATATTGTAAACCGCTTTGAGATTCTTTTAATGAAAAGTGGTATATAAATTGAAAAATAAAATAAATAAATAACCCTCACCCTTACAAATCCTTAAAACATTTTATTCATTCTACCAGGGTACAGATGGACTGGTTTTGAAAATATTTTTGCTAGTAGAGGTGGCACATGGAGAAGGAGTGGGATCTTACTTTTTTGCCTTGCCCACAGGGCATGCCTGCCCCATCACTGGGATCACTATCCAGATGTGGCTGGATATGGATTATCTAAATATGGCTGAAATATCTGCAATATGCTTATGTATGGTAAATTCCATTGCACCCTGGTCAGTGAGTATTTCTAAATGGAGGACTTTGTGTGGTAGCATGGTCTTGTGGTAGCAAGCATAAATTGTCCCATTTGCTAAGCAGGGTCTACCCTGCTTTGTATTTGAATAAGATACCACACATGGGCACTGCAAGAAAAATTCCCTTGGGGATGGGGCTGCTCTGGGAAGAGCACCTGCATGCTTGCATGCAAAAGGTTCCAGGTTCCCTCCCTGGCAAGAGAGACTCCTGCTTGCAATCTTGGAGAAGCCACAGCCAGACTGTGTAGACAATACTGATGGACCAATGGATGAACCAGTGGGCTGACGGTATAAGGCAGCTTCCTATGTTCCTATGTTGTGGGAGGTTCAGTGGGCTTGCACAAGAACTGCTTGTGGGAATTAATTTTGGGCATTTGTACCTAGCTGTTCTTGCGCTAGTTCATCCTGATATTTGTCTGTACTAAAACAGACATTGTGGGTTGAGGGTCCTCACTGTCAATCCCCCTGTTCCTACCATTATCACCACCACCCCTAAGGTGCTTAATGTGTGCATGTTTTACTTTTTAGATTTTACTTTTTAATTTATATTTGTTGTTGTGTAACAGTGCACTTCTGCTTTACTAAAATCACCAACCTATTGAAGCATCCCCACCCCCTACATTGATTGATTGATTGATTGATTGATTAAGTGCCATCAAGTTGGGGTTGACTCTTAGCAACCACATAGATAGAGTCTCTCCAGGATGATCTGTCTTCAAGGTTTCTCAGTGGTGCATTCACTGCTGTTGTAATCAAGTCTTGTTGCTGGCCATCCTCTTCTTCTCTTTCCTTCAACTTTCCCCAGCATTATGGACTTCTCAAGGGAGCTGGGTCTTTGCATTATGTGTCCAAAGTATGATATTTCTGGTCAGATAGCTGAAAGGGTTTCAATCCAGCCACACTTTAAAGTTTTGAGGCCATTTAAGTCTTATCTTCCCAAACTTCAATATCAGAGGATGAGAGTTAAGCAATACTGCAAACACACATTCCTTTGAAGCAGGAAATATAATATCCTAGTTCTTTGCAATACTGCATCCAGAGCAACAGCAACAATCATCATCCTCAGCCACAAAGGCCGTGGCTGGGGATGATGGGAATTGTTGTCCAACATCATCTGGGGACTCAAGGTTAAAAAACCCCTATTTGGAGGGACACCACAGAGAGAAAGAGAAGACTAAGTAGTGGGAGGGAAGAAAGCTTAGCACTGTTGTGTAAGAAGATATATATATTGAGAGAGAGAGAGAGAGAGAGAGAGAGAGAGAGAGAGAGAGAGAGAGAGAGAGAGAGAGAGAGAGAGAGAGAACTGTGATGGGGGCAGCAAAAATGGCCAGCACAAGGTGAGAGAAGAAAACTGTACTCCAGAAGAAAATTACGCTTGATTTTGTGGGAACCAACTGTCCCATCCAGTATGTCATCACCTATGCAATTAATCACTCCTGTACAGATTATGGTATGGCCATCCAAAACACAAGATTTCCTTCTGATGTAAAAATTTTGCTCTTCTCCCATGTTCATGTTAGGGGCAAGGGTCATTTTGGAAATCCTGAATTGGGTGCTGAACCCCCAGCAACACTGTCCGTAGGAATCAGCAAAAAAGGTGGAATATATCACCATTTTGTAGGACTTCAAACCACATGATTGATTCCTGGATTGTGGAGAAGTGTGGTTGAAGACTACATGTGTTGGATTTTACATGTGTTGGCCTTATGCAAGTGTTATGCCTGTGCATGGGCATCCACAGGCAGAGAAGCAGGGCACGCTTGCCCAGTGGGCAGGATAGAAAGGTATTAATATTATTATTATTTCGATTTCTATACTGCCCTTCAAAAAATGGCTCAGGGCAGTTTACACAGAGAAATAACAAACAAATAAGATGCAACCCTGTCCCCAAAGGGCTCACAATCTAGAAAGAAACGTGAACTAGACACCAGCAACAGTCACTGTAGGTACTGTGCTGGGGGTGGATAGAGCCAGTTACTCTCCCCCAGCTATATAAAGAGAATCACCATGTAAAAGGTGCCTCTTTGCCCAGTTAGCAGGGGTTAGGGTATCATAGTACATAGTATCATACATAGTGGACTATCATAGTACAACTCTATTCAGAATGCAAATCACCTGAAGTTACCCTTAGTGGCTTTAAGATAGGTGATCTATGGCACAGTGGTTCGAAGGATAATTAGGTTCCACTCACACCCTGCGAGGAGAGAATGACACATTGAAGTCACAGCACAACTGGGCATTCACATAGAAGCAGGCCCAGCGCATGATGAAGTGAGGAATTTCTCCTGCTCTTTAAAAACACTTATTTTGTCACCACCTCTGGTTAAGTGTATAAACTGGTAGGTGGGATATGGAGGAGATCAGTATGGTGAATCAAGAGCCCTCAGTTGTTCTACTCACTGAACTCACTAAAGCCTTGGAAAGGATCCTAGACTGTAAATGCAAATACACTCAAGGCTGAAGCAAGTTCAGGGACTGATATTTCAAATTAAAATCTTATGTCTTACTTCTCACTCCTAGATTCAGAAAAGAGAAAACTTGCTCTGTGTTGAGGTAACTATATCCAATGAGTCATAGTCCTTGCCTTCCAATATTTCATTGATGAAAATAGAGACGTTTGCTAAAGGCTGTACTGCCCCTGTAGTAAATTGTATTCATTTACCTGGAGTATATTGTATTATTTATTATTAAAACTTTTATACCGCCCTTCCAAAAGGCTCAGGGCGGTTTACATTAAATTAATGGAAATTTAATGTAAATTAATGTATTAATTTAATGGAAATTTTATTAATTTACCCTGGAGTGGCTTCTGAAGTAGGTAGTGTCAGATTTGTTTAAAATGTAAGAATGTTTCATTTCACAGTGGATCTGGTTGTACATATTACAAAATTGCTGAAGATTAATCATGTGCTTGGATAGGCAGGCAGGAGAGAGGATGGAAGAGAAGCATGTGTTTACACACTGTGTGTTCACGTGTATGCATTCATATGAATGTACATTAGTACAAGGATCTTCTAGATCCTTTTTGCTAAAACCTGAAGAATGAGATATTATAGCATATATGACAAAATAATGAAAAGGCACTCTCAACATCTCTTCAGAAGGTGAAACAGGGACAAAATGGTAAGTGTTTTACTTAGGACAAGTACCTGTCCAGAACATAGGGACTGTCCCTAGTACATATGGACAGCTGATACATGCAATCTCAATGGCCTTCAGACCAGGTTTCAGGAAACTATTAACTGCTGGGAATGACTGGACTGTTACAGTTAGAATAGCTAGCTATTTCAGATGCTACAACTTGATTTTCAGACAGTTCATTTGGAACAAATGTTTAATTTGAGGTTTCATTCTCCATTATAGGAACTCTGCTGCCTTAAAGTTGCTAATACCAGCTATTTTTTATATTCCACCCAGACTGACAGAACAGTTTGAGGGCACAAGCTTCCTTTCTAAATGTCAGCCATGATGTATTTGGGTAGAGTGAGACTACGTGGCAACAATTCAAGCCAGTGAGGCAGTCTTTCCCTCTCTCAATAGATTCTGAGTTCACATCCTGCCAAATGTCACAAGTGAATATGAGGCTATAAACCTCCTCCCAGTCCCTAAAGGGCTTTAGTGTGCATCATCTAACCAAACACTGATCTCAGAGAAGTCCAGGGTACAGTGTTGGGAACAGTGACCACCTTCATCACTGAATCAGAAGTCAAATGCAGTGTATACAAATGCAAGCCATTGGTGGAGCTGGTATTCAAAGGCAGACAAGTTTTGAACAGAGAGGTTACATATAGCTGTCACAGCTAACAGCCACTGATAGAAATATTCTCCAAGTATTTGTACAGTCTCCTTTGAAGGTGTCTAAGCCAATGGCTACATCTTCTGGTAACACAGCCTATAAGCTAATTATGCATTGTGTGAAGAAGTACGTGATTTTAACCACTGCCATTCAATGGCATTGAGTGATCTAGAGTTTTAGGAATTAGGGAGAAGTTGAACATCTTTTCTCTTAATATTCCTCCTCATGTTGTATAATTTTATAAACTTCTGTTATGCCCACCCTATCCCAGTTGTCTTTTTTCTAAACTAATATGTCCCAGTAGGAAAGGCACTCCACCCCTCAACCCAAACTATTTTGGTTGCCCCTTTTTTTGCACCTTTTCCAGCTCTACAATATCTATTTTTAGATGAGAACTAGTTCTGTACACCATGTTCCAAATGCAGCCATACAACTGATTTATTTAAGGGTGTTAAGATACTGTTTCATTTTAAATCCATTTCCTAATAATGCCTAATACAGCATTCATGTTTTTCACAGCCGCTACGCATTGAATTGATATTAAGGCTGTTCACAGATTACACTATATGCCTGAAATTTTCTATGTGTAAATCTAAAAATGATTGTATGTGTAATGTTGTATGCATTCTGAATACAGCATGTGAGTAGGCTATGCCCCTGAGCTATCCAAGACTGAGTCAATGCTAGAAAGGGATTATTTATTTTATTTAATACATTTCTATACCGCCCAAAATGCAAGTTCTCTGGGCAGTTTACAAACAATAAAAACAATTAAACAATCTTTACTACAATGCACTAAGGGAGGTGGTGGTAGTATGATGCCTTTTGGAAGAAGAGAAAAGGAAGATTCTGTGGCTACCATGGCTGAGCAGCACAGATCCCAGAGAGGCAAAAGGGCCTAGGGAAGGAGAGGTAGAAGAACCAGTGACATAGAGAAGAAGGAAGTAAAAAGGCAGCATCCAGGAAAGGAGGGTTGGAAGGAACAGACCAGAAGAGTGAGGGAAGGAGAAGATCTGATTCCTAAGAAAAAGGAAGACTGGGAGAAAAAATGAGTAGAGAAGGAAGATACAATATTATAGGAGACAGCATAGGTTTGTCAAGAACAAGGTTTGTCAAGAACAAGTCCTGCCAGAGTAATCTTATCTCCTTCTTCGGTCAGGGATGCTGTAGCAGTTTCCTGCTCTGAACACAGAGCTGCCTTATACTGAGTCAGACCATTGGTTCATCTAGCTCAGTATTGTCTATAGTACAGACTGGCACTGCCTTCTCTCAGCCCTATCTGGAGATGCCAGGGAGAGAACTTGAAACCTTCTGCATGGAAGCATGCAGGTGCTCTTTCCGGAGCGACCCCATCCCCTAAGGGGAATATCTTACAGGGCTCACACATGTTGTTTCCTATTCAAATGCAAACCAGGGTGGTCCCTGCTTAGCAATGGGGACAATTCATGCTTGCTACCACAGGACCAGCTCTCCTCCCTTGCAGAACAAGGAGTAGGTGTAGAAGGAGTTGGAGTAGAAGACCTCCAAAATCCCTTCTAATTCTAAAATTCTATGATTCTGTGATCAAAAGCTGCAGAGCTGAAGTTCACATAGTGATTCGAAATAACACAGCAGTTTGAAACACTCTGTGTTTATATCTTTGAACACAGGCTTTTGGAATACATCTGCGGTTCTTATAATCGTACACATGCTATAGGTCAAGATTATACACAGGCTATGATATAGAAAGTATCATACATACAGTATATGGAAGAAAGTGTGTACAATGTGGCTTGTTATTCCTCTCCACATAGAGTTTTCTCCTCCCACAGTTGCTCTCATAAAGAGCTAGAAGGGCGTGTTTAACAGACAACATAATGAGTCTTTGCCTGAATTCTAAGCTCAGAGCTCACCTGATATGAATATTAAATCCCTTGAAGATCACAGGCCAGCTTGAGTCAAGGCTTGCTCTGTGATTGATGGTCTTGTGGTAGGAAGCATGAATTGTCTCCTTTGCTCATAGGGACTACCCTGGTTTGCATTTGGAAGGGAGACTATATCTGTGAACATTGTAAAATATTCTCCTTAGGGGGATGGGGCTGATCTGAAAAGCATCTCCCTGGCATCTCCAAGATAGGGCTGAAAGAGACTCCTGCCTGGAGTCCTATCAGCCTTAATCTGACTCTCAGGCCCTGCAATTGCCTCACTTTTTAATGTTCCTTATAACCTTTAATCTGGCTGTTTTCCAGTTTTATTACTCAGGTTTTTATATATTTCTGTCTTATCATGTCTTTTACCTTATTACATCTATTTTTATGCCCCCCTTTTATGCCTTTCATGCATTTTTATGACTTTTACTATTTATCAGGCTTTTAGGCCCTCGTGCTTTTGGTGTATTATCTACTACTTTTAGTCTTTTTAGTCTTTTAGTATTAATATGTACCATTTTATATGCAATCACTTTTTATCTACTCTCACTTTTAACAATCACCCTTATACTTTATCACCCTTATACTTTATGCTGGTCTGTGACCATAATAAAGATTGATTGATTAATTGACTCCTGCCCGCAACCTTGGAGAAGCCGCTGCCAGTCTGAGTAGACAATACTGAGTGAGATGGACCAAAGGTCTGACTTGGTATAAGGCAGCTTCCTATGTTCCTGTGATCTTGTGTGCTTTCTCTCAGTAACAATAGTCTCTGTGAAATAGGAAAAAAAGAGAGTGAGCTCTCATAAGGTTATCTGCACAAATGCTCTCTCCGATTCCTTTTGTCCTTTAAAAAAAGGCACAAATGCTCTTAATCAAGAGCATTTACAAATCAGTCATTTACTACCTGGAAAACTGATGCTGGTTGGTATAGATTGCGGATTTTCGAGCAGCAGCATGTATGATGAATATATCCCAGCTACTGCTTTACAAATACTGAAACAGACAACCTCCCCACACTCAAGGGGCCTATTCAGTTTTTATGGCCCTCATATGGAGGCTGCAAAAATCACCTTGGGACTGAAGCTCCATGTGAGGCCCATAATGTTTGTCAGCTGCTTACTATGTGGGTCGAAGTCATTGTGTGGCAACGGAGACCAACAGGGTACCAAAAATGGTTATTAAAATGGCTTCAACATACAAACCACATTTCTAGCAACAGGGAGGGAAAGAGTATTGCTTAAAAATACTCTTAAATTTTCTTACAAAAGAAAAAAATATCTTTTTCAGGAATAATAGTGGAAGAGAGTTGTAACTTCTGAGCAATGCTTAAAATTTACTCTTACTCCAGTGTTGGCTTTCCTTGAAATTACACAGCTATTTGGTCTTACGAAAGTCTGAATTATTTCAGATTTTGAAATGTACAGTTGTACAGGGCAAGAAAAGTGAAATTTTAGTGGGAACACATGAATTTTTAAAAAATAACTTCAGAAATAATTCTTTGTAAACACCATTAAAGTTTTCTTCTCTTTTTGTCTTATACTGTTGCTTTTCCTTTGGATCATTATAGACCTGTGGAGAACTTCCATGCTACTGCTGCATACTCTTGAGAGCTGCAAGCACTCACACAGAGACACTCAATTTGATCCGACCGATTCAAGTGGTAAACAGATGACAAAATTATGGTCATATTTATAGAGGTGTACATGTATAAAATAATACAAGATCCACTGGAGGGAAACACATAATATCACAGATTTTGATTTTTTACTACAGCAGGATCAAGGGCCAGTTTATACTTTCAACATAAAGGATAACTGCTTTGAGATCTAGGTGTTAGGCAGCTTATAAATGCAATGCAATAATAAACATAGTGGCAAAGCTTTTCCAAGACTGTACCACTTTAGGCTGCTTGTGAAGGCTTTCAAGTTTCACTAAATAAAACCAAACTTCCCTGAACACAGAAAAAGAGCATGCTGGTGAGCAGGTTGTTCTCCCTGCCATTCCAGATGTCTATGGAGGGTTTTGTCCCCACCCCCACCCCATGCTGCAGTAGTCAAACATGTAACCCCTGTATCTACTACCTGAAGCTGTACAGTGCAAGACAGGCTTTACCACTTGATTCGGCTGAGTGAATACAGTTACGTGATATTACATGTTTTCCTGGAACCACTGGGATCCCTGTGTGCAGAAAAAGCAACTGAGTTTTAGAAGAATTTTAGAGAGCTAAACGTGCAATTGCTCTGCTGATTTTTAGTGACAAGAGGACCAGTCATAAACACATATGAAGAACAGTCAGGAAGCAGGCTGGTCAAGGACCAATCTTTTTTTCAGCAAAGAGAAATATTTTTGTAAAAGAGGGTTGGCCTCTCCTGGCTGATGCCTGATCCTGAGCTGCACCAAACTGTTAGTTCAGGTGGCAACTGGAGTCAGCTAGAACTCTGTTTGATGTTTGCTCTGCACCCTCTGTTAGGGTTTGGCTCATATCACTTTCTCCTCCAATGCATTCATGCTGTCAACAGTAAGAAAAACTTGGAAAGGAAATTTCTGAGAATTACTGGGACCAAGGGGGTGGGGGAAGGTTAGTTAAATGACCTTCAACTGGCACCACTTTCTGTAACTAGCAAGCATGAAATGCAACAAGATTAAAGAGTTTAGGAAACCTGCCATTTAATCAGCAATGAATCATTAAAGTAACATAGAACATATTAAAAGGAAGATGAAGAGGAGGAGATCTGTTGTGGTGGAAGAAAATCTAACTGTAGATGTGAACACCACACGCTCTAACCTATACAAAGATTAAGAACAGCAACAAAATTAGTGCAAAAAGGAATTTGAAAGTTGTATGCAAATGTTTAAAACATTAGAGCAGCCACACAGTCAGATGCAATGATGGAGAGTGGGAGGTATTCTTTTCATGCAGTTCACAGCTGTCAGGCTAGAAGGAACATTGATTCCACCTGCTAGCTCAAAGGGGGGATAAAGAGAGATTTGTGGGAGAAAGACAGTGAGGGAAAGAGAAAGAGGGTACTGAGCTAAACAGAGTGCATGCAAATGAGTGAATCAGAAACCTTGTGGAGATATTTATGAAGCGAGGAAATGAATGTGTCGGGGGGGGGAGGGGAATCAGGATCATTCCTGCTGGCCTACCCCAAACTTCTACATGTTCAAAGCCTAATTTGCGCAAGGGTCTCTATATGTAGGCTCCTTTTGTGCAATCTGTTCCCTAAAAAAACTGAGGGTGCACAGTCATGACTGTACACCTTGTGCAAACAGGAACCTGAATGCATAGAGGGCAGGATCAGCAAATATAGTTCTGATCCTTTCCTGTGTTATTTATTTATTTGGCACATTTCTGTAGCACCCCATATTCAAGTATCTGGGTGGTTCAGAATCATTAACAAAATTAAAGCAATTTAAAATATGGATTGAAAACTTTAAAACTTAAAACATTAAAGCGATAAATTAAAAGCCTGATTAAACAGGTATGTTTTCAGATTTTTCTTAAAAACACCCAGAGAAGGGGAGGCTCTAATTTTGTTAGGAAGTGAAGCAATTCTTATGACCGTCAAAAAGCTGGCTAAGGGAGCCTAGCCCGCTTTTTGCCGGTCGTGTGCTGCCACGGGAGTGGAGCAGCTCCTGGCAGCAAACCGCCCTAATTACCCCTCCCCTTAGCCCAGGTTAGCGGAGTGAGCACTCCGCTAACTGGGGTTAATGGATCGTGGGTTGTCGCGGCACAGCAACTCATGAGGAGACCTTGACCGGGAGGCTAAAAAGTAGCCTCCTGGCTCAGCGGTCTGTCCAGCATGCTCTGCGTGCTTGCGCAGAGCATGCTGGAACTTCCGGGGGCCACATGGCCCCTGGACTCACAAGCCCCCGCCGGCAGACCTCCCCAATGATCTTAATAGGCAGCAGGGCTCATGGAGGCATGCTCTATGCACTCATTCCTACACAAAAGCCTGCAGAAGCCTAGAAAGAGGCTGAGTTGCCTTCAGTTTAACTGTGGATTCAAGAGCATCAAAAGCAGTTAGCTGTGATGTCACTGCTTTCCAGAGAGTACAATCATCCCTTGTCAATTGCAAGGGTTCCATTCAGGGAAACCCCCACAGTTGGCAAATTCGCAGTTGGTCAGCCACTGAAATTATGGGGGACCAAGATTGCAAAAAGAAAAAAAGGAGAGGGGGAGGGAACTTTTCTTAAAAATGGCAAAAATCCCCCCCCCCAATCCCTTAATATCACCAAGAATAATTCAGAGGAATGAGCAGATTGAACCTCTGGGATTTTTTTGAATCCCCCCAAATCACTCCAAGGCACTTTAAACCATGAGGAGTGGGCAAGAGTCAGCAAGAGGAATGAGTGGATTGAACTTGTGAACCCTCCAAAATCGCCAACACCCCTCCCCGAATCACTATAATGCCTCACCAACCATGGATAGTTGGGTCACAGTTAGTGAGATCGGACACAATTTCCCACTCGTGGATACTCAAAGCTGAGGTTGGCAAAACCGTGGTTGGTGAAGGATGACTGTATGGCCATTCAGACATATGATCTTAGATCCAGAACCAAAGTCAGGGACATAAAATCAAAGAGAAAGCGCTGACAACTCTAACAAAGGTCAGCTTGCTATTATTTTGGCAGCAGTCTAAAGACAAGCCGTTGATTTTAACCCCAACAGGCTTTTCTGTGGCACTGTTACAGCAAAAACAGAAGGTCAAGATATATCTGCATGAGCGGATCTCATCAGTGTGCCTTCTTTGCCTCCCAGCCTTAGGTTACCAACTCAAGAGCCTGAAACAATCACTCTCACATCCCAGTCCACAGAAAAAGGAATGCAAGTTTTATTAACAAATTGGAGACCAAATGTTTCCATGACTCCATAGAGGCACCAAGATCAGGACACATCCTTCTAATGAACAAGTGAACCAACCCAACATGGTTCATATGATAAAACTTTCTCAAGTGCTCTTTATGGTAGTTGCTCTTGGGGAAAAAAGGTTGAGGCCCATACAGGCATTCACATGGGCTGGTTAAGAAAGTCACTTTAGCCCTACCCCTGCAAGTATTGCATTGTGTTGTGACAGTGAGGTCCCCCCCCCCGCAAAAAAACCACCAACTATTCGAATAGCAACAGTTAACCCACAGGAACAATTATGCTTTGGGGTGGGTTCACTTGTGCTTTGTTGTTGTTTATTCGCCATTATTCATTCATTGTGGCAAATGCTCCGACTTTCAAGATAAATATTGTTCATATTCATTAGACTCTGAAGTAACTGTCAATAAAGCTGCCAGCTCCAACTTAAGCTGGTCCTGGAAATTTCATCCTCCACAATAGTTTTCAGAATAGCAAGCCATTAACATTTTCAGGATTGCTTTCAATGGTCACCAAGAGATTCATGGTAATTCCTGGAAATTTCAAGATAAATATTGTTCATATTCATTAGACTCTGAAGTAACTGTCAATAAAGCTGCCAGCTCCAACTTAAGCTGGTCCTGGAAATTTCACCCTCCACAACAGTTTTCAGAATAGCAAGCCATTAACATTTTCAGGATTGCTTTCAATGGTCACCAAGAGATTCCAGGTCACTTCTGAAGGGTTAAAACAAAACTCTAATTGACAATTTGCCTTTACTTAAAGAACCATGTGGTATCCACATACAACCATGCAGCCCATTAGGAATGGTGGAAGGAACAAGGGAAGTCTGTAATTCTGATTAGCTGACCTGGTTCACAAAATGTTCACAAGCAGCCTAACTGGTCAGGGAAGAGATAAGGCATTGCAAGATGGGACAGAAAACTTAATACTGGCCCTATGCAAAAAGTGTGAGAGTGTGGACAAGCTAAGAGCAAGAATGCTGATTGGGAAGAGGTAGAAAGCTGATTGGGAGGAGATCTCAGAAGATAGGGATGGAAGCTGGCAGAGCAGGCAACTGATAGTGCTTCAGGCTCTCAGTGTAGGAGCCTAAGGGTAGAGCAAGTGGAAAAGAAGAAGAGTGTCTCTTGGAGATTGTAGGCTAGAGAGTCAATATGGCTCCTATGCCTTAAAGGGCCAAGAGTCAGTGAGGTGGGTGGGAGTTGGCTGCTGAATTTCCATCTTGATTAACTGGCATATTCTTTGACTTCAAGCATAATTGAGGATTTGGCAGTAATCTGCTAGATTAGATTTCTGACACAGATATTGTTCTGCTAATGTGACAGTTGACATGATGGTCAATTCTGTTACAATTACTTTTTGCTGATGGGGAAAATATTGGTGGCTGAATGCACAAACCCTTGTGCAAGTCATGGAGAAAGGGGGAAAACAGAGGCTGAATGTGCATCAGAACTTTCATTGAAATATATATCCAGTGTTGGTCAGTTCTTCATTAGGTACTCTCACCCACATCTAGTGCAACTAGTCACACTGGACACATTTAGCCCACCATTATAATACACATTGATCTGCACAGTGGGGTTTTTTGGGTGGGTGCAACAAATCACTCTCAACCCTGAAGAGAAAAGGAAATTTGCACTGAAAGCAATGAGGGTGCTTCCAAATCAGCTCCATCATGGACAAGGTATATTTGTCCTGCCTCATACCAAAATTTTAATCAACAATGGGTGCTAAAGCAACACCAGAGGGCAGTCAAGTGATGCTCAGATTGCTCTTCGGGTGGGTAAGCTGCAATTTACACTATGCTTTCAATATCAGGGCCATGTAAGCAGGCGTTTCTTTCTGATGCAAAGTGCCACAGGAAATATTTTGTCAAAGTTACAATGTCAAAGTCATCTCCAACAGGACATGTACTAAGTGGCTTTGCTTTATTTAGGAGACAAAGGCAGCCAAACAGAATGTGAAATCTCCTGCTTCTGTGAAACAGTGTAAAAACTGCCTTAGGTCAATTGCTTCTCCGGCAACTAGAAATGAAAGGAAATACATTCACAGCACAGCCATATATTGTACTTAATACACCACTAGATGGTTGAGAACAAGGAGGAACATTATGCTCTGGGCAATTCTATTACTCTCACTACAAACATTAACCAGTAACCAGCTGTATCTGTGTATCTTTGACACAGCTATGACCGTCTGGTGTTACACAGTTCCTAGGAGATACTAGCATCACAATGTTAGTAAATCCCAAAGATTTCATATGTAATAACATATGCATAAGCACATGGATGTGCTTGTATGCTCCATCCACATGGATTTCAGTTATTGTGAAGTATGCAGTTGCAGTGATCTTCACTGGGTAGTGTGGTAGTGTGTCCATTAGTAGCCCTAAATGTTTCTGAGGGTTGTCATATGGGTTGCAAAGCATTTATATTAGTCCTGAGACACAGAACCGGGGAGTTATTCACACATGGCTTTATGCCCCAGGGTATCCGAGAAGCAAATCTACTTCGCAGTAGATTTGAGGCAGTTTAATATGGGGGATTAGATGGACAGTTCACACAGCTGTGTGGGATCCTCCCTGCACTCCCTGCAATCTTTCTCCTGTGTGCGTTCCCACTGATTGCTCCTTTTTCCCCTCCAACCAATCACCTCCCAGGAGAAGGTGCGAGACGCCTCCCTTCAGTATTTTTTTTTAAGTTTGACAGCAAGCCAGATTTCCACAAAAGTGACAAGTCAAAACAACAGAATGCTTAACCCCAACCTGCAGTCTCCATTGTTAAGCTTCCAAACATCTGCATATCCAAACATCTGCATATGTAAGCTGTGTTCCTATGGTGACCAAATTTGAAAGCATAGGAAGACACACATTTTGCTTGTGCTTACATTTAACTCAGGAATTTCTCCCTCTCTCTCCCCCTTCACAGAATTGCATCAATCTGCCACTACCCCCTACCCCCACCCCCAGAGCTTGCAATTGCAAATCACTCAAAGAACACACCAGACTGAGCTGTCAAATTCTCCTTTGCTGACACGTGGTGTTACGGAAGTCCACCCAGCAGACTGAAAAAAAAAAAATAATCCACGAAAGTGTGAGTAAGCCATAGGGGTGTGCACGGAACTGCCAAACTGCGGTCCGGCACTGGGGTGGGGGGTGGCTTTAAGAGCGGGTGGAGGGTTTACTTACCCCTCCTGCCTCTTTCCCGTTCTGGCGCTGTAAGTTTAGTAGTAATTGGGGCGGCAGGATACCTCCCTGCCGCCCCTTCCCCACTGCTGCTCTGCAAAACTCCCAGAAGTCCTTTTCGCGCACGCACATCTGTGTGCGTGCGTATTAAAGCACACATTTCGCTTCATGTCTCTGTGACATGCATGCGTGCAAAGGACTTCTGGGAGTTTTGCAGAGCAGCAGCGGGGAAGGGGCAGCAGGGAGGTATCCTGCCGCCCCAATTACTACTAAACTTACGGCACCAGAACGGGAAAGAGGCGGGAGGGGTAAGTAAACCCTCCACCCGCTCTTAAAGTCACCCACCCACCCGAACCGGACCGCCCAGGTCCGGACCATTCCAGACTGTTCCAGAGGCCTTTAGAATGGCCTCTGGACCGGTCCGAGCCCATCCCTAGTAAGCCATTTTTTGGTCAATAGCCCCTTCACACTTCAAAGAAAAACATCGGGGGGGGGGGTTCAAAAGCTGCTGAAAATACAGGATGTTTTTAAAAAGCCGGACATACTTGGGGTTAAGACAGAATGCGCAGCCTCGATTCGGGGGGAAACAGAGTCATGTCTGTACTGGTCTCTGATAGCCTTCAGGGACTTGGGGGTAAATACAGGTAATATGTGGACTGGCACACTCCAATCTAGAGTGGATTCAAAATAAAAGCCCTGTCTGTAAAGCCTCCAGGAACAGTCTCTATGTTTCTCATAAAGGAAGGGAGAATGTCAGTCTCTTTCAGTCCTCTTTAAGATGACTGGCTGGATCACTCCCTAACAGCAGATCTGCTTGGACGTTGCCAACTGGGTCAAGCCCAGCCCAAGTGGCCTGGTGCCTGAGACAACATGGTGAGCTGCCATCTCACCCTGCAGTGTATGGAGTGCACTATGCACCAATATCTCCCCCCACCACCGTCACTGTCCATCAACCCACTGCCAATTAAGTATTGCTGGTCAGAAAGCATTTTCTGTGCCCAGATCTCTGAGCCTATTAGTTCCTCTTTCTTGTGTTTTCCCTACCTCTATTTTCTGAGGGAGAAGACATAAGGCAAATAGGAAAAGACATACAAGATGCCTTTCTTCTCTTCTTTCTCTCTTTCTTCTCCCTCAGTTCTTGGTTCAGTTCCTCCTTCTGGTCACCTCCTCCTGGTCACCAACCAACTTTTCATCATCTGGCTCATTCTATGCCTCCTCTCACTTGCCTCACCTCTAATGTAAGGGGACAACGTATGCACCTATTTTTTTCAGTAGGCATTTCATATGCACCTATTCTTTCATGTACAACTCCTCCTGCCTCTTTATGCAGCATTCCAAAACTGCCCCAAGTATTGGGGGGGGGGCCTTCAGGGGCCAAGCAGGATTGGAATGGTACAAAAAGTGAAGATGAGTCCCTGCCCTCCCATTTTCTCCCTCGTTCAATTATAGCTAAGTCTCTGGCAGGAGGGTAAGTATTGGTTACTATCATGAACAATATCCAATCAATATCCATGACACCAGAATGTACACAGATTTATTGAAGCAGCATTGGTCATGCGTCTAGAGTCTTGTTTCAGCTTTTCCAGGATATAGTTTGAACCCCCATGAAAACCTTGGAAGTAGTTTGTCCATAGACCACAGTGGGATGCAAAAAATGATCATGGGTCTCATACACAATGACTATTCCCATTTCAAATCTTTGAAAAGGCTACCAACAATGTGAGGTTTTCCATATAGTAGGTATAAATCTTTCCCCATCATAACTTATATATTCATCATTTAAAAATTCCAACTGGTATTTATTAATGATATCTTATGATATCAGAGTTTATAACAGGAAGGGGTCAAATTTAGTGGTCACATCTAGAAAACTATAATGAAAAGAGACAGAACCAAACATTTAAGACATGCAACCTCATAATTCAATGCTTAACAAAGCAAAGAGTTGTTCTGCTGAATGAAGTGCTGATGGCTCAGAGAGAATCCCCACCTACTCACAGAAATGCAGCCAAAGATCAGAGAATGAGAGACAACCAGGAAATAGACAGTCTGGCTCAGTGCTATCTCAGAAAAGCGGAAGAGGCATGCATAAAACACATGGTAGATAGCAATATGAACTGTCAACACAAGGAAGGGGTGAAAAGACAATTTAAAACATCCTGGAAGGAAAATATGTGTTATTCATTCAGGCAGACAAACTATGGGAGAACATTATAGTGAAGGTCAAGCAGGAAAAACAGGACACCTACTGTACCAGGCCTGGGGTATGGAATCCGCCCTTCATATTGAACCCAACGGTGATCCACACTCTCCTTATGTGCATAATGTCCATTGAAAACCGCTCTAATATCTGCCATACTGTACACACAAACAGCAGAGCCTTTGAAAACAGAGCTGGAAGAAGAATAGTTTGTCTTGAAGAACAGGCCTGACAATTCCCATCACAGATTTCAATGACAGTCTTACCAGAGGGAAGCATGTACAGTCTTCTGATTTGTTTTTTTAAAAAACTAGGACCAGAGGAGTGACTGCCTGGATTAACTCTTTCCCTTCCTGCCGGTTTTGCATCCAAAAAAGCTGAATACTTGTAATACTGAATGGAGTTTCTCTATCTGACTGTGAGCTGTACAGGGTGGAATCATGTCTGGCTTCTGGAATCTAGTCTGGCTTCTGTTAATCATGGAACTCCGCAAAGCAGAGAAAATGCTCTGGGATTCTGCACCTGGATGCATAAATTCTGTGCCTACTCCCTCTTTCCAGCTATTGTTGCTTTGTGATTACCTATTGCTTTGAGACTACCTGGCAACCTGGAGCAGATCTGGCTATGCACTGGTGATATGGGATGGAGTTATGGCTACAGAATGTGGCCTAAAACTTTAGTTTAAAATTGTTTTATGAGGACTCCTGGATTTCTCAAGAGCTTTTCAATGAGAAGATTAATAATGGTGGGCAAACTTGCCTGAAAGACAGCTTGTCCACTATTACTGACTTTTCTCCCTGCAATACCCCACAGGGGGCTCCTGAGAGTGTACCAGCTCACTCTCCTGCAAACAAGCCAAAAGTGAAATTAAACAGAGTAGCAAAAATCTTCTATTACTGTATCCAAAAACTTCCCCAAAATTCTCTACAGCCTGCAGGGAATCTGCATCAGTCACACATGGGTTCTCACAAACCAGTGACACTGAAGCTTAATTAAAGTAGAGAATTAAAAAACCACTCATTTAAACCAGCTGATGGCTTGAAATATTGTTCATAACAGTAAAGGCTTTGCTGAGGAGACTTTTGTTTAAATCTTAGAGAGCAGAGATATTCTCTGTCAACATAAGAAGCTGCCTTATTCCAAGTCAGACCCTTGGTCCATCTAGCTCAGTCCTGTCTACATTGATAGGCAGTGACTCTCCAAGGTTTCAGGTAGGAGTCTCTCCTAGCTATACCTGGAGATGCATGGAATTAAACCTGGGACCTTCTGCATGCAAGCATGAAGATGGTCTTCCACTGCACTATTGCCTTATCCCTGAGGGGAATATCTTACAATGCTCACACGCAGTGTCCCATCCAAAACCAAATCAAGGTGGGCCTTGCTTAGCAAAGGGGAAAATTTGTGCTTGCTACCACAAGATTAGCTCTCCTCCCTAAGAGCTGGTTTGGAGTAGTGGATGCAGCATTGCGCCTAGATGCTGGGCATATATTGTATTTGCATCTTGCCCTTCCTCCAAAGAGCTGAGAATTTTAGCGCTCTCTCTCTCTCTCTCTCTCTCTCTCTCTCTCACACACACACACACACACACACACACACACCTGTGAGGTAAGTTAGACTGAGAAAATGTGACTGCATTGAGGATCATAGCTGGGGAATGGATCTGGACTTTAATCTAACATTCCTAAACTCAATGCTGTAGTCAAATGGCTCTCACTAGGAAGCACTGAGCAATTCACTGTTTATCTGTGAATTGTGTTCTCCTACTTTGAGTTGCAAACATGTAAAATGGTATGTAAAATGGTTTTACATGTAAAACATGTAAAATGGTACAAGAGCCCCTGGTGGCGCAGTGGTAAAACTGCTGCCCTGTAACCAGAAGGTTACAAGTTCGATCCTGACCAGGGGCTCAAGGTTGACTCAGCCTTCCATCCTTCCGAAGTCGGTAAAATGAGTACCCAGAATGTTGGGGGCAATATGCTAAATCATTGTAAACCGCTTAGAGAGCTTCCAGCTATAGAGCGGTATATAAATGTAAGTGCTATTGCTATTGCTATTTACTGTAATCCAATCTACGTCTTAATATTGCAGCATGATCTGGCTAGGGTTACTTGGGAAGTTCCACTTTAGGTTTCTGCATAGATGATGCATAGATGATGATGCATTGCGCATAGATGAGCATGATCTGGCTAGGGTTACTTGGGAAGTTCCACTTTAGGTTTGTGCATAGATTTTTGACTCAAAACCTAAAATGTACCTGGTAGTAGTGAAGACACCATGGACCATAGGATTTATTTCATCCCTTGTTGGAAGCAAGAATATATCCTCTGTAATAAATAGCAGGATGTTTAAATTGACTATACATATTATTTATCATATCTTTTTCTATATTTGTAAACTTGATCACATTAAAAAATAAATTTGTAGCTGTCACATTTTAGCATGCACTTGGTTGCTTGTTCAAACTCCTCTGTTTCATCATCTGCAATTGCTAATACATCTTACTGAAGGTCTCCCACTGGCCCCCACAAACCTACAGCTGGAAATCATGTACATGTGATAGGCTTGTGTATATGCAACTCACCCGACATATAACGTGTAGGGTGAGTCCATCTTATTTATTTATTATTTCTCTGTGTAAACCACCCTGAGCCATTTTTGGAAGGGCAGTATAGAAATCGAATGAATGAATGAATGAATGTGTGATAAAGTAATGCACAAATATGAAGTGGTACTGCTCAGATGCAAATTTACCAGCTCAGTAAGAATTAGACTTTAAACACTTGTAATAAACCAACATATCCAGTTCACGGTGTAGCTTACTTTTCTACATGACTAATGCAGATACTAAGACAACGTGTACATGCATCTGTAGTAGGGGTGTGCAATTCGGGTTTTCGGGTGATTCGGCTCGGACCCGAACCGAATCACCCTGTTCTGTTTTGTGCCCGAATCTGGGTCACCCGAATCACCCTTGATTTGGTTCGGATTCGGATTTAATCCAAATCCGAATCTGAATCGATTCGGGGGGGTAAAAAGGGGCCCTGGGGCAAAATTTTGGGGTGGGGTGGTAGTGCCCAATGGGTAGAGTCTACCACCCCAATTTCAGGGGGATTGGGAAATATCCTGATTTTTGGTGAATTTTTAAAGTTTTAGTGACTTTGGGGCAGTTCGGGGGCATAGCATGGGATCTGGGCAAAAGGAGTGGGGTGGGGTGGTAGTGCCTAATGGGTGCAGGCTACCACCCCAATTTCAGGGGGATTGGGCAAAGGGCTGGTTTTTGGTAAATTTCTGAAAATTTCATGTCTTTGGGGCAGATTGGGGCATATTGGGGCAGAAAGTGGGGCCTGGGGCAGAATAGTGGGGTGGGGTGGTAGTGCCTAATGGGTGGAGGCTACCACCCCAATTTCAGGGGGTTTGGACAAAGGGGTGACTTTTTGAGAATTTTTGAAGTTTTAGTGACTTTGGGGCAGTTTGGGGGCAGAAAGTGGATCTGCCCCAAAATAGTGGGGTGGGGTGGTAGTGCCTAATGGGTGGAGGCTACCACCCCAATTTCAGGGGGTTTGGACAAAGGGGTGACTTTTTGAGAATTTTTGAAGTTTTAGTGACTTTGGGGCAGTTTGGGGGCAGAAAGTGGATCTGCCCCAAAATAGTGGGGTGCGGTGGTAGTGCCTAATGGGTGGAGGCTACCACCCCAATTTCAGGGGGATTGGGCAGAGGGATGATATTTTGAGAATTTTTGAAGTTTGGGTGTCTTTGGGGCAGATTGGGGGCAGAAAGTGGATCTGCCCCAAAGGAGTGGGGTGGGCTGGTAGATAGTGTCTAATGGGTGGAGGCTACCACCCATCCCCAATTTAAGAGTGATTGGGCAGGGGGTGAATTTTGGTGAATTTATTTTTATGAGGTTTGTCTTCATAAGGTGAAGTGTGCTAAATTGATTACTTCCTCATATTATTCATAGTAAAGGAAAGTGTGAAAAAGTGAAAGTGGGGTCATGAGAGTTGTTTAATTGAAAAAAATCTCATTTGCTATGATACAATGAGAATTCACACCTCAGAAAAAACTTCTGACAAATATGTCATGACAAAGAAGCACACTGGCAGAAATCTTTGCCTATACGGTAATTGGACTGATGTGGGTTCAGTTGCAGAGAGGTCACTCACCATGTCTGTATAGGAACATGCAAGTGAGGTCTAAGTAGCAACATACAGGAACCAAAATATAGAGGTCATTCACACAATCAAAAATCGTGTTCTACCTGAATTTGGGATAGGGATGCCGATGGGGTGGGGATCAGTTCCTTTAAAAACCAGGTAAGCAGGTCCTTACCTGTTCTTCCATCACCCCACAATTTTTTCTGGGCATGGCACCCAATTTCCAAAAGGCCGTGCACATCTGCAGCACTGCTCCTAGCAGCCTGAGCACAGAGTTGGTATGCACAGTCTGATGGGAGCAGCGCTGCAGCACTGTGCGGCCTTTTGAAAAGTGACCAGTGCACTTGGAAAAGTGATGGGATGGCGGAGGAGCAGGTAAGGACCTGCTTACCTTGTTTTTAAAGGAACTGATCCCCACCCTGCCAAACCAGTTCAGATTGGTGTGCCTGAGATGGTTTGGTGCTTTCTCTAAGGAGGTGACAAACCAGATCCAGCACATACCTAGTTTGGGAGCTGTGTATGCTCCCAGTTTTTGGTTGTGTGGAAGCAAGGTAGGAGAAAAACCTGGGTAGAAGTGCTTGTGTGGAAGCAAGGTAGGAGGAAAAGCTACCCAGGTTTTCCTCCTTCCTTGCTTCCACACAACCAAAAATTGGGAGCACACACAGTTCCCAAACCTGGGGAGAACACAGTTTTTGATTGTGAGAATGACTCCATCTTCTGTTAAAGACAACAAATTTTGTGATGGCAGAACCAAACTTGTATATAGGACCAGGCATGTACAAAAAAACTTAAAGCTTTAATTTAGTAATCTCTAAGGGTATTTTAAGAAAGTAAGTCTGTTTATGAAATGCCCATTTTGAGATTGGAACTTACACGCTGTACTCTAAACATTAGAGGGTTACCAGATTACCCCTTGTTTTGTATTCATCACTTCCCCCCTCTTTTAGAGTACCTGTGTGATTATTATTTCTTTAAAATACCTGAGGCCAGTTACTCTCGGAGACAGGTAGCAGCTAGTACCAAATACTTTTGAATGCATGCAATTGGGTTCATAGACTCTACATGCAGATTATTTTATTTTATTTTATTTTTAAAAATGTAACTTACGTAGCTCATCAAAATGTGTATCTGCTCCTTCAGGACCAGGTATTGAGCATACCAGCCTTGCTTTCAGGAATGTTGTCCATTTGTTTATTAGGCTACGTTGACCTCCCATATCATTCTAATGAAAACAAAAACAGTTTACTTAATTTCTGTTGAACATAAGGAAGACTAATCTTTTTCAAATAAATTGAAATAGCTGAATATGAAATCTTTTCAAACCAGCATTCTTGTATGTAAGAACCAAAAAAATCCAATTTGATTGACTGATTGAAACAAAAAACAAAAAACTGTAAAAAGAAAGAGACAACATATTTTTCATATAGCAATTTTAAACAGATTTACCAACCACTCATGGTGAGAAGCTGGGATTATAACCATCCATTCTGCCTACTGGAAGTATCTGTTCACCCTTGGGCCTACTTCCCTATGTGGGCCTCTTGTTTGCATAGGGCTACACACAAAACAAACCAATGCATATTAGGGGTGTGCATTTTGGAATTTTCTCATTTCAATTTGTATCCGAATTGCAACACTCTGTTTTGTTTTGTACCTGAATTTTCTGAATTTGAATCACCTGTTTCGTTTTGTAGCTGAATTTTCAGAATCCAAATCCGAATTGATTTGGATTTATAAAAGAGTGGGTTGGGGTGGTAGTGTCCAATGGGTGGAAGCTACCACCCAAATTTCAAATGAATTAGGCAAGGGCTGATTTTTTGTGAACTTTTAAAGTTTACACATCTCAAAGAATTTTCCCATAGGGAATAATGGGGATTCCAGCAAATGTATCACTTCACATTGAGGGGAAAGGGGTGGCCCAGAGTGGAGTGTGGTGGGTGGTAGTGCCAAATGGGGGCAAGGAAGCTACCAGAATTATTTCAAAGGAATTGGGCAAAGGGCTGATTTTTTGTGATTTGTTGAAGTTTACGTGTCTTTAAGATTTCTCCCATAGGGAATAATGGAGGTTTCAGCAGCCCCATAATTCCACTTGGGGGGCACTGAGGTTGCCCAGAGTGAGTGGTTGTGAAGTGCACATAGGGAGCCAACCACCTCCATACTCACAAGCCCGTGGGGTACTGGGTTTTGTTGTTTCTGAGGTGTTCAGTGTAGATTCTCTGGTAGCATATGAGATTTTCAGTGAAAAACAAGAATCCACTCTCATATGCTACCAGGGAATCTACACCACAGAAACAACAGAACCCATCACCCATGGGTTAGCAACCCATGGGGGTGGTTGGTACCTTGTGTGTACTACACCACCACTCGCTCTGGGCCACCCCAGGGTCCCCCAAGTGGAATTGTGGGGCTGCTGAAACCTCCATTATTCCCCACGAGGAAAAACGTTAAAGACGCGTAAATTTTAACAAATCACAAATTATCAGCCCTTTGCTCAATTCCTTTGGAATTTGGGTGGTGGCAGACTGGCAGGCACCCATTGGGGCACTACCACCCAACCCACTCTTCTGCCCCTGAATCCATTCCCAGGCTGACATGCAGTAGCCATAGCAGGCTGGGCTCAGGCTGGCAACAAGGCAGGCATAGGCAATGGCATAGCATCATGGCAACTTGAGGAATGAAATGCTGCAAACTAGCTCTCTCTCTCTCTCCCTCCCCTCTCTTCAATGAGGCAGAAAGGCAGAATGGTGACTACTAACTTGTTGAATGAATTGAAAACCTCTCCTTGAACTCCTCCCAGCCCTTGTCCCTTCTTCGACCCTTCCCCTGGCCAATGTGGGGTCAAAGAGTGGCAAGAAACAAAAGAGCCAATGGGAAACAAGGACGGAATTGTCAGCAGGTCAGCCCATGCTTTAGGTCACCGATTGGAAGGCTGGAAGGGCGGGAAATTCAAAGAGATGTCAAACACAAAATGGAGACTGACTCAGAGATCACCACAAAATGGAGGTTCGAAACAACAAAACAACTGTTTTGTAGCCGAAACAGGGACGTTTTGTTTTGTATACAAAACTGTTGGATCTGGAAAATGGGCGTTTTGTTTTGTCTACAAAACACCCGAAACGGGCTGTTTGGGGTACAAAACATTTTGTATCCAAAACGTTTCACACATCCCTAATGCATATAGGTTAAACCCATGCAACTGATCTCCCTCATAAAATCTGAGAGAATAACATGTACTTTGGTTGAATGGGTATTGAATATTTCCATGTGTAGGCTTCATGCTATTGAGATCACAGTCCCAAGTTCCAATCATTCAACTTAGAAGGAAAAGACTGAGTGACCAATGGTCACTGTTCATTTTAAGTATTTGTAATCCATCTCACAGGGGATAACCCCCATAGAGGCCACCCTGAGCTCCTTTTCCATTGACTCCTACTCCTGTTCCTTTAGTTCCAGGTAGAGACACACAGGTTTCCATCAGTGTTCCCTCCAAGGTGCACACACATGCTTGCACTCACAAGTTTTTTTGTTGTCCACTCAGTCAATTTTAGATCCCGCTCAGGTGGAATCAGGAAAGCTCCACTCTGAATGCATGTGCGCACACACTGCCTTGATACTCCCACCCAGAACAAAACTCATTCCACACAGGGATGAAAAAATTAGAGGGACCACTGATTGAGATGCCCACATATAGCCTTTCAAGGCCTAGTGGCAGGATGCTAGATGAATGGCCACAATTCAGGTCCCCATCTGAGCAGCTGATAGGCCTGCTCTAATTAACTTATTTCTTTCACTTTCAATCCACTTCCTCACAGTATCATAGGGACAGAAATTTATGAGGCTGTAGGGTCCCCCATTCCAGACACAAAGAGAGTATTATCAGGATTCTGTCCCTGATTCAAGTCAGAGCTGAGCATCTAAGAACGGGGAAAGATGATCTAGAACCAAGAAAGAAGGAAAAAAGAAAAAAAAAAGAAAAAGGAAACAACAAGGAGTAGCATCAAGGGAGAAAAGTAGCATTGTGACACACAAATGAGGATAGCTGGTGGAGGGAGTGGTGGTGGTGTCAAATCCTACATCTTGTACCAGGAAGCAAATTTCTATGGAAAATCAACTGATCTGGCAAACTTTTGAATTCTATGCAGGATCTGACTGGCTCTTGTCTAGACCTTGGGGTATACAGATCCTGTGCTCAGGCCAATCTGTGAGAGTTAAGGAACAAAGTAAGTGAGAACTTACACATCCACCATCTTGAATTGGGGTAGATGACATAATCACAAACTATGCCACTGAGGTGTCCCCGTTCAGGTGTTCAACCAAGGAATGCTGTACATGGTTACAAGTCAAAAGTGCCAAAAGGAGGTTGGAAGTCTCCCCCCACTCCTGTCACGCCAATCAGCTCCCTCCTGTTGCTACTCACAGAAATGGCAGCTTTTGTGGGAAGAGGGAAGCACCATAACCGTGATCACAGGCAATTCCAAAAACTGCAGCCTGGGACTATCCAGGCTGCCAATCACAGAAGCGCCTGCCATTACAGTTACCTCTTCACACAAACGCGGCTGCTTCCATGAATAGTGAAAGGAGGGAGCTGACTGTCATTCCAGGACAGGTATTCTGATCCCCTTTCAGCACTTGTAACAGTACAGTGTTCCTTGTTTGAATCTCTGAAGAGGGCTCAGGTTGATTGTTTGCCCTGCAGCATCTGAATTCCACCCCAATTCAATATTATGGAGCAACTTCAATCCATTACATAGAATGGTGGAAGATGGGTAGTTTCTTGATGCTTGGATTAGATCAATAAAATGATCAAATATTTCCCAGATTTTTTTCAGTATGGTGCGAGGAACTAGAAGACCTCAAAGATCCCTAGTCTCTAGTTAAGGAAAAACTTAATGCTTAAACAATAAAGTGAAAGATAAATTACTGGGGCCATTCACACGATTAGCAAAAATCGGGCTAGGAGAGCCTAGCCCAATTTTTGCTATACGTGAGAACCACCAGGCTCGACTATGAGCCCGGTGGTTCCAGAGTGGGTAACCCGCTCAGGAACCCCTGGTAAAAAACCAGGTTTGCAGAGCGAGTGCTCCGCAAACCTGGTTTTTAGAATCGTGAGTAGCCGCGGTGTGGCTTTGCACTGCGCCTACTCACGAGTAGACCCCTGGCCAGGAGGCTTAAAAGCAGCCTCCCGGCTCGGGGGTCTCCCCAGTATGCCCTGCGCACTCTTGCAGGGCATATTGGGGCTTGCGGGGGCCGTGTGTCCCCCGAGCTCCCCAGCCCCCGCCAGCTCCATCACGGAGCCAGCAAACATGTGGGCGGCTGATCCGGCCACCCAGGGCTCCCTCCTCGCTCACCCTGCAGAACCAGGCCTCACGGATCGTGAGACCTGGCTCACTGTCTGTCAGGCAAGACCAAAAAAGGCTTATGATCTTAAAACCATTTTGCAGTAAACTGATTTGAGGGCACTTAGTGACTGAACAATAATTATGGCAAAGACATAGAAATCTGGTACTAAAATCAGAGGACAGAGGCAAGGAATGGCATCATTCCATTGATGCAGTTTCACTTGGCTGAATTTTGTCAATGTGTCTTCTGATGGTGTTTCTGCTTTTAAAACAGTAGTTTTTATTCTTTTGCAGCTACTCTTTTAAACATCTATTTTCTTTTTTTGTTGACTTGCTTGCAGGATCTGTCACCTCCACACTTAGTTTTCCAAAGCAGTCAGATCCACATCTCCTTAAGAGATTTATCACAAGGCTGTCAAAACTATTAACTTCAAGTCAAACAAATCCTGTATATTGTGTGGGTCTTTTTATTTCCCCAAAGTACCAGATCACTTCTTTTGGCAGTGCAATCAAACACACTATGCAAGGCAAACAAAAGAAGCATACTTCAAGGACAGAATTCCTCCCCCCCTCAGCTAAAAAATAGTAAAGACTGTTTTTGAAGCTATGGATATACAGAACCCCCCTGAGAAATGTCACTAGACTTATTGAAACTAGTTTTCCTTTCCTTGAAAGTCCTCTGGTATTTCTTACTCCAATGAGATCTTCTATATTCACTTAGAAATTCTGTGGCAACTATAGTTCCAGATCCTACCAAGTTTTCCTACTGTGTGCAGGATTTCTTCACCACCTCTAGGCTACCAATAGGACATTCAGCGGGCAGTGAAAGTCACATGATACCCCCAACACAGCCAACTAATCTAGTTAATTAATGCTTTCTGTAGATCCGGGGTCGGGAAATTTATAGGCCCATAAAATGCTTTATTTAAAAACAAACAAAGCCCTCCTTGAATCCCCTCAGCTCTTTCACAAAACTTTCAAGTTTGTCTTGATATTTTGCTTCTAGATTACGCAAAACCTTTCCAGTGGTGGGGAAAATGTTTAGCTTGCTCGGATAGAGAGTATTTTGGAGCCAGGGCAGATTAACTTGTTGGTTTGGTTAATTATACTATAGTTTTAACCATGATTGCTATAGTATGCTCTATTTTTAACAACAGTTTTAAAATGTATTGTATTCTTTTAATATTGAAAGTTGTTGCAGGATGGGTCTCCCCTGCTAACTAGGGGTGTGCAATTCGGGTTTTCGGTGATTCAGTTCGGGACCCGAACCAAATCACCCCCGATCTGTTCTGTGCCCAAATCTGGGCCACCCGAATCACCCCTGATTCGGTTTGGATTCGGATTAAACCCAAATCCAAATTGATTCGGGAAGGAAAAATGGGTCCCAAGGGCAAAATAGTGGGGTGGGGTGGTAGTGCCCAATGGTTGGAGGCTACCACCCAAATTTCAGGGGAACTGGGCAAAGGGCTTATTTTGGGGAAATTTTTGAAGTTTCAGTGTCTTTGGGGCAGTTCGGGGGCACAGAGTGGGATCTGGGCAAAAAGAGTGGGGTGGGGTGGTAGTGACTAATGGGTGAAGGCTACCACCCCAATTTCAGAGTGATTGGGCAGAGGGCTGATTTTTGGGGAATTGTTGAAGTTTACACGTCTGTAAGGTTTTCCCCCATAGAGAAGCATTGAGGTGTCAGCAAATGGATAGCTTCACGCGGGGGGCAAAGGGGTGGCCTAGAGCAGTGTGGGGTTGGTGGTAGTGCCAGGTAGGGTCAAGGAAGCTACCTGAATTTTTTCAAAGGATTTGGGCAGAGGGCTGATTTTTGGGGAATTGTTAAAGTTTACGCGTCTTTAAGGTTTTTCCCCATAGAGAAGCACTGAGGTGTCGGCAGCCCCATATGTGCACTTGGGGGGTGCTGGGGTGGCCCAGAGCGAGTGGTCACAGATCGTTCTGTGCACATCCCTACTGCTAACTTGGCAAAAAGGCACCTTTTAATGTGGTGATTCTCTTTATTTAGCAGGGGGAGAATAACTGGCCCTACCTACCCCCAGCACAGTACCTCCAGTGACTGTTGCTGGTGTCTAGTTCATGTTTCTTTTTAGATTGTGAGCCCTTTGGGGACAGGGATCCATCTTATTTATTTATTATTTCTCTGTGTAAACCGCTCTGAGCTGTTTTTGGAAGGGTGGTATAGAAAGCAAATGAATTAAAAAAAAAATGAAATAAAAAAAATGGGGTCTGAGTATTTGTGGAGTGCATAAAAGCAAACATACCTACAATCACTGTAACTTCTCACAAGACATGTGGGCATTTCTCTTTTTGAACGCCACTGTCCTTATCACGTAAAGAAGTAAATATGCAAATGTGTTGGGGTACCTATAGGGATTTGTTACATTTTCAGGAAAAGGATTGTAAGTTAAAAAGCTTAACTGAAATACAAGATTCGGTTAGAGATTGGTTTCAATACCATCAGCTAAATGAGATGTATAAGAAAGATCTTAAAGTCGGATTTGAGGACCAGACTTCAAATTTTGAGAAGGAATTATGTCAAAATGATGAAAAATTAGTTTCTAAAATGTATAAACTGTTGCTTTTGGAGGAGACAAGAGAGGAAGTGGTTAAAACGACTATGATAAAGTGGGCTCAAGATGTGGGGCGTAATATAGAAATGGCAGCCTGGGAAAAGTTATGGAAAAATGATTTAAAATTTACTGCATGTTATGCTATAAAAGAAAACTATTATAAAATGATGTATAGATGGTATCTGACACCAAAAAAATTGGCATTAATGTATAAAAATGTTTCAAACAAATGCTGGAAGTGTGGACGCTTTGAAGGCACATTTTTTCATATGTGGTTGACATTTCCTAAGAAGCCAGAATCCTTCCTGCTGGGAGTAACACAAGGTGCAATTTCTACAACTAATTTAACATTTTTTATGTATGCCTCTAAGGCGGCTAGAATTATATATGCACAGAAATGGAAGACCAGTGAACTGCCTTCAAAAGAAGACTGGCTGATAAAAATTTTGGAATATGTGGAGATGGCAAAACTCACAGCACTATTAAGAGATCAAAACTTGGAATGTTTTAAAGAAGATTGGAAACCATTCTTGTTGTATCTAAAGAATTACTTTCCTACTATGGACTTGACAGCAGGGTTTGAAATTTAGTAAAAATCGCAGGTTGGTTAAATTAATTATGTTTGTAAGGGCTTGAATTTATGTCTTGAATTATTATTATAGCAAGGGTAAATTTTATAGTTGATGATTCACGAAGAAATGTGAGTGGGAAGTCCACCTTTTTTGTACGTATTTGTAATGAATGATAATATTACTATCGTTAAAATTAATAAAAATTGAATTTGGGGAAAAAAATGAACGCCACTGTCCTTATTTCTGGACCTACCAGATAGGCATTTATTCCAAAAGGGTTGCTGTGCTAGTTTCTTGCAGGAAAAGCAAGAAAGAGTTGTGTGGCACCTTCGATAAGGAGAACCTCAGTATTTGCGGGAGTTCTGTTCTCTGTAATTACTGTGGATATGGAAACCGTGAATACTGGGTCATTGGGGCAATGGGATCAAGGGCATTAGGTTTCTGGAGGCCTGAAAATTGGCAAAAAATGCCCCTCAAAGTTTAAAAGGGCAAAATAAAGTGCCTTATTGGGCTCTGTAGGCCTCTAGCTATCCAGCAATGCCTCCCCAAAGTCCATTTTCCACAATGTTTCACGGAACTTTTAGACTTTATGAGCCACAAAATGGCCGTTTCACAAAATAGCAAATGGAAAACATCTCTGTGGTCATTTCTGGCTGCCTCTGACTTGCGTATATGTGGAATTAACCCCTCTCAGGGTGGGTTTTTTGTGTATGCCAAGGTCAGGTGTCAATTACTGTCAGTTGTCAATCACTGACCATGAATACGCGAAACTGTGCGTGTTGAGTCTGCTAATTCTCCTGTATTGTGATAAATATCAGCTGAAGGAGACTCTTGCCAATGAAAGCTCTTGCCAAAATCAGGGTTGATGCAAGCTTATTTTTGCTGCTTTAAAGAAACAAAAATCCACCTCCTAGTTTCTGATGATATCTTGAGCAGCAATAGTGCTAAATAATGTTCCGGTTGACTGGAACACTATTTTCATTTCTAATGCCAGTCATTTCTTTGCATTTCCCCATGCAACTGTATTTATATCCCGGGCAGCTGATTTATAACCAAGAGCTGATCAGAAGGCTCTTGGTTCAGGGACAGTGTTAGGGATTAGCATCACTGGGCAGCTGTCAAGGGAACAGGGCTTTCTGGGAGACCCACTGCTAATCCCCAAGATAACTCCTGTGCCCAAAGGCTTCATATGGTGGTGTCTGTATTCTTGTGGCCCAGTGCAGTAGGATTGGTCCCATAGTCAACAATTTGCTACAGGTCCCCTGAAACCTGCAGCAGCTTGCTCTCAATCTCATCCCTTTGAAAGCACGTGAGATACCACCCAGTCAATGAAATGCTAAACTACTGCTGTGCATCTTTCCCCAAGAGAAGCAAGGCTTCTCCATCCAAAGGATGAGAGGAGAGCTGGTCTTGTGGTAGCAAGCATGACTTGTCCCCATAGCTAAGCAGGGTCTGCCCTGGTTGCATCTGAATGGGAGACTTGATGTGTTAGCACTGCAAGATATTCTCCTCAGGGGATGAAGCCGCTCTGGGAAGAGCAGAAGGTTCCAAGTTTCCTCCCTGGCTTCTCCAAGATAGGGCTGAGAGAGATTCCTGCCTGCAACCTTGGAGAAGCCGCTGCCAGTCTGTGAAGACAATACTGAGCTAGATAGACCAATGGTCTGACTCAGTATATGGCAGTTTCCTATGTTCCTATGTTCAAAGCATTTGCATAGCTGAGGCAGGTGCCCCTAGAATTCTGGCACCTCTGACAATTGCATCATCTGCCTCGATGGCTGGACCCACCTCGGACACAATACATTTGCTAATCTAACAGGTGTCACAGGATTCTGTTAAGAGTCATCATATCTATAGTTAACCTTGCTACTTTGTTAGAGAAAACTCTTAAAGTTTTCATTTTACTACAAACTAAAATTCAATTAAGGTAAAGTGTGCCGTCAAGTCAATTTCGACTCATGGTGCCCACAGAGCCTTTGGTTTTCTTTGGTAGAATACAGGATGGGTTTATCATTGCCCCCTCCTGCACAGTATGAGATGACGCAGCATCTTCCGATATCACTGCTGCCCAAAATAGTACTAACAGGGATTCAAACAGGCAACCTTCTGCTTGTGAGTCAAGCATTTCCCTGCTGAGCCACTTAAGGTGACTAATTCAATTAGCACCCACTAAAAGGCTTAGTAACACTTTTAAATTGTAACAACCACCAACATTTTACCTTGAAATGTCTCATTCCATAGTACAAGGAAGTGCCTGTAAAAATACTGCTGTTCATTTGTGCATGTGTGAGATTGTCAAATGCAAAGGAGAGGTGGGAAATGAATCACAATTGCAGAAGTGGAAAATTAGAGATTTTTCTTTTTCCTTTTTTTAAAAAAAGGGTGCACCACATTTCCATCTCCGCTTCATTTTCCAGACCAAATCTTTGTACAAATTGATACTGTAACAGACTGTCCACTATAGTCTCGCTAATTCCCCACACTAGCCCAAAAGTAGCCTTGCAGTATTTAGCTAGTGCTCCAGAACAGTTCTGTTAACAGAAGCCAGGCAGAAGATGCCCTCCAAGATGGGACCTGGGCAGGGGTATATCTAGGGCAGGGCAGGGCAGGCAGGGCACATGCCCCGGGCGCCACTTGAAGGGAGATGTGGTGGCCATTTTGTTTTCAGCAGCCATTTTTTAATTTTAAAAAATGGCTGCTGAAAACTTAATGGCCACCACACTGGCTCAAATAGCCTCTGTGAGGCTCTAGGCCATGCCAGGCCTCGCAGAGGCCATTTGAGCATGCACAGCAGCCATTTTGTTTTCAGCAGCTATTTAAAAATATATATATATTTAAAAATGGCCGCTGCACATGCTCAAATGGTCCCTGCGAGGCCCTAGAGGCCAGCAGGGGGAGGGGGAACCTTTGCAGACCCCCCACGGCCTTTAGGAAGCCCCCCAAAGGGGCTACAGGTAATTTTTTAATTAAAAAATTAATATAATATAAATTACTGTACACATATTTAGTTTGGCACTATGTACAGAGAATCAGGGCTTGTGAATACTGAGCTGACGCTTATGAGCTAGGATTGTATTCATTTGCTCTTACTTTGCTTCTTGTGATAAGTGAGTTAAATGTGATGTCTTAATAATATGGTTATTAATGGTGAATTTGTCTTTGAATCCATGTGAAATCCTTAGTATTAAGGCCCACTGGGAGTTTCTTGCTCTCTTTTTCTCATTTTAACTGTCTTCCTGAAATACTAGATATATTCCAAGCAGTGACACAGTTTACTCTGCATATCCTTTAATTATTTTCAGAGTATCTGGCAAAAGTCACATTCTCCATTTATTTTTAAAACTTATATAATAGTGATGCTACAATGCATAGTAGAGAATTAGACAGGCACTTCTGTTTAGTTTTCCAAGTACACCTCCACATAGTATTTGGGTATTTTATGAGCCCCAGCATACTGAAATTTGTCGTTTTCCAGCATTTTTTGGTCTGGCTACGTCCACTGCTAAATAGTTTTTGAAATATTAAAAGATTAACAAGCTTGACTTGTATTTTTCAGCTGATATTATGGTAAAGTTATCTGAAAGGTGGGTGTCAGATGTTTGGACAGGGGGCACAATTTCAGTGCTTGCCCTAGGCGCTATTTTCCCTAGATACGTCTCTGGACCTGGGGATCAAACTGGAGCTCAACAAGACTTGTGGAAATGTGGCTCATGGCTAGATTAGCAAGGTCCACTCCCACCTACATGCAGGTCACTAAAACAGAAGAAATTAAACATAACACCTGAGGCTGATGGAGGTTCCTATGTGTTAATAATCAGGATGAAACAGGCTGTTTCTTTGCTTAAATCAAAGGGGTTTTTTTTGCCTGTTCTAATGCATTTTGATGCAGAGAGGATGATTCATACTTCCTCTCTCTACTCTTCTGTGACTGCTCTGAGAGGGACAGGGGTGTGTCACCAATAGTGAAATGTGAAAAATAACCCTGAATAAGGAAAACACACATCTCCCAGAGCAGGACAGATATATTTCTCCAGTGTGGATGTGATCTGGCAGAATGGTGAGAAGAGGTGTGAATGTTTCAGCTCTTGCCACGTCTGCATTATGCTAGAAGCAGCCCTCTAGCTAGATACAGTGAGTAAAATGTACTGTGCAGAACACAAAATGTATATTTAGTAATTCATTTTTTTAAAAAAACAACAGACATCTGAAAAAATTTAAGAGAACATCTGCAGCTTGTGATTCCAAAACCTTACTGTAAGTAAAAATGACACACATAAGAAAAAACAGCTGAAAGTATAGCTTTTTTTGGACATCAATCAAACTGGAGGACAACAGGAGATGCAAATGCATTACACTTTAAAAGAAGTAGTAATTATATGGAACAGCTGCATAAATCAAACCAGACAACAAGTGGAATTTGAAGAAGTTGCTTATTAATTAGTGCCTGCAGCAAGTTAAGCAAAAGCATCAGCCAAAGTGAATTCCTGACAGGAGAGGAGGAGGAGGAAATAGCTTGAAATCAAAAAGAAGCTGGGATCATAAAAGCCTTTGGACTTCTTGTGTATATAACTTTGCTGAGAGCACCGCCAAAGGAAACAACATCCCTGCTTCAATAGCCTACATAAGAGAAAATATTCTAGTCAACCGTAATAAATTATTGAGCTGCTCTATGGTGAAATTTATAAAGGCGATCTTCCTAATCGTCTCACCTCTGTGAGATTATTAAGATTATTTGCTTTAAAAGTACCATTTACATTTGTGGTTTACCAGTAACAGCACTTTGTCTCATTAAATCCATCACTGCCTATAATGTTTTCATGCAATGAAGGGGGGAAAAAGGCCAAGCCACAATGGTTTTTAACACCAATTGTGCATTGTTAACAGGATTCACTGTTAAAATTGTTGCTATTATTATTCTATACAGTTTTGTCTACTAGCAACAGAACATTTTCCTAGCATTAAAAAAAAGAGAACAAGATAATCTGTGCCCAAATAGCAGGGGCCTTTAGGCATGGGAAACTGTTTGTTCAGAGGCCTGGTTCAGAAATCATTTGAATCTAGGTTTAACGTCGGGCCATAAACCACCTTGGAGTACATTCACACAATCACACCAATGTCAATAATGCACATTAAACCTAGATTTGAATTATTGTGTGAACTAGGTCAGAGTGTATTACTGAAGTGACTTTTCTGGTACAGCACATTGTTTCAATGCATACATTTGGACATTCTCTGTATCTTTACATTTCTAGGTAAAGATGAACCCAGCCCACAATCAAAGACTACGATACCAAAGCTGCTTCAGTGCTCTCTAGGACACTGTTGACTTCAAGGCTTTTAGTTCAGCCAGAAAACTATGCAATTCCAACCATATTTGTCTGGAACACCCATGTCTGGAACACCCAAGATCAACCAAAGACTCTGCAAAACAATGTTGTAGGCTGGCATCTTTAATATAAGCTAGATCCCGAGTCCATTTGCAGCTCCTTCTGTCCCATTCCTCTGAAGACAGGAGTCTAGAATCCTGGACTAAAAGATGAACTGCCAAGGACCAAGACACTCTGCAAAGGAAGTGCACTGCTGTACCTGTGCTCAATGCAATGTGTGAACAACTGTAAGTGCATACATCAGCTGACATGATCCACAAGTTCTACTGAGGTGGGAGGGTATTCTGGCACTACTGCTGTAATGTTGCTGCAGAGGATAGCAGTTGAACTCTCAGAGTTAACAAAGTTTCTCCCATTTGTTACAATGGGAGAAACTGCAGTAATGTTGATAGCACAACCATGGTCTTCCTCAATGGCACCACTGCTTCCGTGGTGCCAAAATACCCTTCCAGCACCATAGGGCTTGTGTATCATGCCCACAGATTGTACAGAACATGTAAATAGGTTTTAAAATGCCTAATCTAACCACTTCCCACGCACCGCCACTCCCACCTACCTCAATATCACATCCTCCAAACAACTCTTCCCTCTCAAACAGAAATGGTTCAGGCACCATGTGTTACACTGGGGATGGGGAATGACCAAGTTCACTTACAGCCTCATTTTGAGTCGGTTAGGACGACTGTCCACTAAATACACATGATCAGGATGAAGATGAGCCAAGAGCATGCCCAACTGGACATCTTGGCTACTGTGAACCAGACCCTTGGCTACTACATCCCCACTCCATCCAGAGCTCTCTCTACTACAAAGACAGCAGATTCTTTTTTCCCAGGTCTCTGCTACAAAATAGCCTTGTTTGGTAGTATTGTGTGTCTTTAGGCCCAGGGGCTTACAAACTGGAATGTGACACCAGTTTAAAACAAATAATCAGTAAAACAAATTATTATTTTGTTAACCTTTCTAAGAACAGTATATATTTGTATATACACCATTAATGCATTTTATTTTACTTAAAGCAAATAAGCAATTGAAGACTAGCTTCTTATTAAATAAAAGGAAATAAATATATAAAATATAAAGTTAGGAAAGACCTAACTTTTCAACTCGTACTGTTTTTCACATCTTATATGGCTCTTTTAAAACTTCTGTTTATGCTTCTTGAGAGAAATTTTATTTCCCCCCTCAGGTAGCTAGCTTCCCAGTCTTTAAACAGAATCACCAGCTTCTTACTAACTGTCCCTTATAAACTCCACTGTGCCTCTGTCATTCCAATTCTCCCTCTCACTGTCTCTGACTGACACTCTTCTTCAGAATCTTCAGTCCCTCTGCCAATCCTGTTTGAAAAATTCAAGCTATTTACACAGACTACACCCCATATGGTCCATTTCACATTTTCTTTCAGCATCTTTGGGCTAGGGGCACAGGAACCAGAACCCTGCTGAGGACTGACCTATTCACTCATGAAAAACCATTGGGCTGGGGAGGTGGTGACAAGAATAGGATTCCTTGAAGACAAGAGACTGAGTCAGACATTCTGCTGTATGAGTGTTCAGATGTCTCTATGCACACACATTTGTGTGAATGACTGTACCTGTGTTCATTTAAAAGTGAGTCAGGATACAGGACCATTAAATACATGGTACAGATAGGAAATGTACTTATGTACCTGCATTTAGCATAACATGTGAATGACTGTACCTGTGTGGCAGGTTTTAATTGTGCAATTAAATTACAGTGCTGTATCTGTGTATTCTGTACACTCATTGTACAAGTGTTGAACATAATGTATGAATGGGCCTAAGAGTGGCTAGGAGGAATGATGACTTACAATATGATATCTCTGAGCTGGTGGGGCATCACCCTAAATGTTGATCCATATTTAACAATGTGGCACATTCTTCTGTAATCCAAACGGTAGGAGTGGGGTGGAATTTAGCATTAAAAAGTTGTGCCATTGCCCATTCACTGGAAACATTAATCATGTTGTGGCCCTTATTTAATCCCAGTGAGGTGTCTCTCCTCTTCATTCCAAGGTCCATGAACAGCAGGCATCATTTTATAGCAATGGAATTTGCAACAGAAGGAAATGTGAAAGAATGTTGACCAAATAAGCCACATCACCTCTGGAAACAGCCTTTATTTCAACTACGAGTAGAAGATTATTTTAGCTCTTATTGCTGGCTTCCCTCACAAACTTCCCATTACTTATTTAGAGCTATAATTTTCTCACATCAGACAAACAGAATTATGGGGTTAGTTATGGAAAACTTGACTTATAAGTTAGAAAATAATTTTACATCATATGGAAAGTTTCTCCCTCCCCCCCCCCAAAAAAATTATGTTTGGTGTCATTCCAATTTAGGAAGCACACAATTTAGAAATACCTCTAGTTTGATTTTTATGAGCAATAGTTCAAAAAAGAAGAAGGAGGAGGAGGAGGAGGAGGAGAAATCAGAAAAGAGTAGGGCAATAAGAATGAATTTACCAAACTTCTTTAACAGCCCCTCTGAAATGAAAGGAAGGAATTAAAAATGTTGGAAACCATGTTTGCTAAGTTTATTAAAACAAATCAGTCATTGTGGACCAGGTCTGCTGCCATCTGTACAGTTTCATCCTGAGTTCTGTTTCTTGGTCACACCAGAGTATGACAGAATATTATATTTAGATGGAATGTTGGCAATCTATTATTATTTCTCCCCCCAAAGAATGTATATACCACTCTTCAATAAAAATCTTTCCAGGGTAGCTTCTGCAATTGGCTTGTGCTAAATTGGCTACCTATCTAAGAGGGGAAAGAGAATTTCTCTCAAGAAGCATAAACAGAAGTTAAGAAAGAGTCAGATAAGATAGGAAAAGCAGTATGAGTTAGAAAGCTAGGTCTGGATGTGTCCTACCACACCCCGTTTTTATTCCAAGGAGCCTGTCTCCAATTGCTTATTCAGTTTCGGTAAAAAAATATTGTGTATACAAATATATATTGTCTATCAGAAATTGATCATTTATTGCAACATCCACAGGGCATCTATATTCTCCAGAGTCTCTCTCCTTCACAAATATAAGGAAGAGCCTGTCAACAAACAGCCTATCCCTTTTGTGGTATTCTTCCATCCAGCATCTCTAAATGTTCATCTGACTATGTGTGGCCAGCTACCCCTTAGTAGCCAACATGAAACAACTTGGAGAAGCCATCAGCAAGCCTCCTTTTATTGCCTTTCACTAACTTCTACACCTTCCATATGTATAAAAACTATTGGTAAGAGTTGAAATAATATCAACCACCAGCAGTCATGGACCATATTGTGAATGATTGCTGGATCACTTGTAAAACTTATTTTATTAAACAAAAGATCACCAGTAAAGTTCAACAACATAATATATATTAGAGGTGTGCACAAAACTGGATCTGCTGGTTCAGCTCAAATATGGACTGGACCCAACCGGTCTTGGCCCAGTTGAGCCAGACTCAGTTCGAGTTCAAACTGAGCTGTCTCAAACCTATACTGGTAAAGGGCAATCCAGTGAGGATTCCTCTTTACCCATACAGGGGGAGGATGGCTTTTCGAAGTATAGAAGAGACAGGAGGGAAGTAAAAAGTACTTACAAGTTGGGTGGGAGGGTGGGCAGGGTGGGCAGCGCTGCCCCACCAAGGGCCTGGTCCTGGCCTCTGTACAGGCATGGAAGTCACTAAATGCCTTCCATGCATGCACAGAGACCATTTGTGTGACCACGCAAATTGTGCCATTTTATTGACCTCCACACCCCTACAGAGCCCCAACCGGTCTGGGCCACTCAGGGATATGGATGTGCATAAACTGGTTCTGTGCTCCTTTTCTTGAGAGCTTAACCAGTTCGGGAGTCCGGCATTCAAACTGGTTTGGAGGTGGGAGGCCTTTAAGGGCAGGGAGAATGTCCTTACCTGCCCTGCCACTCCACCCCCCCCCCACAGCACTCTCCCCAAAATCATTGCAGTGGGGCTATAGCATACCTCCCTCCTGGGAGAGCATGAACCAATTCGTGCACATCCCTACTCAGGGGGAGGCTGGCAGTGGTGGGGAGAAGCCAGATTCCCCTTTACCAGTATAGCTTTGAGTTGGCTCGGTTCAAACTTAGACCAGCTGAGGCCGGTCCGGTTCGACCCCAAACCCATCGAGCTGAGCCAGCTCGCACAACCCTAATATATATAAAATGCAAGTTAATATGCCACATTCAGTAGCACATTCAACTACAAACAAAAATATACAATTTAGAAACCAAAAATCAGCAATCATGACAAAGAGGCTCCAACAAATATTTGTTGTTTCAAAATATTTTAACTCTGGTGGTTGAGAACCAGCGTGGTGTAGTGGTTAGAGTGTTGGATTAGGACCATGAAGAACAGAATTTGAATCCCCATTCAGTCATAAAACTCATCTGTGTGACTCTGGGCCAGTCACTTATCCTTCAGCCTAACCTACCTCACAGGATTGTTGTGAGGATTATCATGTACACTCCTCCAGGCTTCTTGGAGGAAGAGTAGGATATAAATGTAATCAATTAATCATGAATCTCCCTTACTTGGATATATTGCATAATATTAAGGTATTTTTAAAAAGAAAAAATCTTGAATCTTAAAGTATTGGAAGACATCCAGATTTTAACATCACTGGCCTTATTCTGGAAAACACCTCACCTTCCCCCCTCCCCCAAAAAAAAAATTCTCTTGCAAGTGTCACTCTTCCTGGAATTCTTTCATCCCTAGTGTTCCAAAAATCCTCTTATATGGTCAAGTTATCTCTCATATCAGGGATAATTTGGATGTACTCAACAGGATGAATTGTCTGAATAATTTCGAGGGAGGCAAAATGTATCTCATTAAGGCAAAATATATTTCACTGGGGTGTGGATGAGGTTTCCACACTTTCTTGTTCTGAAGAACAATTCCAAAGATGGACAATCACCTGCTCAACTCCAAAACCTATAGCAGGGTAGCCATGTAAAAGATGTGAATTTGTCTTTTTAGTGCTGTAAAATGCTCATGCCAAAACATTCACTTTCCCCTCCTCCCTCTTTTTACCATACTGACTGATTCTGTGAGACCAGAGTATGATAGATGCATGAGGTAATGAGTGAGTGAGCACTGACAGAGCCAAAACACAGATAACACGGAAAAAGAGACAAAAATACAGGAAGCAAAAATGAGACTGTTAATGGGAGATGTAAAAGTCTATGCACGACTTAGCAGTTTATAAAATATATGTACACTATGTCTAAAGCAAACATGTTTTTTTCCGCCAATAAAATAATAAAGAACTTAATTTGGAAAAGAAAGCACTAGAAAAGTGATGACTTATGAACTGCCTCTTTACAGCCAATCACAGAAAGCCTCAGGATGAAACAGGCCATAAGAGGCAACTAGATAAATTGTTTCAGTTTTACTTGATCTCATATTATTTGTTCAGGGGCCTGAATCCTCTGAGGCCCAGATGTCCTAGATGCTAGAGACAGATAACTTGGTGTTTGTTTGTTTTTAAAACCAGTCTAAATTTATGCTCTGAGCTTTTTCGGTGAGCTGCAAACAATAAATAGCTGAGTTATTAGAAGAAGTCTAGTGTGTGCTTCTGTTCCACATACAATAATGACAACACTTCTGTTGTACTAGCATGGCTCTTGTTATGACCAATATAAAAGAAACCAATATATGAACAATAGTCATGCTCATTGCCATCCTTTGCATATGCCTTGGAGAGTACAAACAGTGGTTTATGAGAAGCATGAATAGTGAATGTTGATGATCTGTACCTTTTGTTTTGTTTGTCAGGTTTCTTTTCAACCATGAAATTCATTTGTGTGAAATACTTACATTTTAATATTGCTGATTTATCCACTGTGTTCTCCACCCTTCATAATTCAATAGGTTGTTCTCATAAACCAAGAATTCTCAGTCTGACTCAGTTTTAAAAGCCACATCCCCACTTCAAGGGCAAAGAACAGCATAAATAAGGGTGAACAGATCCTCTTAGTATCTTATCAAAATGAATCCAGCCCCACCACCCCTGCAAATGCCTTTTTGATTCACAGTTAATTCACATTCTGATGTGAAGTCTGAAAACATTATAAATAGTTTCTAGGCATACTGATCACATCATTGGAACAGCAGGATCTAAAGTTTTCTAACATGCTGGGCCTCTTCCAATGATGCACCCATGGGTAGGTGGTTCCCATTTGCTGACAAATGTATCTCAAGGCCTTGGAGTAAGTTTCAGCCTGAACTCACACCACTGGAGAAAGGGACAGCCTGGAGGTCCTGATCCCTGATGTTTAGGATGTCATCTGTTTTCAGGCCCTAAATGCTCCTGAACATACTAAACTTTATCCACATTATGGGAAATGTAATTCCCATAGGCCAAGAGGCACCCATGGAACAGGTTGTGGTCTCTGTTCTCTGCTACCCCTCCCTTCTCATGTGTGAGAATAAAGTAGCAGTGGGGTGAGTCATTTGTGTGAGTTCAGGCTGAAACTTACTCCAAGCCCTTGATATATATTTGTCAGCAAGTGGGAACCACCTATCCCACACAGCATTGCACTTATGGTGAGGAGAAACAACAGGAAAAAAGTTCCAGCATATGTGAAAAATTCTTTGCAGGTATAAAAAGGAAACAAAAATTTTAAATAATGGTGCCTGTTGCCCTGTTGCTTAAAAACAACAACCCATAGCTGCAGTGAATGTTTCACAGAGGAGCGTTCAAAAATATGCTCTCCCAGTCTGAAGCGATGCAGCACGTTCTGCCTGTTGGAAGTGAAGGACTATATGCTGCCTCTTGTCTCAATGACATAGGAGGACAGACTAGTGAGTCAGAGGCCTTGAGGGTCAAGACATTGGTCATCCCTTCTCTACTGCTCTGATACTATCCCTTTGATATGTAAATTGCTAATCTTAGGGACTTCCTTCCTTCCAACCATTTCCTTCCTCTTCCCCTATTCTTCTCTTCCCTTCCTTCTACCTTGCAACATACAAGCTCCTCTCCCCTCACCATGTGTGCAGAGATGCAGAATCCATCTGCATCCAGCTAGATAGATAGATTAGAGATCCTATCTCTTCACTTTACTATCTAGAATGGAGTTCTCTAATAAATACTACTTATATTGATTTGAAACTATGAACTGGCTACAAGTTACTTTACTCTCAGCATACACGCATGCCTAACTAAATTCTGCTGTGTTGTGCCTCTGTGTACTCTGCTGTAATGAAAAAGGGTTTCTCTTACCAGAGAGAATTCCCAACACTGCCATCACCTTATTCTGGTGCATATGTAAATAAGGCCTTAAAATTACAGTTAAGGGACTCTGCATGATATGTCTATCACTAGACCTTCCTTATAATATTTCATTGCTCCTTTTTTCAGTTTCTAATAAGTAACTAAAGTAAAGGTAAAGTGTGCTGTCGGGTCGATTTCATCTTCTAGCGCCCACAGAACCCTGCTGCCCGATATAGGTGTTTCCCATAGTCTGGGAAACATACCAGTGGGGATTTGAACTGGCAACCTTCTGCTTATTAGGCAAGCATTTTCCTGCTGCGCCACTTAAGGTAGTAAATGTAAAGTGTGCCATAAAGTCAATTTTGACTCCTGGCACCCACAGAGCCTTGTGGTTTTCTTTGGCAGGGTTTACCATTGCCTCCTCCCACGCAGTATGATATGATGCCTTCAGCATCTTCCTATATCACTGCTGCCCAATATAGTAACAGCAGGGATTCAAACCAGCAACCTTCTGCTTGTTAGAATAAGTAACTACAGAGTATATAAAAACTGACTTCAAATAAATGTCTTGTAATTACGCAAGCTATCACAAAAATGAAATAAAAACTTTACTATACATACAGAATATCATAAAATGAGCTCACACAACTATGGAAAACAAAAACAGTATAAAGTATGTATCTGCCTCTTAAGGACTAGAAGTCATGTTATGCTACCAGGGGCACAATCCAGCCACAGTTCAGCATATCTATGGCACATTGGTTTTGGCACATGCATTCGGCCCACTGAAATCAATGTGACTTAAGTTAAAAGGACTTCACTTTGGCTGAATTGTGCCCCTAGTAATATAAAATGACTCTGAACTCACAAGAGTCAGAAACTCATACAGTAGCAAGGTTACCATATATTACTAGACTCAAACCCTGGCAGCAGACTCTGGCCTATAGATATCCATGATGGGAAAAACAGCACAACCCATGCAAATCAATCTCTAACATCTGGCAAGTCTGAACAGACTTGTTTCCTGCTTTGGCTGTTCATGGGATAGCAGACTTGAAAATGAGATCACTCCGATGACCACCTGCTTTTTAATGCCATCCCTCAATGTCCTTAATTGATATAAAACATTAATCCACAAGTCTGAAAGTCCATGAGACACTCTTTATAAAAACCTGTGGGAAAGACAGTTGAAAAGGTGCTTATTAGGCAAACCCCCACAAATGTTATCTAGCCCAGGACATTCTTCAAAGAAATGGTTCTGGATCAGTGAGCAGGGCACAAAAATAATTAAAAAATATGTTCCTGTCTGCATATTTAGCAGCATGTCTGGGCAAATCATCAGGAAGTGGAATGGCTTAAATGCCAGCATGAATGAATGAATGTGCATGTTTTCCAGAACCTTCTGTCACTTTCCCACAACAAACCAATCTAGAAGTTACTGGAGGGAAACCTGGTATAAGCCAGCACTTACCAATGCCTATGGTTGCCAACTTGATTTTAAAAATAGCTGGTAGTCAATGAAGGAAACCACAGGCAGGTTTTGAGTGGTAAAAGGGCAAAGCCTGCGATGATATTTGCACATTAACACAGAGCCTGATGATTACATATACAATTATTCACACAAATACATGTACCTGTGTACTGGCACTTGTGCACACATACAGTGTCCTGTATAATGACCCCATAGATCCTTTAGCAATTCCGTTACACTATTTGGGTATTTTATTTTATTTTTATTTTATTTATTTACATTTTATATCCCGCTCTTCCTCCAAGGAGCCCAGAGTACTTAAGTACTACATACTTAAGTTTCTCCTCACAACAAGCCTGTGAAGTAGGTTAGGCTGAGAGAGAAGTGACTAGCCCAGAGTCACCCAGCAAGTCTCATGGCTGAATGGGGATTTGAACTCGGGTCTCCCCGGTCCTAGTCCAGAACTCTAACCACTACACCACAGTTGTCCAGACTGAAAGACTGGGTGACAAGTCACTGCAAAGATTATTATAGTTCGTATTATAAAGTTATACAAGGTAGCAAACATAATGAATACTATGTCAATTAATAATTATGCACAGATAAAGCATCCATTTCAAGATTATTTGCCTCAATTATTTTGTTTTTATATATCTCATATTTATGTTCTTAAAAAACCAATAAAAGTATTTGGATTTTTAAAAATACTGTAGATGGTTGGTTTTTTAAAATTGTTATTCACCCAGAGCTTTCAATACTGTGGGTTTGATATTTAAGATAACACCATGGTTCTACCAAATGATAGTTTCATGAGGAACTGTGGGTAACATACTGAAAAATGTGTACACGTTAAATTTCAGGCAATAGGCACAAGTTAAAAGTTATCACTATGCAGCCAAAGACAGACAAAACAAAGCATTCTCATGTGTGCTTTAATAATCAAGGCAGTAATAAATGCTCTAGCTGTCCTTATTCTGCAGCACTCTGCTGCAATATAAATTCATGCTCTATGAAGTGCACATCTGGGAGTCAGGACTGAAAAGAAACCTCAGCTCTTATTAAGAAAAACTTGCTGAGCCTAATTGTGTTAAGATTTAATTGAGAATACATTTGCTCCTATGGATGGGATATATCACAGTGAGGTTCTAGCAACAGATCACTGAGCATATTAAAGGGAGTGAACGTACAGTACTATAAATCCTGTCATTTGGAAATGATGCTTTTTGTACAGCAGTGTGTAGACAGTAATACTTGGCTTTGATTATCTGGAGAAATATACATTGACATACTGGGGTCTGAAGATAGCATTAACAGTGCTAACATCTCTACATTACTGTGTAAACTGCCCTAAGCCATTTTTGGAAGGGTGGTATAGAAATTGAAATATTATTATTAATAACAACAACAACAACAATAATACGTGACTGTGCTATGAATGCTATGTTATCATGCTCCATGTCAGACTCGTCTGATAAGACAGCTAATTCTTGTGCAAAAACAATACAAGATCCAGTCTCCTTAGATTTTAGTAAAGCCCTGGCTGGCAACTAGTTTTAAACAGAGACCACTATATATGAAATGAGCAAAACACATTACTGAATGTGATCAAGTGACTGATTCACTCCCATATGAGTTGAGAAGAGCAACACAGCTGTTGGCAGAGCCATTTCCTTCTGAACTCTATCTGCCTGTCCACACACAAGACTGATCAGCTAAGAATCACAGGAGATGGCTTTGCCAAAGCAATGCTCACACTGGGGAGAGGCAATTAAATTGTCCTTTGCCTCTATCCTGACTCCACTTGAGGTGCGTGGGGACAGAATGGGTCCTTGAGATAAGGGGTAATGCTGGTAGTTAAACTGGAAGTCCTTGGATTCTCAAGCTCCACTGCCTATTCCTATAGTAAAGTATGTATGATCTGTTTATTTATTTGAAATATTTATCAAAATATTTAGATAAATATATCACCCCTCCATTACACTACTGCTTGGGGCGGCTCACAACATTTACAAAATAGTTACAATGTAAAACCAGACTAATAAAATTAACCAAATTAAGCTAAACAAGTTAAATATCCAAGCTAAAACCACAATTAGAACTACAGATTTTAAAATTTCAAATTAAAACTAAAAACTAAGAATTGTAAAAACTAAAGAACCTACCAGATATAAGGGGCAGGTGAAACATTAAAAACCCTCTTTAAAAAGATGTCTTTTTAGGGTTTTTTAAAAACACACTGAGGGAGGGAGCATGGGAAAGCTCTACAGAGAAGGCATTCCATAGCCGAGGGGTCACAACTGAAAAGGGCCTGTCTCTAGTCCCTGCCAACTGGATCTCTCAGCAGGGCTTGTGATGATGAGCAGAGGGCCCTGGCAGGTTCATAAGGTCAAATGTGATCTGATAAATACTCTGGCCCCAAGCCATGGAGAGCTTTAATGGTCAAGACCAGCACCTTGAATCCAGCGCGGAAGCGGACTGGTAACCAGTGAAGCTGCCGCAGGATGAGTGTGATACTCTTGTAGTGACTTGAACCCACGAGCATCCTTGCGGCAACATTCTGCACCAGCTGAAGCTTCCAAACTGTCTTCAAGGGCAGCCCCATGTAGAGTACATTGCAGTAGTCCAATCTGGATGTTACCAGATCATGAGTGACTGAGGTCAGCTCTGACTTTTCCAAGTAAGGTTGCAGCTGGCAAAGCAGCCATGGCTGGTAAAAGGAACTTCTACACACAACCGCCACCTGAGCCTCCAAGGACAGCACCAGGTCCTTGGAGTAACTGATATAAACTGATGCAGTAAAGTAACTGATAAAGTATTTATACTGTGAATATCAAAATAGAAAAGTAGAAACAAGCACTGTACATTTATTTATTTATTTTATTGTTAAATTTATATACCACCTTTCATTAAAAACAGTCCCAAGGCAGTAACCTCCATCTGCTGGTAACCTCCATACTGGCTTACTGCAATGCGCTCTGTGTGGGGCTGCCCCTCTCTGTAGTCTGGAAACTACAGTTAGTCCAGAATGTGGTAGCTAGGTTGGTCTCCGGGTCATCTGAGAGAGCATATAACTCCTGTATTGAAGGAACTACACTGACTGCCGATATGTTTCCGGGCAAAATACAAGGCGTTGGTTATAACCTATAAAGCCCTAAACAGCTTGGTCCCTGGGTATTTAAGAGAACGTTTTCTTCGTCATGAACCCCACCGCCCACTGAGATCATCTGGAGAGGTCTGTCTGCATTTGCCACCAGATCGTCTGGTGGCCACGCAGGGACGGGCCTTCTCTGCTGCTGCCCCAAGGCTTTGGAATGCGCTCCCTAGGGAAATAAGAGCCTCACCATCTCTGACAGATTTTAAAAAGTCTTTAAAGACATATCTGTTCACCCAGGCTTTTAATTAATATTGTTGTAAAGGTTTAAATGCTGTTTTAAAATATTGTTTTAGAAATTTTAAATTGCTGTAATGTGTTCTAAACTTTTTGTTTTTGTTTTAACTAATGTTTTACTTTCTGTTTTTATTTTGTTGTAAACAATCCAGAGACATTAGTTTTGGGTGGTATAAAAATATGTTAAATAAAAAATAATAATAAATTTAAACAGGCACTTTGTATAGAAATCTCTCAACTTTCATCTTGTGTGCCTAATCCTACTTGGCGGGGGTGGGGGGGCAAACAAAAGGCATTAACTGCATTTTATTTTATATTATTGGGAACATTCTATATTCTCCCAAGCAGAATAAGAAATACCAGTTACTGTAGATAACCGGCTGATAACGTCTTTTTCTCTGTATATAAAAGCAAAATATCAGAAATGCCATTTGTCATGACAAATTATGCATGTTAGTCTGATTGTGAATGTTGAAAGAATTTCCTAACATTTATTCCCTTGGTGATAAGCAGAATGAAAAATGACAGAAATTAGCATGTAGGGGTTTGTTTGGTTTTTTGGTTGCTGTTTTAAAAAGAAGCTATGTTTTACAGCATGCATCAAAATACAAAGCTTCTATCAAAGAGTAAAATGTAGAATATTTTTTAACTTCAAGCAAAGAAATCACAGCATCCTGAAATTGCAAGAGCTGCAGAAGATGGAAAAATTGAGAGAAGATGTGAAGATGCAAAATCCACCGAGTCATCAGAACAAACTTGTTAAATCATTTAACCATTTACCTGAAGTTTCAAGCCTTAAGTTCTGTTCATTCTCAGACCAGCTAACTGCCTGCCACCCACATTATTGTAAATGATTATCCAATCTGTCAGGCTGGAAATGTTTAAGAAAAATGGGCAGGCATGGCTCTAAACACAAAAGCCACAGGGGCAGCTGTACAGTATGAAATGGCCTTCTGAGGGGATCAATGAAATATAGCACTGTTCAGAAAACTTCCATGGGGTGGCCATATTAGTTTTTTGTGGTGGTGGGGGAGAGCAGCAAAGAGAATTGTGGCACTTAAGGACTAAGGCTGATTGAGAACACATGACTGAAGTAACATACTATAGTTTAGCCTTATTCTCACTAAATAGGGATTCAAACTTCAGGTGAGGGCCCACGTGCCTATATGCTCTGACATACTAAATATTTCCCTCCACACAGTGCACTAGATGTAAGAAAGAAGGGTTCTAGCACTGGTTTTTGACAACTCTACATTCTTTCCTGTCTTGTGGACAGAAGTATACAACCATCTTTCCCACCCTTTACTTTACTTCATGCCAAGGGTTCCAAACCTGTGATATTCCAGATTGATTGATTGATTGATTGATTGATTGATTGATTTTAACATATTTTTATACCACCAAAAACTTACATCTCTGGGCGGTTTACAACAAAAACAGAAAAGTTAAAACTTTAGTTAAAATAGATAAATGACAACAAAGAAATTAAAACATTAGTTAAAATAAATGACAACAAAAAGTTAAAACAATACAACAATTTAAAACCTTAAAACAATATTTTAAAAACAATGTTAAAACTATTAAAACAGTATTTAATTAAAAGCCTGGGTGAACAAATGTGTCTTTAAATATTTTTTTAAAAATTGTCAAAGATGGGGAGGCTATTATTTCAGCAGGGAGCACGTTCCAAAGGACTGGGGCAGCAACTGAGAAGGCCCATCCTCGAGTAGCCAACAGACGAGAGGGTGGCAAATGCAGACAGGTGATGGGGTTCATGACGAAGACGACGTTCTCTTAAATACCCAGGGACCAAGCTGTTTAGGCCAGGGGCAGAGCTACCACTGGGTGAACGGGTTCAAAGAACCCGGGCCATGCCCAATCAGGGGCCGCGCTTTGCGGCCCTGACACACCCCTCGTGTCTGACATCAGAGGTGAGGGTGGTAGTTTAGCTCCCGAGTGGGGGCCGCGCGGCCCCTTCGGGAGCTAAACTAAGGCTGGCGCTGCATTCACAGCACCAGCCAGGAGCGGCTCTTCGCTCCTGGGCTCCTTTGTTTAACTGCCGGAGGGGCTGCGTGGCCCCTACAGTAGTTAAACTGAAACTCCCAAATGGAGCCTCAAGGCTCCGTTCAGGAGCCAGACCACGGCCCCCGTGTCTGACATCAGATGCGGGGGCATGGCTAGCCCTGCGTCTGACATCATACGTGGGGGCTGGGGTTAGTGGGGACGGCTGCCACGGCCACACACAGGCCACCGGCAGCCCTGCTCCGCTGCTGGTTTAGGGCTTTATAGGTTATAAATAGCACCTTTATTTTGCCCAGAAACTTATCGGCAGCCAGTGTAGCTCATTCAATACAGGAGTAATATGGTCTCTCTGAGACGACCCGGAGACCAACCTGGCTGCCGCATTCTGAAGCAGCTGTAGTTTCTGGACTACATACAAAGGCAGTCCCACATAGAGCGCATTACAGTAATCCGGTCTGGAGGTTACCAGCATACGTACCACTTTTCTGAGGTCGTTTATCTCAAGAAACTGATGCAGATGGCAAATCAGCCAAAGCTGATAAAAGGCACCTCTGGCCACTGCCTCAACTTGGGACACCAGGGAGAGGCTCAGATCCAGAAGCACCCCCAGACTGTGCACTTGTTCCTTCTGGGGAAGTGTGACCCCATACAGAGCAGGCAGATCAAAATCATCTCCTGAGTTTAGACCCCGCACAAAGAGAATCATCTCCTGAGTTTACACCCCGCACAAAAAGTACCTCAGTCTTTTCTGGATTTAGTCTCTGTTTGTTATCCCTCATCTAGCCCATCACTGCCTCCAGGCAGGCATTTAGGGAAGTTATGCCTTCTCCCAATGAGGTTGACATGGAGAAATAGATTTGAGTGTCATCCGCATACTGATTGCACCCTGCACCAAATATCCTGATGATCTCTCCCCGTGGTTTCATGTAGATGTTAAACAACATTGGAGATAATACTCAGCCCTGAGGGACACCATACAAATGTTTAGATTTTGAAGAACAACTGTCTCCAAGGGACACCATCTCGAACCTGCCTGAAAGGTAGGAGCGGAACCACCTCAAAGCAGTGCCCCCCACTCCCAACCCCCTCAGACACTCCAGAAGGATACTATGATCAGTATTGAAAGCCGCCTAGAGGTCCACAAGGACCAACAGAGTCATATTTCCTCTGTCAAATTCCAATTGGAAATCATCGACCATGGCAGTCTCTACCCCATAGCCCGTCCGAAAGCCAGTCTGAAACGGTTCTAGATAATCAGTTTCCTCCAAGCGTGTCAAGCTGGGAGGCCATGACCCTCTCAATTATCTTGCCCAACCATGGAAGGTTGGAGACAGGACTGTAGTTACTCAACTCTGAGGTATCCAAGGCAGGCTTCTTTAGAAGTGGTCTAATAATTGCCTCCTTAACACAAGGAGGCATCCTGCCCTCCCTCAGGGAAGCGTTTATTATATTACCAAACTCCCAGCTACTTATTATTGTGACTGAGAATGATGGAAGTTGTAGAGACAGTTCCAACAACATACAGAACCGTGGTCCAGTGCCTTCCCCCACTCTCGAGTCCGAGTTTATATCTACTGCAGTCAGCAAGACAGCAGAGGCATGTGGGAGCTGGCTATCTGGGCTTCCTTGTGTCCTGAAGGACAACTGGCAGCCAAAAGGAGGTGGAGCAAATGAGGAGCTTCGTCCCTCAACTCCAGTTTGAGTCAAGGCAGACTCCAATCCCTGGATTGGATGTAATGGAGATGCTGCCGAAATGCAATTATTGGCGGCATGACTCAATATAAACCGAAGATAACAATTGCAATTGGGAGAGGGAAACTGTGGGTCCATTTTTGTTTTTTAGAACTCTAATTCCTGGTTCAAATGCTCAGGTTTGGAAACCAGAGGTGAAGGGACCTCCTTCCCATTATGTGTGAATGCATCTGTAGCACCCCAACATCTGAAGTACCATAATTTTGGGTAGAAACGGTGCATCGGCATGAATGCCACAATAAGGAAAAAGGGCTGAAAATTTTCAGAAAGCCAGCAGAAATGCTTCCTCAGCATAAACACCGAAAGTTAGCGGGGGACATCATGCATTATTTTTTTGGTTGTGTTGAATGCGTAAAATTTTACTACCATACAGCTAAGTATAAAATTTTACTACAGATAAGCATCACAACATGAATCACTAGTAACCCATATCCTCATCAGTCTTAACACAATCAATGCAAAGGAAATGCATCCAATGAAAGGAAATTAAGACATAAATGCTGAACATTTTTTTTTAATTTTAACACATCACATTGCAGAAGTAATTTCCCATTACACTTCATAGGAAACCTTTTATTTATTTTTAAGCACATTACATTATAAACTTCAAACTGCACTTCAAAGGAAACATTGGTTGCTTTTTTGCACATCGCATTCCAAAAATTAACTACTGCACTTCAAAGGGAACCTTCGAAGCCCAAATTATCGCTCTCTGAAATAAAAAGGTTTAACAAATTCTCATTCAATTTTTCAGGATAGTCTGCATCCTCGTCGTTTTCATCCTTTTGTGAAATGTTAGTTGCATCGCTTTCAGCATTTTCAGATTGTATAATTCCAGCTTCTGTGAAATCAGAAATCACTGAAGAACCTTTAACAGCTTTCCATGCTTCTAAAACCCATTCTGCGACCTCGACGTAAGTTGCTTTGCACATTTTCCCGCCCTTTGTGAATGTATGCAGGACTTTCCTCATCCAGTTTTCCCAACGCCTTCACATTTCACATTTAAATGCCTTTTTCTTGGATAAGTCTAAGGGCTGCAAGATTTTGGTCAAACCACCAGGATACACAGCTAGCCTTTTTGCATTCTTTTTTAACTGAATCCAATAAGTGTGCATGCATCAAGTGTGCATGCATCAGTGGAACTTCATCCATATTTATTGTGATTGCACAAATTTCCCCCCACTCAAAAGCATTTGCAACAAACTTTTAAAACATTGATCACCCCCCCCCGCCACATCAGACCTTCGGCAACTGCTGTCCCATTGTTATTTTAGTGCACACAGATAAATTTTTTGCCTCAAATCTATAGCACCAACACGGGCTACCTTTAAAGTCAGTTATTCCCATTTGTTGTGCCATTAATTTTGCTTGTAGGGGGATTTTCACAGTAGAGACTGACAGTCCTTTTTCTCTCTGCTCTTTAATCTACTCCTTGAGGTTATTCTCCAAATCAGGCCAGGTTGCAACACTTCTCCTTGCACGCTTTGATTTTGGCATACTTGCCAGGTCATCTTTTTCTGATTTCCACCTATGAATGCAGCATTCATCCACTTCAAATTCACGGGCTACAGCTCTATTTCCAATCTGTTCTGCTCTTAGCACCACTGTTAGCTTGAAACTAGCAGAGTAGCACTTATGCAATTTGGGTGCTATTTCCTCACCATGAAATCGGCGCCAGATAACCTGACCGGAAATCTCACGTAAACGCCGCGTCAGTGGAAGCACTCTTGTGGCTTTCCCCAAATTCACATGTAAATGCCACATTGCCGTAAATGTCACAGGCGACAAAAACAACTCTTTAAAATGTACCCACCATGGTGTTTCTACCCAATATTATGGTACCACAGGCTGGGAACCCCTGCTTTATGCATTTGTACCTAAAGCCCTTTTCAGACATACATTATTGCTATCCACGTAAGGAATGTGGTGAGAAGGTGGCGTTGTAGCAACAGGCAATTTCAGAAACACAAGCCCAAAGTCCCCTTGGGTGCCTGTGTGAGTCTTTTGATTCCAGACACAACATAGATATAGAATAGCATCACAAACGTGCAGGACAAGTTGTTGCATGGAAGAAACACCAAAGGAAAATAAAATAAAAAATAGCATGTAGATAGAGCTTAAAGATTCAAGGAATGCAAAATACTATTAAAAAAGCATGTGGGGAACAATACTGGAACAATATATAAATAAGACAGGATATGTTTGTTTGGGTTAGTCGCAATTTGTGAATGCAGACTGAGACTTTCAATACTCAGTGGCTGGTAATTAAACTGGCTACTATTTAACTTCATTATCAACTGTGAAAATATTAGAATTCCAATATACCAGCTAGCTTATCAAGTCAACTGGGCAGGACAAATTGGAGAACTCTAGACTTCATTAGTAATCCATATTATTCTATGTAGCCAAGTCAGTACCTTGGGATTTCCTCCCTGGAGCAATTAATATTTACTGAGGAAACAAAATTAGAGAGTTCGTTTTCCAAAACTTCACAATGCTTACCTTACAAACTCTGCCAACTCGGGAAAGGATTGCTTTGTCTGATGTGCTGCTGTCTTGAGAAACTTCTCGAAAAAAGAAATATATTTTGTCGTCATCTGGATTATATGTATCTGGGATAGGGAAGATTCCGATAAATTTTGCTCCTACAAGACACCCAAAATAACAAAAAATGTAACAACATTTAACTGGATTTTAGCCTTGCAGGAAGATTCAGAACGCTGGATCCAGTACAGATGTAATTATTCCTAACCCTTTCCCTGATCCTGTGAACCCATGGTTAGAGGATTGGAAGCATTACATCTGCATTGACCCACTGACTCAAAATATAACTACTGAAAATATAATTTGTGTACAAACATATTACAAGATGGATAAGTATTTTCAGATGCTATAATGTAAGAAAGGGCAGGAATGAATGGAGATGACATAATTATATTGGTAACCACCAAGATTGTTTCATCATTTAAACCCAAATCAAACATTGCCTTCCAACATACATGCAGCTCTGAAGTGGGTCACAAGTTACTCAACCTCTTCGACCTTGCCACTCACATGGCAAGGAAATGCTGTAACTGTGATGGCAGGCGCTTCCATGGTCAGCAGTCTGGAAGTGTCTGTCATCATAGTTACACCCTTCCCTATGCAGACAACCGCTGCTGAAACTGTGAGCGGCAAGGTTGTGGGGTGAGTGACACACTGGGGCAGGACTTCTGACTCACTTTACTGTAAGTATGTTGGTTCTGTAAGTTGGTGACACTTTTTTTAAAAAGTCTGAATAGGGCTTTATTCTTGCTACCATATAGAGCAGGGAACTTGCTAATGTAGAATCATATGTGCAAAAGCCAGATTCCTCCCCTTTTCTTAAGGGAAAGACTGAATGAATCAAATTGTATGTATGTAGTTTTACTGTTATTTGTTGTCTTGCACATGTTGTGGACGTGGCAGCTCCAGTAAGCATATAAGCTTCCTGGTGGGCCACTGTGTGAAACAGGATGCTGGACTAGATGGGCCTTGGGCCCGATCCAGCAGGGCTGTTCTTATGTTCACTTCTGAGAGGGTGAACTGCTCAATCAAGACAACTCTTCTCGAAGTATTTAAGAAAAATGTCCTAGAAGAGCGTTTCTTAAACCTCTGAAAGCTGAGGCATGCTTTTCTGCTGAATCAAGTTTCACTCTTACACCCCAGAAGGCTTATGGTTTGACTACCCTTCTAGAAAGCATTAAAAGTAAAATAATTACCCTTTTAGAAATGGTAAAAATAAGCCACAGCCTGCATCTATAAGAATCAGAAGTATATTTGTGCCCATGCAGAGATGCAGTGGGAAACCTCCTCTGAAACTGGGCAATTCCGCTGTTTCTAAATCAGGAGATTCCAGGCCAATCCTACAGGATTGGCAACTCTAACCGCACACTTCCAGTGAAGAATGACAGGAAGGAGGCACTGGCAGAACAGTTAATCATGCAGAGACAAGCAGGCAGCATTTTCTATGAATCAGGTTCACAGGAGCTTTGAATTATGTTATGAATTTATTTCTCAAAAGGACCACAACAGTTCTCTTGCAGAAAATATTGGGAAAAACTACCCAGAAGTTTGCTTCTTCCTGTAATTTTACATTTCCTCCACTATTCGTCTATATGCACATATTTATTCATATCATTATATCTCAGGTTTCAATGTAAAGGTCCCTAAATAGGTTAACTTATGTAAAAGAAAACACAACTCAATTTAATAAAATCAAATACTATAATCAAATTAAGCTACTTAGAAGCAGGAGAGGACATTAGCAGGAGATAACATTACATGACATATATCCCAGTAACTTGCACCATTTCCTCAGAGTCATCAAATTAGCATTTAATTAATTTGAAGTAGGCAAAATGTCCAAGATGTTCTGTCTTCAGTTCCACAAAGATGAAATCCAGAATCATTCACAAGGGTACTATTAAATAAGCTTAACTGCATCACTAACGTTGCTTATATTGTTCCCGCTAACTAAGCTGCTGTTTCTTATTTTTCTCTCCTTTCCCATGCCATCATGCTCCCTTAAGTAGTCAGCATGCTCATGATTGTACCATATTTCAACTTCCAGGGAAGCAGCTGAAATGCAACTGAGGTCTGCCACTGATGGTTCTTGTTTCTTTCCCTCAGCAAGATAATAGCATCTTTTTGAAGCTACCTTATACCAAGTCAGACCATGGGTCCATCTAGCCCAATGCTGTCTACTTGGATTGGCTATGGTTCTGTGCTGTCTCAGGAAAAGGTATTCCTAGACTTGCTAGCTGAGGTCCTCTTTACTACATATGATGTGGACTGAACCTGGGATCTTGTACATGCAAAAAAAAATCTGTACCACTAAGTTATGACTGTCCCTCTGGAGAAAAAATAATAATTCAGCTCTCAGCATATGCTAAGTGAAACATGCCTCATTCCTGCAAGTAATGTAATACTAATTACTTAAGTGTGCACAGTTTCTTATGTGTGGCCAAATAAACCAATGGTTGGTTAAATCTTTTCTGTGATTTGACTGTAATATTACAATCAACCAACTTCTGAACTCTGGAATACATGGAAAATACGAACAGTATGCCATGTTAATAGCATATTTTCAGTTAGTGGAAAACGTTCTGGAATATCTTCAGACTTTAATATCTGGAATATCTTCAGAACTTGGAAATTCTAAAAACATTCAATGAGGCATTCTTGTTCTGTACATTTTCGGACACGCTAATAATGGTCATTCACAGGACTAGAAGAGCAGGTTAGGGTGTCAGAAGACTTGAGTTGACATACCCATTCAACTTAGAAGGAAAAGACTGAGTGACCCATGGTCACTGTTCTTTTTAAGTATTTGTAATCTATCTCACAGAGGATAACCCCCATATAGGCCACCCTGAGCTCCTATTCAGTTTTCCCTTTAGTTCCAGGTAGAGACACACAGGTTTCCATCAGTGTTCCCTCTAAGGTGCACGCACATGCTTGCACTCACAAGTTTTTTGTTGTCCACTGAGTCAATTTTAGATCCCGCTCAGGTGGAATCAGGAAGGCCCCACTCTGAATGCATGTGCACACACACTGCCTTGATACTCCCTCTCAGAATCAAACTCGATCCACAGAGAGATGAAAAAAATGAGAGAGAACACTGGTATCCAACTTGGCTTCTCCCTTCCTCAGCCTTTTATCAGTGGCTCGCAAATTGTGCCCAAACCCCATTCATCTTTTCTTGCTCACAAGCTGTTATCCAATGCTTGGATCTTTCCCTTACTCAAGAGCAGCCATAGCTTCTTGGGGGTAATGACCAGGCATCTACTTTGCCTTTGCAACAAAGCCATCACCTGGTAATTGCTTTCCGATGCTCCATTCCAGAAGCACAGCCAGCAGTCTTCCTTGAACACATTGGCTCCCTCCCACGCCTCTTCCAGATCCCCAGCTAATGCAGGACATGCTTCAGCACAGCCCTTTCCATTGCTTTTAATCAGGTTTCTGCTGGATCAGAACTCTGAGGGCCCCTTCACTTGTTGTGGTTTGAGAAGATATGTGACAGAGCATCAGTGACCAGACAGGCATTAAGAGGCCATCAGAATAGATGAGTTTTCTCTTTCTAACATATCTTGCTGAGGACTGCTAGATGCACAACCATCTTTTTGTTCATTGCAGGGAAGTCAACATATTTTTATGGTCAGGAGATATTTGCTTTGCAATTCATCTTTCACAGCCACATAGTAACCTTGAATTATGAAATGTTATGCACTCAGTGCAAGAAACAATTAATGGCCACCCCCACTTACCTCCCTCCGCCCAATATCCAGATGAAGGTTTGCTTATAAAATTGTCCTAAACTTTGCTGTGTGTGGCTTTGGGTACTGTTTCACTGAATGCATATATGGTAATTTTAGGGATAGGGTTCACTAATTTAAAAGGGGGGGGGGTTAATAGGAAAGAAAACACAGTACTTCCATTCAGGAAACTTTTTAAATGCTCCCATCGTGACTTTTAAGCTGCTTTTCATAAGCATAAAATGTGCTTTTATTCTCCAAAAAGAGATGCCCTGCTTCTTAAGAAGGACATTTCAAACTCAGTGTTTCAATTCAGAGTGTTAGGGGAACTGTTTTTTAAATCACAAATGATGGATTAAAAGATACATATTATTTCCACAATACCAACATTAACTACAGTTTGACTGCTAGATGAATACTGCTTTTCCACTCCATAGTTTTGGACATAAACCTTACAAAGAGTTTATCAGATATTGACTTACATACAGAGCAGTACCCTGCCAATTTAAGAGGAGGGCATGCACACTGGTTCCAAGCAAGCCCATTCATCATGCCAGATGCCAGCCTGGAGAGGCTCCATGGCTCTTGAATTATATCAGCTCTGAAGTGACCATTTCCGCATCATTCGTAACATAAGCCACACTTTTTAAGGAACTGCGGACATAAATCAGATGTGCATCCAAATGCACAACTAAATGTGGATACATCCCTATTTTTTACACTGCCCCCCATTAGCTTGCCCAAGTATTTGCCTATCCATCTGCTGATAACTCTTTTCCATGGGCAGAAGATTAACCAGATAGAATTTAAGCCAGCCCAGCTGCCTGCACCCAATGAAATGACAATATCCAAGCTAGAAATCAAACCTGTCCAATTACTGTGGCATCTTCTTTTTCTGCTGATTTTGAAATTACAGGAGTCACTAATGCATATCTACAAAACAAAATATGTGATTGTACTGGCAAGTCAGGTCTATGATGTAAAATTAAATTTCAGAATACACTGTTGCTGTTGGAACAGGACTAGAACTAACAGGTTGAAATTACAAGGAAACAGGTTTAGACATTAGAAAGACTTTCCCTGTTTGACAGGGGAAGTGTCTACATCAAGCAGTGGCAGGTTCTTCTTCACTGGAGGTTTTCAAACACAGGCTGGGCCGTTGTCTGTCAGGGATGCTCCTGCCCTGGGCAGGGGGTTGGACTACAATACCTCAAAGATCCCTTCCAACTCTAAAATTTGGTTATTCTAGATATGGCTGTGGGGAAAATGTGTGAATTACTGCTTTGATTTTTGACCACAGAATGCAAATCAACAAGTGGCTCCCACCTATGTGACTAAAGGTCATGGAGATCAATGCTTAGGTCCAAATAAACAATGCCTGGAACTTCCATTTTAAGCACTCCATGTCCCATGTTGGTTTTTTTTGGTTTTTTTAAAGTACTGTATAATTTTACCAGTACTGTAGACCAGGGATTCTCAACGTTGGGGCCCCAGATGTTAGTGGACTTCAACTTCCATCATCCCCAGCCCCAGTTGCCTTTGGTTGGGGATTATGGGAGTTGAAGTCCAATAACATCTGGGGATTCAATGTTGAGCATGCCTGCTGTAGACTCTTCTGGAGGCTGCTTGTGGGCCCAGGAGCACCAGTGTGTACTGAGTATCCATTCATGCAAGCAGTTCTTTCTTGACTGCAATGCCAGCTCTGTACAAACAGTTTCATATTCATAATCCATATACCTATTTTTTCCCTGATTTGTAGTTAATGAGGACTATTCTCCTGGGAGTCCCATACGTTTATCAGAGAACTTGTACTCTGTTGGGTCAGAAACCTTTCACTCTCTAAGAATGGTGCTGCCGGCAGCTCTGTGTGAAAACAATTGATTTCTGGGCTATCAAGTACATTCTACATTGACATATGCTTAGCCTCCTACCACTGAGCCAGTAATGTTCAGAAATATCCGTTCTGATGTAATGGTTGTCTTGCAAAGAGCCCAGAGAACGTGTTAGAGCAGTATCCTTGCCAAGGAAATCAGATGCAGTTCCAGAATAAAGGTATTCATCTACAAACATAAACAAATAAACAAGACAATTTTAAGATCATGGCATACAGATATAGTTTATTCTTATTTTATGCATGATCCAAAGAAGAGAGACAGTGTTCTACTGTGTAAGCCTTGTTCCATGAATATACGTTTTCAAGCAGGGGCTTGATGCAAGGGATATGCCAGAAATCAGTGTCGGCCGGGGTGGTACTTTAAGGGAAGGGAAGGGTGAACTCACCCCTCACGCCACATTTCCCCTGCCGGCGCTCCGTTATTTGTAAGCCCCTCGGGGTGGCAGCATTCCTCCTTGCCACCCCGTTTCCCTCATCGGCTGGAAGTAGCAACCGCACATGTGCCCATCATGCGAGTGCATGGCAGACTGGCGCGCACACTGACGCAATGAGCGCATGTGCGGTTACTACTTCCAGCCACTTCCGATGAGGAAAACAGGGTGGCAGGGAGGAATGCTGCTGCCCCGAGAGGCTTACAAATAACGGAGCACTGGCGGGGGAAATGCAGTGGGAGGGGTGAATAACCCTCCCCCACCCTTAAAGTACCACCTCCACTGGCACTGAAATGCCAAAACCCCCTAGAGCCAAAACATTTCGGAGGCCTTTATAATGGCCTCCGAAATGTTTCGGGCTCAAGCCTACCTGATGCTGTCTTGGATATCTGTGACAGTTTCCTGCTCTGAGCAGAAAGTTGGATAAGAAGACCTCTAAGGCTCCTTTCAGCTCTAAAATTCTATGATTCAGCGTACACAAGAGGTACATAAGAAATAATGTAATTGCAGTCTCACAACTAATTTTCTCACTAACTCCTGAGACTTTTAACACCTTTTGGGGGCCAATCTGCTCAGAGATGCAGATTTGCTGTGGGCAATGATTCAGTGTGGTTTCTATGATAGCTAATGAGATTTTCAATGAAACACCATGAATCCACTCTAATTTGCTATCATAGAATCCACACTCAGAATACCTCTGAAACAACAGAACCCTGTACCCCATGGGTTAGAAACCCATGGGGGTGGTTGGCACCCTATGTGCACTACACTACCACTCGCTCCGGGCCACCCCAGCACCCCCCAAGTGCACTTATGGGGCTGCTGAAAGCTCCATGTATACCCTATGAGGAAAATCCTTAAAGACGCGTAAACTTTAACAATTCCCCAAAAATCAGCCCTCTGCCCAAATCTTTTGAAAAAATTCAGGTAGCTTCCTTGACCCTACCTGGCACTACCACCAACCCCACACTGCTCTAGGCCACCCCTTTGCCCCCCGCGTGAAGCTATCCATTTGCTGACACCTCAATGCTTCTCTATGGGGGAAAACCTTACAGACGCGTAAACTTCAACAATTCCCCCAAAATCAGCCCTCTGCCCAATCACTCTGAAATTGGGGTGGTAGCCTTCACCCATTAGGCACTACCACCCCATCCCACTCTTTTTGCCCAGATCCTACTCTATGCCCCCGAACTGCCCCAAAGACACTAAAACTTCAAAAATTCCCCCCAAATCAGCCCTTTGCCCAATTCCCCTGAAATTTGGGTGGTGGCCTCCAACCATTGGGCACTATCACCCCACCCCACTATTTTGCCCCTGGGACCCGAAATTTGAGCTGACGTCACATCAGACCTTTTTGCATTCAAATCAATGGAGGCAAAAAGGCGGGAAATTCAAAGAGACGTCATCCCGAATCACCCGAATTTTTCGGGCACGAATCAGGGGTGATTTGGCTCGGCCCCGAAAAATATCGGGGGACATCGGGGGTGATTCGGTTTGGACCCAAATCACCCGAAATTGCTCGTTTCGGGCAAAGATCGATCTGTGCCCGAAATTTTTTGCACCTCCCTAGCCACCAGCTTGTTTCATGGTGACCCAGGACTGGGCTTTCTCTGTGGCTGCCCTGGGGCTTTGGAATATGCTCCCTGCTGAAATAAGAGCATCTCCTTCTCTGTTTTTTTTCGGGAAGACCCTCAAGACTCACCTGTTCTCACGGGCTTTTAATTAGAATTTTAATAATTTGTTTTAATAATTGTTTTATGCTACTGCTTTTATTTCTGTTTTATGCTACTGTTTTAATTGTTTTGTGAATTTTAATCTGTGCTGATTTTTAAATATTATTGTAAATTTTGTACAGCACCTAGTGATGTACATATCAGGCGGTATAACAATATGATAAATAAATATAATAAATAAATGAATAAGAACTTACAAAGCTGCCTTAAACTGAATCAGACCATAGTTCCATCTAGCTCAGTATGTTCTGCAGGCAGAGGGTATGTCCTAGCCCTACCTAAAGATGCCAGGGATTGAACCTGGGACTTCCTGCATGTAAAGCAGGTGGGGTCATAACTCTACCACTGAGTTATCACCCCATCCCCTGACCAAAACCAGACCAGACCTAACAAGATAGAACCAGTATTTTAAACCAGAAGTCCAAAAACAATGTCAAGTAAAAGAAGATGTTTATTTTCTATTCCACATCTATGAGTGTAGAATTCAATAAAATAAAATAGTGACATGTGTAAATAATACTACACGATCTGTTTCAAATTGGGCACTATTAGCTTATTTTTCATGTCCCTTTTATCATTTGTTTCACATTCTAATTATTAAAAAAGGGTTTTTTGGTTTGGCATTAAAGTGAAACCCTCCCCTCCTCATGTCCCATGCATGCAGTCTCTGCAGAACAAACAATTTTATGCTAGTGTGAAAAAAATCCCAAATTCTTACTTATGTTTTACATGATGCTCAGTACAAACCAAATGTGACTGTAAGCATGCAGCTACCACCAAAAACAGGAGCCCCTGCTCCATGTCTGTAATGTCTAGTAAGAGTTACCTGTCTTGGGTTGTGCATATCTACTCCACTAGCAGCCAATGCTGTGGAATGAAGGTGGGGAATGCAGGACTCAAGATACAAGAGAGGTTCCACTACATATTATCAAAAGGGAGGGGGAGCTAGATGCACAGCTGCTGTTTTTTGGTGGCAGCCATATATTTTGATTTACATCTAGTGATCTCAACAGAATTCATTTCAATTAAACCAAGCATGATGGTTTTCTTTTTAGTAAGTAAACAGCACAGATTATTAAAAATGAGCGATTATCAAGTAATGTATTTTTTAGACAACAGCAGCACATTATGAAAGGCAACCGTCATATTGAAGAATGAACGGTATAATGAATGTCTGCTAAATGACAGACACGCTTAGTGACTGATATATCAGCAGGGTTAAAAGAAACAGCTCATCCTTGTTTTAACCTCCGATGACAAGGACCCTTCAGCACTTGACGAGTGCTTTGATCTCCTGCACATCTGTTATTTCCTACAAAGCACTTGGAGAGCACATACTGCTAAAAGGAGATGCACATCAAACAGTTAAATAAATAATGGTGTGTTTGAGTGCACTTAATAAATTCACTAAGAACAGACCTTAAACAGGCAAAATGGTCACTTGAGTACATTCACATTTTGAATTATTAAAATATTGCACTTCCCTTTAAAATTCTTACACATGTGGAACTGGCCACATTCAATGAGATCCCTCCAACTGTTCCCAGGAATAGGCAGAGCTGCTACAGAGGTTTTACCCATAGTGAACTTTTAAAAGAATGTGGAAAAGTTGCTCAGGAATTTCAAGGGAAGCCAAGACAGTTTCAATATGACTAGGGGGATTCTTTGATGTGCGTAAGTATGAGGGCCAACTTCCTTAGAAACAGGAAGGCAATATCTTTATTTGGACCAATCAGAATGACATAAAATAGCAAACCAACATTTTCCAGAACTATTCTTCCGGTTCAATGTCAAGCAAAACAAGCGGGCAGGGGTGGGCATAATGGGAAAGCCCTCCAAAGCCTGCAGAGTTTGTAAGGTTTTATGTTACTTAATTAGATTTGCTTTTGCTAGGTGCATAAGAGATCTCATCACTCCACACTGAAGTCAGAGTAACAGATATTGCTACTCCCTCACTTTTCAGAAAATATGAAGTATACCTGATTAGTTTGTTGATATTTCAGTTGATCCTAATGAAGGTATTTCCCTACTTTGCACTTAAAAAAAAAAGGACCAACATGGCTACCTAAGATTTGTGTTCGTGCTGGAAAACAATGAGTTTAGCTGTCCTGGATAGAGATTGTAAAACTGGAGAAAGATTATCTTCTGCAAACCAGAAGATATGATTTAAGCTTTGGGAGGTTGCATGGCTGCAAGCCATTAAGTAATACCTAGTGGTTTCTTCTATTAGTTTCTATTGATACCTCACCTAGTGCACTGTTCACAATTAATCTCCTGCTTTTCTAGTATAAAGACTACAGTATCACATTTCTCTTCACACTTGTTTGTTTGTTTGTTTGTTTGTTTGTTTGTTTGTTTACCACCTGACTTCCTTAGACTCAAGGTGGTTTACATAACTTTATTTCTGTTCTTTACTTTACTTCTGTTCTCTGCTTTGCAAATGACCTTTATGTTTCGCTTAAGTCAGAGTAACTACCAGGTTTTATATTTTCAAGGAACTCAGGGAAAGGCCTTTCCCCAAATTTCTTTGTCTTAGTGGCCTACAGTGAGGAGCAATGAAATCTCTTTGGGGCAGGACGGCAGGGCTCCTCTATCATTAATCAATGAAATTTTGGAAGATGTAACTTGTCATGCAGGAAGGATTAACTTCACTTTATCTGCCTCATTAATTTTTTTTAATTTAACAATTTAATCCTATACTATCTACCTGTTTTATGGGTACTTCCAAAATACCAGGTGCCCTGGATCCACAGAGCTGTATTAGCAGCTAAGTAGGGATAGTTTTACAGCATTGTAAGCCTTGTATACCTCCCTCTGTAGACCAAGGGAACAGTAACATGCTTGATTTCTGGGCTAATGAAAACGTTTCCCAACCAGAGACCTTGGCTTCCATATGGCAGGACTTTCTTGTAATCTCATTGATGGTGATATATCCAATTTGGTCTCCCCTGTTGGTATATTATTTTTCCCTTCCCTCTTAGCGTACTAACTTCTTTTTCTTTTCTCTTTACTTGGCTGCTTTTTTTGACAGGAGTAAGAAGCTACATTTTCCAAAACTCTTTCTTCTACCCAATTATTAAAAAGCAGATTTAACCCACTTAGTCCAGTCCTCTTTTGACAGGCTGCCAGTTACTATTTGTCCATGTGAGCCTGTACACCAAAAGAGTTGGTCATAGATAGCATGGAGAAGGAAAGCGAATAGGTTGCACATATGAACTAGCCCTAAGATAACACTCTTTGAGGCATGTTATTATTTAGAACATTATATGCAAGGATTAGTCCAGGGCTATGAGTAGCCTGTACTTAAATCCTGACATTTAATGTTTTTTCCCCAACCCAAGGGCCTTCTCTCTGTTGCTAGAATGGGAACTGGGGACTTGACCTGGATCAGAGCTAGGGCTCAAACTGTTTTGTCACCCAGGCCTGATATTAATATCACAAGATTGGCCTTCTTCCCTGGCCTGGTCAATCCAGAGGCGTCATACTATCTGCAGTTGCAGGGGAACAGTTGCTTCATATCTCTATCACCTTCTGAGGCTGAAGGTGGCTCTGTGCCGTTAGCTCACATAGTCTTTATCTACTTCACCAGTCTAAGTCCCTATCTCAGTCCATAATGTTTGTGGCTCAAGTCTGGAATCCCTGATACTAGATATAGAAACAGCTTAAGGTGTAAGTAGACTAATTTAAAGAACAGATTCAGTGTTAGCTATTTGATACTTTCAGTAATGAAACCATTGCAGTCATTGACATTCCAGAGAGAGGATAATATATTTTAGAATTACTAAACAATAAATCATCATCTTTGTCTCAAATTAAAAAAAGAGAATAGGAGAATTTCCCAAGAATCCTTTAAATATACTTTATGGTTATTTGAAAGACATAGGGAATCCCAAGACAGAGAACCCCCATTGTTTTTTAATAATGGAAGTCTTCAACCTCGGCAGGGTCAAGATTAGAAATCATTAATCTCATTATCTAAGAATAAAAGCTGAACATTAGTCATATTCTTTTTATAAGCACTGTGACTAATCTTTCCATGAAACTAAGGCAATTTATTCTCTGCCACAAATAAGAATGTCATGGTGCATCCCTCTTATCTTATGCAAGGCATACAAAAAAGATAGACAGGTCAAATGAAAATAAGTTGAGGCTAGGAAACAATAACCATGGCAAAGGTAACTTTTGTAACTGCTAAAATGAAGAGATTATGTCTAGCCTATCAAGACAGAAAGCATCAGAACAAAACTGAGGGACAGGAAGGAAGATGATGTACTTCTACTTGGTGTTTTAAAGACTGTGACTGATATCCAAAATAATAGTGGTACTCAGGAGTTACCCAAAGGACTATTTAATTTCAATGGGACTTCTATAAAGCAATTTAATCAGGATGTCAGCCACAAACAATTGGTTTCATTATAAAAAGTGAGTCTTTTGTCCAAATACATTGGAATTCATGTACAGAAGCAACATGCAACAAGAGACCTGGAACACCTGTCTATACACTGATTATGGCACACAAATACCTGAAGCAAATGGACAGAGCTAATGGACAGGCACATCAATTACCCTCCCACCCAGTCACCCATGCTCCTATTGACACTTGGCGTTTGTCTGAAGAGGTGACTACCCTAAGTATGACTGCTGGAGTGACTAAACAGGGTGTGGTCTCCCATCCAGGAAACACACAAGAGTTGTGCCATGTATCTTCAGTCTTTCTTGAGAACTCTGAAAGGTTGAGCTGTTATTTATTTATTTAATTTATCACTCTCAATTGCTCAGACCACTTCACACACATTATCCTTTCAACAAGATTACAAGGTAGGCCAATCTTATTACCTGCACATTGCAGATTGGGTCGGGGGTAGGGTGTTGAGCCCAAGAGAGAATAGATTGCTGTCTGTTGAAGTCATAGCAGAGAAGTGATCTGAGCCACATACTTCCTGATTTGCAAATCAGTCTCTTAGCTCCTAGTCTCTTAGCTCATATATTATGGGTTAATATCATAAGGTAGGGGATATTGTCAACAGAAGTGAAATCTCACCTGCCATGACAGATGCAAAAGGCTGTTGAGGATCAAAAGGACATTTCAGCCTGCCAGACTCCAAGTTCTGCACTTCAAATCTAAATACCATTTCCTGCACATAAAGGGTATATTCATTAGTATGGTGTTACAGCCAAGATAAGTTTGATTTGAGACATAAAGGTATGAGTTGAAAAAGGATTGAATTATAACCCTTGGGTTCCCTTTTGCAGTTTTCCATAAGTGCCTTATATTTCCCTTTCACATGGGGATTTATATTCACTTCATAAAACTACAATACATTAAACTAGCTAGGCCATATGGCTTGATTACATTCAAACTAAAAAGGTGAGCTTTAAAGCCAGCACTGTACATTCTGTACCCTGTACATTCTCAAAGGAAGGAAGAAGGTACAGCAAGCCTGATCCTCTGTCTACGAGCTAAGGGAGAAGGAAGAGGCAATACTTCCTCCAGGGTTTGGCTACCACACGAAGTAACAGGCTGTTTATAGCTGTAAGGCTTTGTCGTTCACTCCAGCTAGAAAATGTGGGAGATAGTGGATAGGTGTGGCGATGAAGAGGCCATGTGTGTACTGGTGTCTGGGGGCATGGGGGCAGCTGTGGGTGCACCAAGTGCACCAAGATGCACCAAGGGTGCACCAAGACAGCTGGGAGGAGCGCCGTTGATTCAGGAAGTGGCAGCGAGTGGCAGGGGAGCAAGTATGCACCTGCTCTCCTCCTTCAAATCACAATTCATGCACATCCCGGCAGGATGGTAATCCCCCGAACACACTTTTTATATCCCCCTGCAATTGAGGAGGTGATTTGCCAACACTGGCACCTATTACAGAATATAACAAGGTGCATGGGTAAACCTTTGTTTGTCAGGGACCGTAGTGTTAATTTGCAGGATCTACTGGTGCACAGTGCTTTAAAGCAGCCATGTTCATGGAAGTTTAATACAACTGATGCACAGGCTCCAGTAGGCCAATATATTTGTGTGAGTTGTACTGTCCGCAAGAATTGTGTTAAGTTTAAAATATTATGTAATCCAAAAGCTTTCAAAGAATATCAATTACAGGATTTGTTCACATGTAGTAGCAAGGGGGTTCCATTTATCATCAAGTGCCCCAGTTCTCTTATGTATGTTGGTATGACCTCCAGGTCATATGACTCATATTATGACTCATTTTATAGAGCATAAGAGTTGCATATGAAAAGGCAGGACTGGTGAGACACAGGCCCCATTGGTTAAACACTTTGTGGAATATAACCACTCAGCAGATCAATTACAATTCTGGTGTACTGAAAAGGTTAAGTGCACTTGGGTTATATTTAAAAAGCCCTATTAAAAATGAGAATTATTTTGGATCCATACCCTTAAAACTGAGTCACCTTGTGGGTTAAATGAGGATGTTATTTGATACAAGCTGAACAATTTTATATATGTATGTAAATTAGTTACTGGCTGGCAATTTTTTCTATTGTTCATTGTGAAAGATGTTATATTCCAGTATTTCTTTGTGATTTGATGTAAGTATTTGCTGAAGCAGTACTTTTAGAATGGTGTTATTTTTCTGAACCAATGCATGTAGACTATAACAATGTGACTTCTATTTAACTCCAAAAGGAGGCAGATGTAGTAAGTTGAGAGCTACTCCGGGTTCAGAAAATGTGTCCTTCCTGGGATCAAAGTACTCTTGTTGGGTGTATGCAGGGCCGGATAAAGGGCAACTGATGCCCCAAGCACAACTCAACAATTGTGCCCCCCCACTCAGCCCCCTCCATTGCTTAACTGACAAGATATTAAAACTCAAGCAAATTATTTACTTATACCTTAATCATTATTTAATTTTTTATAAGTTTTCTTCTAGATTTTTTTAAGGTAAAACAAAACAGTTCCACTGCCTATAATTTCTTATAAATAGCCACAACAGAAGGAATGATTGAGAAAAATATTTCATCTTCAAGGTCGGACATCATAACATATTACCATATTTTATGTGAAGTTTTATCAATATTTTGTACTGCTCTTTACAGTAATCCTTCGCAAATCAATGACTTTTTACTTCAGATACATAGTTTAATAGTTTCTCGAAACTTTAGTCACTCACCAAGCCAAAGAAAATGTTTTTTTTACAATGCAGAGTAAAGTTGAACATGGCAGATAAAAACAATTACAAAAAATCGACTAAAGTTGAGTGTGGCAGTGAAATGCAAGGTGGCAAAAGAAATGCAAGGTGACAATAAGGGAGGCAAAAAGAAGAGTTTGAGGAACATTTAACTAAAAGTATCAAGGGGAATAATAAAAACTTCTTTAAATACATCAGAAGCAGGAAACCTGCCAGGGAGGCTGTTGGACCATTAGACAATGAGGGAGTGAAAGAGATTATTGAGGAGGATATGGCGGTTGCAGAGAAGCTCAATGAGTTCTTTGTGTCCATCTTCATGGCAGAGGATACAGAGCATATACCTGTTCCTGAACCAGACTTTTCAGGGATGGAGGCTAAATAACAGAGTCAGATAGAAGTGACAAGAGATGATGTTCTAAACTGTCTGGAAAAACGGAAAACTAACAAATCGCCAGGACCAGCTGGCATCCATCCAAGAGTCCTCAAAGAACACAAATGTGAAATTTCCGACCTCCTTGCTAAAATATATAACTTATCCCTGCAATCAGGCTCTGAACTGGAGGACTGGAAGGTAGCAAATGTAACACTGATTTTCAAAAAGGGATACAAGGGCGATCCAGGAAATTACAGGCCAGTTAGCTTAATGTCCATTCCAGGCAAATTGATGGAAAGCATCCTTAAGGATAAAATTGTAAAGCAGGTAGAAGAACAGGCCCTGCTGGGGGAGAACCATTACAGCTTTTGCAAAGGTAAATCTTACCTCACAAACATTTTTTGAGTTCTTTGAGAGTGTCAACAAGTGTGTGGATCAAGGTGATCCAGTTGACATAGTATACCTGGACTTCCAAAAAGCTTTCAACAAAGTTCCTCATCAAAGTCTCCTGAGGAAACTTAGCAGTCATGGGATAAGGGGACAAGTACATGTGTGGATTGCTAACTGGTTGAAAGTCAGGAAACAGAGGGTAGGGATAAATGGAGAGTTTTCACAACGGAGGAAAGTAAGAAGTGGGGTCCCCCAGGGATCTGTACTGGGACTGGTGCTTATTAATTTATTCATAAATGATCTAGAAGTTGGGGTAAGCAGCGAGGTGGCCAAATTTGCAGATGATACCAAACTCTTCCGGGTAGTGAAATCCAAAACAGATTGTGAGCAGCTCCAAAAGGATCTCTCCAAACTGGGGGAGTGGGCAACCAAATGGCAAATACGCTTCTGTGTTGGCAAGTGTAAAGTGATGCACATTGGGACGAAAACCCCAACTTCAAGTATACGCTGATGAAATCTGAGCTGTCGGTGACTGACCAGGAGAGAGATCTTGGGGTCGTGGTGGACAGCTCGTTGAGAGTTTTGGCTCAATGTGTGGCAGCTGTGAAAAAGGTCAACCATGCTAGGGATCATTAGGAAGGGGATTGGAAATAAAACTGCTAATATTATAATGCCCTTGTACAAAATGATGGTGCGGCCAGACCTGGAGTACTGCGTACAATTCTGGTCACCACATCTAAAAAAGGACATTGTAGAACTGGAAAAGGTGCAGAAGAGGGCAACCAAGATGATCAGGGGCCTAGAGCACCTTTCTTATGAGGCAAGGCTACAACACCTGGGGCTTTTTAGTTTAGAAAAAAGACGGCTGCGGGGAGACATGCCAGAGGTCTATAAAATCATGCATGGAGTGGACAAAGTGGATAGAGAGAAATTGTTCTCCCTCACACATAACACTAGAACCAGGGGTCGTCCCATGAAAATGATTGCCAGGAAATCTAGGACCAGCAAATGGAAGTACTTTTTCACACAACACATAATCAACTTGTGGAATTCTCTGCCACAAGTTGTGGTGACAGCCAACAACCTGAATGGAATTTAGAGGGGTTTGGATAACTTCATGGAGGATAGGCGTATCATCAGGTCCTAGTTGGAGGGCTTTAGGTCACCTCCAGCCTCAAAGGCAGAATGCCTCTGAGTACCAGTTGCAGGGGAGTAACAGCAGGAGAGAGAGCATGCCCTCAACTCCTCCCTGTGGCTCCCAGCAGCATCTGGTGGGCCACTGTGTGAAACAGGATGCTGGACTAGATGGGCCTTGGGCCTGATCCAGCAGGGCTGTTCTTTTGTTCAGTGAAAGAGTTAAAGGCATGAATGGTAGGGGGGAAATTCTGTGGTGCCACCCTTCCCTTGATGCCCTAAGCACGTGCTTGTTTCACCTTATGGTTAATCCAGGGCTAGGTGTTTGTAACAGATCTTGTTAATTACTCAAAAAATATTATTTTGATGTTAATAGATAGGCCCTGGGCCTAATTCAGCAGTGCTATTCTTATTGGCTACTAGTCTGGTGGCTGTGGGCCACCTCCAGCCTCAGAGGCACTACTGTTTCCGATATCAGTTGCAGGGAAGAAACAGCAGAAAAGGCGGCATGCCCTCACCTCTTGCCTGAGGACTCCCCAGAGGCATCAGGTGGGCCATTGTGTGAAACAGGATGCTGGACAAGATAGGTCTTGGGCCTGATCCAGCAGGGCTATTCTTATATATCTGTTCATCTGCATGCCTACTGTATCAGAAGGCATAGCCAATGCTGCTTCCATGGAATTTAAATGAAAATTGGCATGAATTTCAATGGCAGCTGTCCTAATTTTTTTATCTCATTGTATTGAACTACATGACCCTTTTGGAGAAGGATTCACATAGTTTTAAGTCGAGGTTTTACCATTAGCCAGACATTTCTCTTTCCACAGAATGACATTATACTTCAGGTAGTTGGCAAGTCTCAAAGGTTGACCATCAGGTATGAAAAGCTCATTAAAGAAAAGAAGAACATCCTGAGCTTTTGCTTCCCCAACAGGAGATTAAAGTGGTGGAGTCTAGACTCCAACAATTCTTTATTGTGCAGCTTGATAATTACAAAAATGAGGGTAATGGTCATCTGGCCTTTTGACAATAGAAAAAACTTGGCATGGTATTGCAGTCTGACTCTTACACAGAGAAAACCTGTACTTAGATTTTAACTCACAAAGAAAATTCTTCCTTTGTTGTTGTGTTTTGTCCTGATGCAGTGTGAATGTTAGGAAAAGGACCTTTTTAAATTACTTATTGTAGAGGGGTTTTTCCCCCTTTTAAACTTACTATATAGTTCTTATTAAATAAATGTTTGCTAATTCAATTTTTCATATAAAGGAAAGACTATGAAAACAAATTTCTTCACACTTTTAAAGATAGGAACAGAATAAAATGATGTGTTGGGGGAAATTATTTGTGCTCCTAGAAAGGTGACAAACCTTAAAAATGTTCCCTTCCTTAACAGGTTTCCTTCTCCTCACCTTGAAACTAGGGGTGTGCAAACAGGTTCAACGTCATCCCTGCACCAAGCACCCCCTGAATGTCCGAGGAGGTTGCAAGCTTCATTTCTTTAATTTTTTTTTTTAAAAACCCTTTTACTCCCCCCGGGGGAGTACTTGGAGACCACACAGAAAGCCAAGTGCGCAGGTGCACGGGCTCCATAATGGTCGCCGGGTGAAGGCAGAAAACCGGCCAAAGAGTGGCTGAACCGGCTGAGAGGGGTATGAAGAAGGCCAGCGTGGGGAGGGGGAGCCTCCATGGACCCACCCCACTGCCTCCAGGAACTACCCCAAGGGGAGTAAAAGGTATTTTTTAAAATGAAATGAAGCTCACGAACCCCACCCCACCCAGACCAGACTGAAGGGGGTTTGAGGGGAGTGCTGCACTGAACTGGCCCAGTTGGGTTTGAGGCCAGTCCAGCCTCAAACCAAACCAGGCCAGCTGGTTCCATGCACATCTCTAATTGAAACAGAAGTAAAAGTGATTTTTTCGACAGAACAAAACTAGAAACATTTCAAGTGTTCTGGTCATAGGGAACAATGCGGAAACTCTAAACATCCCATTGCTGCCCACTGGTAACTCCTAGGGACACCAAAGTGGGTTGGGTGATAGGGCATTATGGGTGCTACCTACCATCCAACCCACAATGGGTAAGCAGGTGATTTTCAAAATAGTTTTAACCTTTTCTCCACCCCCCCCCCCTGGTTAAAATTGTTAAAAGTCACCTGCTTGCCTGTTTCTTTTGTGGGTTAAGAAGTAAGTAGCACCCTTCATGCCCTACCACCCAACTTACTTTGGTGTCCCTAGGAGCTACCCATGGGGAACAATGGGGTGTTTAGAGTTTCTTCATTGTTCCCTATGGCTGGAACACATTTTGAGTTTTGTTCCATCGAAACAAGCAGTTCAACTGCTGTTTTGATTAAACATTTTGCCATTTGTGTTTTGTTTTGAGTTCAAAACAAAATGCAAAATATGTTTTATTCATATCCCTAATGGAAGGGTGGAATATCACAATGTTCATTTTGAAGGGGATTTTAGGAGGAAATAGAGCTTCTATATTTTATCATATCAGAGAGGAGAGCTGGTCTTGTGGTAGAAAACATGACTTGTCCCCTTAGCTAAGCAGGTTCCACCCTGGTTGCATATGAAAGGGAGACTGTAAGATATTCCCCTTAGGGAATGGAGCCGCTCTGGGAGGAGCAGAAGGTTTCAAGTTCCCTCCCTGGCTTCTTCAAGATAGGGCTGAGAGAGATTCCTGCCTGCAACCTTGACAATACTGAGCTAGATAGACCAATAGACCAATAGTCTGACTCATTATATGGCAGCTTCCTATGTTCCTATCATCTAATGTTCCTTTCCAGATAATTTTACAAATTTTAATGTTTCCCATACCACATAACTATGTATTCCCCTCCACATTCCATACCAATATATAAGCTGCAATATTTTCCTTAGACCAGCTAAGACTATATAAATGCCAGGCTAATCTATTGTAGACCTTTGTGCTTGAACTGCTGCTGAAATGGACCAGCCAAAACCAACTGGGAGAAGTGACTGTTCCGCCATATTTTTAAACTGTCTCTGAGCACACAAAACTAGTACGTAAAGATGAAGGCCAGGCTGCAACCTTTCCTCCTCTAATCTTCACAGATAGATAAATATGGAAGCATCCAAACATCCAATCCTCAATGTGTGGTATAAAATGGTACAGTAGCATTAGTTGGATCGATTACATGGGTTTGATGATTGTGTGTTTCAGCTCCAGAGCAAAATGACCTTGCTATTCCCATCTCAAGTTAGTTATTACTAGAGATTCTGGCAAACTCCTTGAAGCTCAGGTTAGAAAAAACATTAGGAGTTTGAAAAGGTTGGATTAAAAAAAAAATCATTTCCTAATTTTTTACCCCAGAGAAGTTCCATTAGTGTCCTCTTTCCTAAACCTCATCATCTGTAAGCAAATAACCAGAATAAGGAAGGAAAAGCAAAATTAGTCCCCTCTTATAATTCTTTTATTGTTTTGTAGCCCAAGTATTAGATGCAAGGGATCATATATATAGAGTGGTGGGGGGAGAGGGAGATGTCTAAGAAGTTCTGGAAAAGCTTCTCCACCCAACTCACTTATTTTAGTTTTATGATATGTCTTGTAGTCACCCCAAGCCTCTCTTAACAATAGCTCTTCAGATCAGGGTCAGATTTCTTTTGAGTCTCCAAAATACTTCCTTCAAAATCTTTTGGCAATTTAATGTGCATTTACAATTGCACTGAATTCCCAAATAAATCAGTAAGGACTTGAACCAGAGTTGCCAACTCCAACACTCCACAGTGCATAGCAGTGCCCCCTGAAATGGAACTGGTAGGGTTCTTTTAACTTACTGCCATTTACAGGGGAAAGGTCCTGTAAGGCGCCTGGGCTTAAATGTGCTCTTTACACCATTAATCATCTGAAAAAGCAACTCGATGTTGAGTCATATTAATCACCTTGCTTGAGCAAAGAGGTTTGCTAATGTGCAATATGCACACATCAAAAATGTGAGAACAAGAGTTCTTACACGACTGGTAAAAACTTAACATTGCCCTGTTGTTTGTGTAAAGGGCTGTCAGATCATTTTTTATATGGTCATAGACTGTATTTTCAAGGGAATGATGGATGCTAGGCAACGTTAGAGCCATTCCTTGTCATGCACCATTTGGGAGTGTATTAAATTACCTCTTTGTGTGTTCCAAGTTCTATGTAGCCACAGACCGGGTGGAAAGCGCCCGTACCGCAGACATAAACATGGGTCCTGTTGTAAGGCTGAAGGACTCTGATGAAGTTGGCACATTCTGTCTATTGTGAAAAGAAGGCAGAAATTGTTAATGATATAATGCACTACAAGCAGAACACTTTCATACAGAGTACTTAAGAATGGGTGAAACCAACTGGGGAAAAATTCCTACTCTATAAGCCTGCAACAGCATCTATTCTCTTTAAAAGCAACCATTGTACAGCATCAAGCTAGCAGACACTTTATAAATAATAAACAACAGTAATAATAAAAACTATTTTGGCTTCTCTCAAAATTCCATAGGTAAAGATCTCCAAATTTGCTTCAAATTTTGCTGTAAGGGATGTACTACAAATAGTACACTAGACTTTTTCCTCTCTGCTACCATTTGTCCCTTTTTCATCATTACCACGCATTTTGTCACAATTTGCTACCATCCCCACAAGAGTAATTATGGGTAGGTCATTAGTTGAAATACAGTACCTGAAAGCTGTGCAACTCCAACCACCAGAAATTTTACTTGCCTTCTTGGTAATTATTTTTGCTTTCCAAAATTTTTCAGATGATTCACTTGTGAAATTTGATTCAGATTCAACTTAAATGAAATCTCAATGGCACCTCTAGACTTCACTTTTCTTCTTTTGTTCTCTGCAGACTTAATGTCATTTTATTAGAATCAGCTTTGCCATAAAGCAAGGTGAAGTGGCCACTAGGGATGTGCAAACTGATTCGGGTACAAATTGATTTGTACTCGAATCTAGCTGATTCAGGTGATTTGGAAACAAAACAAATCACCCCTATGGTCCATTGGCTAGATTCAGGTACAAATCGAATCGTGCCTGAGAATCAATTTGAGATTTGGATCCTTCCTATAATTCCCCCAGATTTCCAGCTTTCATTTTTTTAAAAGCTAAGCTCTAGCCCTTGTAGAAGTGTAGTTTTGGAGCAAAATGTGTGGTCACTATTTTTCAAGTGTTTGGATTATTTGGTGTATAATAACTTTCTCCCAATGAATCCCTATGAGGATTCATTACACACCTTCATTTCTTCTATTCATTTTGACTGTATTTTCGACAGTGCCAACTGTCAACTGTCATGTGCCAACTACACCCCAATCCCTCCCACAAGGCAGTGGGGTACTACTCAGTTTATGTTCTAGGATTTTTTTCAAGTGTTTAAGCTCTTTGGTGTCTAATAACCTTTCTTCATAATGAATCCCTATGAGAATTCATGACACATCAAAGAGACGAAACCCCTCAAAAATTCCTAAAATATAAACTGAGTACCCAGTGGCTTGCGGCTTGCGGGGTAGCTGGAACATGGGATGCCACTAATTCCCCACCGCCCCCTGCAAAGCAGTGGGGTCAAAATGAACAGAAGAAATGAAGATGTGTAATGACGATACCAAAGAATCCAAACACTTCAAAAATACCTAAAAAATAAACTGAGTACCCGTGTGTGTGTGTGTGTGTATGTGTGTGTGTGTGTGGTATAGTTGACACATGGCAGGTGACAGTTGGCACTGCCCAATGATAGTCAAAATGAACAAAAGAAATGAAGGCATATAATGAATCCTCATGCTGATTCATTATGAGGAAAGGTTATTAGACACCAAAGAATCTAAACATTTCAATATTCCTAAAACTTAAAATGAGTACCTCACTGGCTTGCAGGTGTGTGTGGGAGTTGACAGTTGGCACTGTCCAATGACAGTCAAAATGAACAGAAGAAATGAAGGTGTGCAATGAATTCTCATAGGGATTCATTATGAGCAAAGACCATTATGAGGAAAAGACCAAAAAATCCGAACACTTGAAAAATAATGACTGCACATTTTGCTCCATAACTCCACTTCTACAAGGGCTAGAGCTTAGCTTTTTCTTTTTTAAAAAATGAAAGTTGGGGATCCATTTTAGGGTTAGGATATGGCAACTTCAAATCCCCATTGTTTCCTATGGTGGACACCCTTGGGGACCTACCCACCACCCAAATTTGGTGCCCATAGGACCTTGTTAAGTGGTCCGAATCAGTCCAAATCTGAATCAAATCAAAGCAAATACAAACAGAATCTGAGGTGATTTGGAGAGGGTAGATTTGGATACAAAACAAATCAGGGGTGATTTTTTTGAGGCACAAATCAAATTTAAAAAATTGATTTGTGCACATCCCTAGCAGCCACAACAAAATGGTAGATTTTGGACTTCCTAAAGACTAGACCAGCAGGAAGTTCTGCTGCACACACATGGTTGAAATGATTAACAGCTACAAGAACCTAGTAGGACACTTTTCTCTTCTTATGGGGCAGATCTGCTGCAAAGCAGTGATGGGTAAAACATAGTCATTGCTGTTTGAAATGGGCTAGATCTTTCTGAGCCTTTGGGGAAAATTCTTGGAAAATGTGTTTTCTGTGAATTCTCCAAAGCCTGGAAAGGCTCTGCATGGGTGATATCTTCTGCTTTGTAGAAGTTCTCAATGCAAATATCACATCAAAATCATAATGAAGAATCGCTATCATTTGGTATCGTGTCTGAACTGACAAATTATTATTTGTAAATGGGCTGCACCAGGAAAATCAGGAGCAAACTTCTGAGCTTATTGCTCATAAGCTAAGTTTCGAGAAGACCAAAAACAAAAACAGATAAGCATATTTAAAACATACTTTGCCTGTTGTACATTATGCGTGGTCTAGTCCAGTGTTTCTCAACCTTTTTGGACTCAAGGACCGCTAAATCATTTTTGCAGAGTGTCAAGGACCGCTACATTCTTTGTGTGCAGTTTCCCGGACCAGCAGTTAGTAAAGGGGTTTCAAGTTTAATTTTATGTTATATATCTAACAGATATGACATCTAACATTGCAATTAAAATAATATCATAAAATAAAATTTGTTAAACAATAAACTGTATTTTATTTACATACTATTTACATACTCATCAAAATGCACACAAGAAATTAAGTTAATGTGAACATTAAAATTTTAAAACTACATGTTTACTTGCTACATGTTTACTTAACCTTTTCCGATTCTTTTCATCGTGTGTGCATCATCACTTATCGGGGGGAAATCCCAGGTGCCCGATATTGTTGTGCGTGCGCGGAATCTCAAGACTTTCCCCTTCTTTCTCTGCAAAGGTGTTTGCTTGTTTTGCTGGGACAGGAAGGTTACACTGAAGAGGCGATTGCACATGCAAGGGCTGGCTTGCTGTGGCGGCCCCAAGCCAGAGGAAGCGCGAAGGGGGCGGGACTCAGCAGAAATGTCCACTCCAGTCCCTGCTGCTGTAGTAGCTGCGGCTGAGGCGGGGCTGGAGAGCGGGGGAAGGCGGGATGGATGGCTATTGCTAAGAGACGAGGAGGGGAGCCGGACTTGTTTGCCTTTAATACGGAGACTTTGAGGCTTAAGAAAAGGCGGGGAAAGGTGCTCCCCTCTCCTCCTGGCAGAAGAGCTCAGGGAGGTGGTGTGTGGCAGGAACCTGCATTTTGTCCAGCTTGCAAAGGGAGAGAAAGGGTGCCTTTTAAGAAGGTCCCTGGAGGAGGAGAGAGGGGAGGCAGCGGGCGTGTGTGGCGCTGTATAAAAGCGAGCCGGCAGCTGCGCGCACCCGGCAGTGCCGCCCCTTTGCTCGCATCAGGCGCCGCTTCTTAAAAGGCACCCTTTCTCTCCCTTTGCAAGCTGGACAAAATGCAGGTTCCTGCCACACACCACCTCCCTGAGCTCTTCTGCCAGGAGGAGAGGGGAGCACCTTTCCCCGCCTTTTCTTAAGCCTCAAAGTCTCCGTATTAAAGGCAAACAAGTCCGGCTCCCCTCCTCGTCTCTTAGCAATAGCCATCCATCCCGCCTTCCCCCGCTCTCCAGCCCCGCCTCAGCCGCAGCTACTACAGCAGCAGGGACTGGAGTGGACATTTCTGCTGAGTCCCGCCCCCTTCGCGCTTCCTCTGGCTTGGGGCCGCCACAGCAAGCCAGCCCTTGCATGTGCAATCGCCTCTTCAGTGCAACCTTCCCTTCCCAGCAAAACAAGCAAACACCTTTGCAGAGAAAGAAGGGGAAAGTCTTAAGATTCCGCGCACGCACAACAATATCGGGCACCTGGGATTTCCCCCCGATAAGTGATTATGCACACACGATGAAAAGAATCGGAAAAGGTTAAGTAAACATGTAGCCTCTTAAATTAAAGCCCACGAGGAGCAGTGGGGAAGGGGCGGCAGGGAGATATCCTGCCGCCCCAATTACACTACGAATTACGGGCACCAGAGCAGGAAAGTGGCGGGAGGGGTAAGTAAACCCTCCCGTCCTCTTAAATATACCCCCCCACCCAGTGCCGGACCGCAGTTGGTCGAAGCAAACACGGACTGCACCAAAAACCGCCATCTTCCCGCCTCGGCACCTCACTTAGTTTTAAGCGAGTAAGTTTAAGCAGCTCACCTCATCAAAGATCTCACACAGAGCACCTTCAAGCGACCAGCAACCACCCGATTCCTCCACTCACTCACTGGGCCATCTTCCCGCCTCAGCACAAGCCCCGCCCCTGCTCCACCCCTATTGGCCACTGACGTTCCAGGAGCCTCGGAAACTGTGTTACTCAACAATGTTGAGTAAGGGGGGCGATGGCAACCCGGACCCGACCGGGATGGCAGCATGTTTAGTGCAAGCTTTTACTGGGGATTGAAAAACAAGCCTATTCTTCGGGGAGCCCTGCCTTCCTAGTCGTGGACCGGCACTCAAGCCTCCGCGGACCGGCAGCGGTCCCCGGACCGGCTGTTGAGAAACACTGGTCTAGTCATGCTTTGTGCTTTAAACTGTGTTAAGGCCAATTCTGGTTAATTAATTAATTAACTGCTTGACTCCAAAGGCTCTAGGTGGTTCACAAAAAGAAACACAACAAAACAAGACGTCAAAAAGCCTGGCTAAAAAAAATGTGTCTTAACGGCTCTTTTGAAGGCAGGTAAAGATGTTAAACTACCAATGTCTATATGGAGCGCATTCCACAGCCCAGGAGCGAGTACAGAAAAGGCATGTGCCCGAGTCACCACCAGACGAGCTGGTGGCATATGGAGATGGACCATCTCAATGACCTTAATGTGCGGTGGGGGTCGTGCAGAAGAAGGCTACATGGTCTGACTTTATAATGTGCAATTCAGGCATGGAACAATGGAGTGGCAGGGCACAAAAGGACCAGGGTGGTGACATTAAGCCTATGAAAATATGGAACCGTCTTTTACTAAATCAGACCTTTGTTTGTCTTAGTCAGTGTGTCTATACTGACAGGCAGTGGCTCTCCAAGCCAAGGTCTTTCCCAGCTGTAGTTGGAAATGTCAGGGATTGAACCTGGGACCTTCTATTTGCAAAGCATGTATTCTATCACTGAGCTATGGCCTTGCCTCAAAGAAGAATCCCATCCAAGCAAATTAGGGGAAATACCATAGCTTAGCAGTATTCCATGTACTACATGCAGGAGATGTAAGAAACATAGGAAGCTGCCTTATACATTGTCAGATCATTGGTCCATCTAGCTCAGGATCGTATACCATGACTAGCAGTGGCTCTCCAAGGTTTCAGGCAGAAATTTTCCCCAGCCCTACCTGGAGATGTCAGGGATGAAACCTGGGACATTCTACTTACAAAGCCAACCCTCTACCATTGAGCTACCGATCCACATTCAGTCCCTGTTAGCTTCAATTAAAAGATTTCTGTTAATAGCAGTGTATCAACTTGAGACCTCAGAGTAGATTTTAATTCTACTCTGACAGCCTCTTGGAGTAGACATTACTGGGTTAGATGGACCAACAGTCTCACTCAGAAGAAAGAAGCATCATCTGTCAATGCTAAATTGTAATTGTGGCTATTGATCAGTTAGGATGTTAATGCAGAAGCCTGCTTTTCTTAATGAAGTATAATCAAGTGAGCTTTGCAGATTCCCAGCAGAAACTGGCTTTTCAAGAGGCACAGATGGAAACAATGTAAAGCCACATGAGTTACAACTCTCTGTGGCTTCAAAGGCTTCTTGCTGAATGACTGAAACCTGCAGGCTACATTCTGTAATTAATAGTCCTCCTCTCCCTCAGCACAAACTTTTACCATAGTTCACTATCCACCTTTCCTGCTCCAGTCCTCATTGTCCTGGAAACATCATTACATAAGGCTGGCTTCAGTCTACTTTGTCAGAGCATTCAAAACAAAATATTCATTAGAAAAGAAAACAACAGGAGAGGCTGCCTTATCAAAGGTTTGGCTCTGTAATCAATCTCTATCAGCCAGTTCCTAACTCTCTGTTACACTTTACCAACATTTTGTCACACTGCAGTGTAACTAAAAAAAAGAAACCCTGAAATGGGGCAATGTAGATAGGAACAGGTTCAATTTTTAATAACAGCAGTAATTAATAAAAACTGCTGCTGTTTAGTTCCCTCCATTTCCATGTGCTTCTTGAGTGGAGGAGAAGGAGATCTAGTCTTGTGGTAGCAAGCATGAATTGTCCCCTTTGCTAAGCAGGGTCTGTCCTGGTTTGCATTTGAATGGGAGACTATATATGTGCACATATGTGTAAGATATTCCCCTCAGGGGATGGGGCCATTCTGGCAAGAGCACCTGCATGCTTGCATGCAGAAGGTTCCAAGTTCTCTCCCTGGCATCTCTAAGATAGGGTTGAGAGAGACTCCTGCCTGCAACTTTGAAGAAGCTACAGCCAGTCTGTGTAGACAATAATGAGCTAGATGGATCAGTGGTCTGACTCAGTATAAACTTCCTATGAGTGCACTCCTCACTTTCTCAAATGCAAGCGCTTGGTTTGCATTTACTGATACGGGGGAAATGAAACACCCTGTACTTTGGTTGTGAAGGCAAAGGCTCACTGTCTGGCTAAACAGAACACACAGAGGCAGAAGGCAGCCCCCAGCTCCTTGAAGTATACAAGCCCTCTTTACAGATACAGTCCATGGTCCTGCCAATGAACATTTTGCTAGTCAAAAATAAATTAGACTGTGGATGATAGTAAGTTAGTTAACACAACACATTTATATACCACCCACTACCATCATCTCCAGGCAGTTGAGAACCACAACCCAAAATATTTAACACATTTAAAACACATATAAAATTTAAAGGGCACACACAATGGAAGGCAATTCGTATTTGCATTGTACTTACATGGGCATCTTTTCCAGCCAATTTGCATAAATCCACTTTATCCTTTGCTGCTGGCCAAACTATCTGTAATACATTTAGAAGTATTTTAGGTTCAGAGGATTTTGCACCACTTGATTTCATTACATTTATGTGCTGATTTAATCATCAGTCACATTTGTATTCTTGCCTTTCCTCCAAGGAGCTCAAAGCAAGACAATCCATTTCTGATCCTCCACTTCATAGTACAGCTGTCTGTGCGGAAGGGATTGGCACTGGGCTCAAGAGTCCTCTTCCACAGCTTCACAGCAGCACAGCACATTGTCTCCTACAAACTTATACAGCCATCCCTCTCCTTCCCATGGTCCAGACCCACAAGTTACTCTTACTCATAGTGAGGTTCAATGCCTTATATCCATTCCACCCATTTGTTCCTCCAAAGAGCCCAGAGCAAGGGTTATAATGGGACTCTTCTGTATTTTCCTCATAACCACCACATGAGGTTGGAAAAGAACAACTTTCTCAAGACAACCAAATGAGCTTTCTGGCTGAACAAGCATTTGAACATGGATGTCCCATAGCTAAACTTGGAGTTTTCCAAACCGAAGTTTTCCAAACCAAGCCGAAGTACACTTTTTTCTAAGGCTGAGCCAAAACACAAACCCTAACTACACAGCCCTTTTTGCAGGATGCAAAGTTGTCCCCTTTTGCCAAGGGGGGGGGGGCTTTGGCTCAAGCATACGGGGACACCCCCTACCTTCCAGCACTGTGTGAGATGAGAAACATGGGGAAGAAGGAGAAGTGGCAGCTTGTTTCTGCTGTCCCTTCCCATTTTTTTTAATTGGGGAAATGTTGGAGGGTATCCTGTCCCTTGCTTTCATTTGTTGTGCAGATTATCAGTCTTTTTGTTCAAATTTCACAGGTAGAATGTCAAATGTAAAGCATGCATATATGTATGTTTAACACCAGTCCTTCATCATTCCTTTTATTCTCTGTGTTCCATATCCTTTCTCCTTTAGATATGGTGGACTACAAATAATATGTTAATAACTATTAGTTATTATGTATTAGATAAATAAATCTATCTAGAAATAAATAAATAGATAGATTTATTTATTTATTTACAAGCCTTTTTCATCTTAATTCAATTTTCCAAGAGGGAAGAGACTTCAAAATTAATTTACATATCATGTTTTATCTGAATATATGATTTCTAGAATAAGGTTCACTTCTCAAGAACAATAGTTAGGTATGAATATGCATGTACAAGATATACCAGTTAAATATTTAAGAAGCACACACACTTTAAGGTATAATCTAAACCAGTGTTTCTCAATGTTTTTGGAGTCATGGACCAGTACATTATTCATGTGCCATTCCTGGATCAGCAGTTAGTAAGGGGGTCAACCCCCTCACCCCCAACCCACTCCCAGGCACCCCCCAAAAAACAATTTCAGGCAGATCTCTGGAGCTCATTTCCAGGCAGCGCTCTCTGTTGGATAATGTTCATTTCGAGGAAGTGAAATGAACGTTATCCAGCAGCAAGGGCTGCCGGAAATGAGCTCTGGAGAGCTCCCGGTGGCCCCTGTCAGCCCAAAATTGTTTTTTTGGGGGGTGATTTTTATTAGTGATGCCTTACCCAAAGCCTTGCGGACCGGCACCAGTCCACGGACCGGTGGTTGAGAAACACTGATTTAAACAGACACACATTTTCTATTTACATGTTTGTTTCACACCTCAAGTACAAAAACAGCCTGAGAAGAACCATCCCCAGTTCAAACCTCAAATGAACTAAACAATTATCCAATAGTATAAATTATTCACAATTATTCACACTTCAATAGTATAAATTAGATGCCACACTCTTTTCACATTCAACACAATCAGCATTACTAAAAGATATTATTAAAATAATATCCAGTTTAACAATTGAAATCTTTGCAAAACATCAAATGTGCCAAGTGGAAACTTCATCCACATCACTCAATGTGGATGAAGTAAACACACCTTCCTAGTTAATGCCTATGTTAAAAAAAGGCTTTAACAGTATCTCTAAAAACCTGCAGGGATGGGCTAACCTACTCATATTTGCTTCTCATGATCTTCCTCATATATTTGAGAGCCAGGGCTTAAAGTATTAAAAAAAAAAAAAAATAGACAAGTCACCATAGGCATACATGCTAGTTAGAATGATATAGTCAGTCATGGCTAACAATCAGGTCACTTGTCTACATTCAGTAGTCTCAATAGCCCTATTCACATGTTATGTTCAGCACTTGGGTGTACAGTGTACATAGATACAGATCAGTACACTGGTACAGTAACTCACATGTTACAGTGAACCCAGGTACAGAAGTACACTTCCTATCTGTACCATGCATTTGAAGGGTCTGTATCCAGGTTTACTTTTAAAATGAACACAGATACATTCATCCATATAGGCATCTGAACACTCATACAGCATAATGTCTGAATTAAGCTAATGTCTGGAAAAGGCTAGTGTTAAGCACTTGGAAAGAATAAATCAGCAACTGTTTAGGGATGTGCAAAAAATTTCGGGCACAGAACGATCTGTGCCCGAAACGAACAATTTCGGGTGATTCGGGGATGAACCTAATCACCCCCGATGTCCCCTGATATTTTTCGGGCACGAGCCGAATCACCCGAATTTCGGACCCAAAAAATTCGGGTGATTCGGTTCATGGCTGATTTTTGGCAATTTTTTAAAGTTTTAGTGACTTTGGGGCAGTTCGGGGGCATAGCATGGGATCTGGGCAAAAGGAGTGGGGTGGGGTGGTAGTGCCTAATGGGTGCAGGCTACCACCCCAGTTTCAGGGGGATTGGGCAAAGGGCTGATTTTTGGTAAATTTCTGAAATTTTCATGTATTTTGGCAGATTGGGGCATATTGGGGCAGAAAGTGGGGCCTGGAGCAGAATAGTGGGGTGGGGTGGTAGTGCCTAATGGGTGGAGGCTACCACCCCAATTTCAGGGGGTTTGGACAAAGGGGTGATTTTTTGAGAATTTTTGAAGTTTTAGTGACTTTGGGGCAGTTTGGGGGCAGAAAGTGGATCTGCCCCAAAGGAGTGGGGTGGGCTGGTAGATAGTGTCTAATGGGTGGAGGCTACCACCCATCCCCAATTTAAGAGTGATTGGGCAGGGGGTGAATTTTGGTGAATTTATTTTTATGAGGTTTGTCTTCATAAGGTGAAGTGTGCTAAATTGTTTACCTCCTCATATTATTCATAGTAAAGGAAAGTGTGAAAAAGTGAAAGTGGGGTCATGAGAGTTGTTTAATTGAAAAAAATCTCATTTGCTATGATAGAATGAGAATTCACACCTCAGAAGTGCCCAGAGCCCATGCTATGCCCCCGAACTGCCCCAAAGTCACTAAAACTTTAAAAATTCGCCAAAAATCAGGATTTTCCCCAATCCCCCTGAAATTGGGGTGGTAGACTCTACCCATTGGGCACTACCACCCCACCCCAAAATTTTGCCCCTGGGCCCCTTTTTACCCCCCCCCGAATCGATTCAGATTCGGATTCAGATTAAATCCGAATCCGAACCGAATCAAGGGTGATTCGGGTGACCCAGATTTGGGCACAAAACAGAACAGGGGTGATTCGGTTCGGGTCCGAGCCGAATCACCCGAAAACCCGAATTGCACACCCCTACAACTGTTAAGTTATGCAAGTAAATGGTTAATGTAGTATGGCAGATCAACCAAATCAACTTTTCATGAGAAATGAAAGGTTGCAAAGGTCTTTTCCAGACTTAGAATCAAATAACCTTTGACTATGCCCTACATTTCAGTTCATATATATAGTATGCAAACTATACATGCAGTGTACTAGTTTTGCCCAATTCTACCCTATCTTCATAACTTATCCAGAGTTATATCATTATATTGTGTATCTTCCTTCTACCACTGCCTAGTTATGTAGAGTGGGGAAACATACATGACAATCACAACAAAGAGGCCCATCAGATCGCAACACAATCACAACACAGAGGCCCGTAACAGTTGTTCAGCCTATGATAATGAGCAAGTGCACACATAGTCACACATGGAGGGATGTAACATCATATAGTATTTTAGCTCTGTGACATGTTTACATGGGGGCAGTGCACCAGGGAGGGAGGTGTGTGCCCACTTGCTCTTCCATTACACGTTGGGTGGCAATGATAGTCTGAATTAGCACATAATGTTACTATATGGAAGATGGAAAACCCATTCATATAGAAGATGCTAACACTTGAATCAGCATCTTCATATATCAATTACAATTTGTAGATCTGCCCTAAAATAAAGCATTACTGCTGTGCAGCCTCAGAGACCTGTATTATGTCTTGAATCTCTTGTGGGGCTTTTATATATTTAGGTTAAAATAATGTACAGGTTTTAGAAAAAGTTGTCATCTGTTCACTTATTTTTCTAGGATATTGTCTCTTTTGAAAATTCAGAATCAAAACTTCCTTCCAGCTTTGTGATTTTTATAATGTGCATCTTTTATCTCAAAGCTCATCATATCTAAAATAGTTCCAAAAATTTAGTAACTGGAAGGAAATTTAAAGGCTTTTATAAAAAGTGGGCCAATATGTTTGGTTAGTAAAGATAAAAGTATTCACCCCACCCCATAGTGCTTTTTTAAAAAAAAAGTACGTTTTGTATCCTGCATCATTTTACACTGGGGCAGACATTTATTTCTAATTAAAGCAACACACTAGAAGCATTGGTCATGAAAGCCTCTCTTGGTACAACAGCAAATCTTTTATCTAAAGGGGAGGTGTATATACATTTTACTAGTTTTGTAATTAACAAAACTGGCGGCAACATTTTGCCTGAAACTCACTATGTACTTTGATTGATTGATTGATTAAGTGCCATCAAGTCGGAGTTGTCTCTTAGTGACCACACAGATAGATTCTCTCAAGGATTATTTGTCCTCAGCGTAGCCTTTAAGGTCTATTAGTGTCATTGCTGTCATAATCGAGTCCATCCACCTTGCTGCTGGCCACCCTCTTCTTCCTTTTCCTTCATTTCCCCTCAGCACTATAGACTTCTCAAGGGAGCTGAGTCTTCACATCATGTGTCTGAAGTATGAGCCTGGTCATTTGTGCCTCAAGTGAAAATTCTGGATTGATTTGTTCTATGATCCATTTGTTTGTATTCCTGGCTGTTCATGGCATCCTCAAAAGTCTTCTCCAGCACCAAAGTTTAAAAGCGTCAATACATTTTCTGTCTTGCTTCTTCAAAGTCCAGCTTTCACATCCATAGAGTGTCATGGGAAAAAATCATTGTCCTAATGATTCTAATCTTTGTAGGTGTAGACATGTCACGGCATTTAAATATCCTTTCCAAGGCCTTCATTGCAACCCTACCAAGTGCTGCAGCATATCTCTTGACTGCTGGATCCTTTGGATTCTTGTCTATAGCATATTTCTTGACTGCTGGATCCTTTACTGTTGACGGTCGATCCTAAAAGGCAAAAGCTATCCACCACTTCAATGTCTTCATTGTCAATTCTGAGGCTGGCTGCTGTACCCGTTGTCATTAGTTGAGTCTTCTTTACATTTAGTTGTAGTCCCATTTTTTCACTGTGCTCCTTGACTTTCATTACTAGAGCTTGCAGATCATCCACATTCTCAGCTATTAGAGTGGTGTCATCAGTGTAGCGCAGGTTATTGATGTTTCTTCCTTCAACTTTAAAATCATGCCCATCTTCTTCCAATCCAGCTTCTCTCAGTATATGTTCAGCATATAAATTGAATAAAGAAGGAGAAAGTATACAGCCTTGTCTTACTCTTTGCCGATCTGGAACCAGTCTGTTTCACCATGTTCTGTCTGGACTGTGGCTTCCTGCCCTAGGTATAAGTTTCTCATGAGAACAATGAGATGTTCTGGGACACCCATTTTCCTAAGGATATTCCAGAACTTGATATGGTCGATGCAATTGAAAGCTTTTCTGTAGTAAAGGACATATTGACTTCTTTTTTTAGTTCTTTGGCTTTCTCAATTATCCTGCGTGCATCAGCAATTAGGGATGTGCAAATTGTAGAGCATTCAGGTGATTTGGAGACAAAACAAATCACCCCTGTGGCCCATTGGCTCAATTCAGGTACAAATCGAATCGTGCCTGATTCTATTCAAATTGATTCGAGATTCGGATCCCTCTGATTAATTCCCCCAGATTCCCAGCTTTCATTTTTTTAAAAAAAGCTAAGCTCTAGTCCTTGTAGAAGTGGAGTTATGGAGCAAAATGTGTGGTCACTATTTTTCAGGTGTTTGGATTCTTTGGTCCATTCAGTACACACTAAAGAGTCTAAACACCTCAAAAATTCCTAAAATATAAACTGAGTACCCAGTAGCTTGTGGGGTAGTTGGAACATGGGATGTCACTAATTCCGCACACCCACCTGCAAAGCAGTGGGGTTAAAATGAACAGAAAAAATGAAGGTGTGTAATGAAGACACCAAAGAATCTAAATATTTCAATATTCCTAAAAATTAAAATGAGTACCCCACTGCCTTACAGGTGTGTGTGTGTGAGGGTGTAGGTGGCAGTTGGCACTGTCCAGTGACAGTCACAATGAACAGAAGAAATGAAGGTGTGCAATGAATCCTCATAGGGATTCATTATGAGGAAAAGTTATTATACATCAAAGAATCCAAATGGTTTAAAAATAATTACTGCACATTATGCTTTTTAAAAAAAAAATGAAAGCTGGGGATACATTTTAGGTTTAGGATATGGCAACTTCGAATCCCCATTGTTTCCTATGGCGGGAATGCTCAAAATCAGCAAAAAAAAAAATCATTAAAAATCAACCAATTGTCCCACTGCCTTGAAATTTGGGTGGTAGGTGGCACACATGGGGACCTACCCAACAACCAAATCTGGGTCCCCTAGAACCTTGTTAAGTCACCTGAATTGGTCCAAATCCAAATCAAATCAAAGCAAATACAAATAGAATCTGGGGTGATTTGGAGGGGGTAGATTTGGATACAAAACAAATCAGGGGTGATTTGTTTTGGGCACAAATCACATAAAAACAATCGATTTGTGCACATCCCTATCAGCAATGATGTCTCTTGTTTCTTGGACTTTTCTGAAACCAGCTTGAACATCCGACATTTCCCTATCCACGTAGAGCTCTAATTTGCGTCGGATGATCCTGAGAATTATTTTGTTAGCATATGACATGAAGGATATTGCGCGATGGTTTGTGCAATCTGTTAAGTCTCCTTTCTTTGATATGGGTATGTAGGCTGACCTCTTCCAATTTGTTGGCCACTGTGCTGTTCTCCAAATTTGCTGGCATGGTTTGGTTAGAGCCTTGATTGATTCTTCTTCTGTTGCCTGCCGTATTTCTGTAGCGATTCTATCAATTTCTGTAGCCTTATGACTTAATGTAATGACTGTAGTGCTGATCTTACTTCATATTCCCGTACTAGAAGTTCTTGCAAGTAGGGAATATCTTCTTGATTACCTTGGATGTTGACATCCCTGCTGTACAGATTTTCAGTATACTCCTTCCATGCACTTACTGGGGAGTAAATAAGATTACTCCTATGGACTTACTGGGGAGTAATCCCCATTGTACTCAATGGGACTTAATTGAAGTAAACATTCACAGGATCAGGCTGTATATGCTGTTATATTGGCCAGACAGGTCAGGAAGCTTTTCACTGATCAACAAGATACTCCCTAAAAAGGCACATATGTCTTGCAGTGTAACACAGGTGGTTCTGAACCACCTGCACCACTGGAAGCATCTAAAACACATGGTTATACTACTGCACAGCACGGCTCTGTCACTAGTACTTGCTGTTGCATAATTGCACTTTGCGCAAAACTTAGCTTTATACCCAATGCAAGTCACATTGCAACAAGACACTGTGTAAGTAGCAGTGGCAGAGCTCTGATGTGTGTGTGAATGTGTGTTTTAGATGCCCACAGCTGCACAGAACTATCCACATTACACTGTGATATACTGTTTGTCAGCCCCCTCACTATACTTTCTCTCCTGTGCAAACTTATGCAATTTAATTTAATTTATTTTATTCACTAATGGATGACTCATACAATCAACCAATTGGGTTAAAAAAAACTTTGACAGCCTTAATTTAAAAAAAAAAAAACCCACTAAGAATAAAATATACACTTGATAGAAACAAGCTACAAAGATGGTTTCTATCTGACAAATCACTTTCATTAACGTGGTTCTTACAGTGATTTATAAATGATAGGAATTAGTTTATCATTTCAATAGATTTCCCCCCCTACTTTTCCAACATAATTAGGACCAGAATTTAAGAAAATAATACACAGAGGAGGTTTCTTAGGGAGGAAAAAGAAACCACTAGGATCCTTATCATAGAATTCCTGTCTCACATCACTTGACCCAAATCCAGGATGAGCAGAATCTTCCAGATGGAATTACACCAATTATTCATTAAACCTAGTGCCAAGGTGCAACACATGACTAGGGTGTTGGGTGTTTTCATTGCTGCGATTTATGACTAACCTGCAAAGGGAGGGTGGGAAAGAGTGCTCTTTACTTTAACCTCCCCCCCCCATATCCATGAGAAATAAAATAAAACCATGTTAGATGGCAATTCTCAGTATCCTGGACTTCCAGAGACAAATCAATTTACTCCAAAATTCAGAAGAACAGGTTGCAAGTAGAAATAAATAGGTTTAGGAAGTGAGTCAGAAATGGTGGAGAGAGAGATGAATGGCAAAAATGAGAGGGGAGGAAAATCAGGGATTTGATTCTTGGAAATAAAACATGAAACAGCTGTAAAAAAAATGTGGTTCCATTATAGGGATCAACTAGGGAAAGTAAAGGAAACAAAATTGCCAATATTGTAATGCCCTTATACTGTACAATTCAATGGTGTTGAATACTGTGTACAGATGTGATTGGCACATCCCAAAAAGGATATTGTAGGGCTGGAAATGGTGATGTTACCAATGTGATCTGAGGCCTTGAGCACCTTCTCTAAGAGGAAACATTCAAGGCTTTTTAGTTAAGAAAAAAGAAACTAAGCATGATAGGGGCTTATCAGAATTATGCATGGTGGATTAATCATGATGGCTGTATGCTACCTTCAGGCGAAGATTCACTATGCCTCTGAATACCAGTTGCAGGGGCTAGTGCAGTAAGAGAGGGCTAATTGCCTTGGTGCCCTGCTTCTGGAGTTCCAAGGGGTATGTGGTGAGCCACTATGGTAATACTTTACTCACTTTTTTTGGAAGCATGCAAGTCATGACTGAGATCAGAGCCTAGATATTATTTTGGACAGGTGCTATAGCTCAGTGGTAGAGCACAATCTTTGCCTGAAAAAGATCCCAGGCTTAGTACCTGACACCCCCAGGCCTTTAATATGCAGATCTTGGATTGTTAGTGCCAATTAAGACAGACAGTACTGAGATGGCCGGACCAACGGCCTGACAAGAATAATGCAACTTTAGATTCTTTAGTGCAGCAATTCTCAAACAATATATGCCTGGGTATATACACTAGTGTGCCTCAAGAGGAACCAAAATGTGTCTTGAGAAATTAATTCACTATTATCCCTTTCAGACATGTGGGATTCTTTCCATTGAGTGGGGGGGAGAAGATGACAGCAGAGTCTGCCCTGACTTAAACAAATACATTATAGATTGTCAAGAGAACTCTCTACATGTGTAGCTATGCATGCAGGCAGGGGCAGATGGGTCTGAAGAATCCACACTGTCCTGCCTCGCTCCCATCCCCTCCTGATGGCCAGCTCACCAACCACTCCTGCTGCTGCCCACCACTGTAATCCTCTCCACAGCAGTGCACTGTGCTGCTCATCCCATGCAGAGTAGTGCTGCTGCTTCCTAGCCTCTTGGGGTTCTGATACTCCTGAGCCAGCTGGGAATGAAGGTGTGCGCATTCCCAGCTGCCTTGGGGTCAGAGCAACAGAAGTCAGCTACCACCCAAGGCGGCAGGCGGCAGTTTCTTTAAGGCAGGATGTGCTTTAAGACACCTCACCCAAACTCGCCCTCTTTGGTTAATCTCAGATCTATTGCATAATGCTGTATAAACGGCTGATCCGAAGACCAGGTCGCCATCCTGCAAATCTCTGTCATCGAAAATCCCCACCAGGTTCACTGCTGAAGATGCATACACCCTAGTGGCATGCACCGTAATGGTCCCTGGCGTGGTTTCCCCTTGTTCAGCATAAGCTAGTTTTATCACCTGAACTATCCATTGGGACAGCCTTTGTCTGGAAGCAGGACGGCCTTTAGACTTTGTACAATATAAATAGTTTCCTTGAAGTACGTATGTGTTTTGTAGCTGCTAAACAGTATAGTAGTGTACCCCGAACATCCAAGGAATGCATGGATCATTCCAGTTGAGTTGATAGATTTTGAAAAAAGGTCATCAGCACTATATCTGCATTAATATGAAATTCTGTTGTCACCTTTGGCCGGAACCGTGGATCTAAGCGCATAATTACCTTATGCGGGAGTATCTGTGTATATGGGCGATCTGCCCGAAGGGCAGCTAGCTCACTGACCCTTCTCGCCATTGTGACAGCGATCAGAAAGGCTGTTTTCAACATCTTTAGTCTGAGAGAAGCAGATGCCACAGGCTCGAATGGCTGCTGATATAAAGCTTGTAGTACTAACGTCAAATCCCACTGTTGCGGCCTTCGCAGCGGTGGAAACAAATTGTTCAGGCCTTTAATGAACATTTTGCATTCTGGATGGGAGAACACTGTGGCTCCATCCCAACCCCCGTGCTCAGAGGAAATCGCTGCTAAATGAACTTTTAATGACGCATTCGCCAGGCCTGTCATTTTCAGTATTGTCATATATAGCAGCATTTGTCTGACTGTTGTTCTCTTTGGGAAGAAACCATGGCATTTTGCGAAGAGCTTAAACCTTTTCCACTTGCTACCATAATTCAGATGCGTAGATGGCTTCCGATTGTTTAATAATATCACCTTCAATAATCTATGCGCCACGCCTTCAATTTCAAGGTTTCCAGGTGTGGGTGCAGCACCACCCCATGCAGCACCACCAACCGGCTCTGTGTCAACAAAGTAGGATGATTCGGAAACCTGTGATAATTCCCCTGCGATAGTCGCAGTATTGCCGGGAACCACTACTGTTTCGGCCACCAAGGTGTTACTAGGATGCCCCTTGTGGCGTCTCGGAGCATTTGCAAGATCACTTGAGTTATCAGTGGATGCGACAGGAACAGGTAGAAGAAGACTCCGGTCCATTTGATCTGAAAAGCATCCCTGAGGGAATTCCTGCCGAGCCCTGCACGCGAGCAATATCTCCGACACTTTCTGTTCGCAGCAGTTGCAAACAGATCGCTATCCGGCCAACCCCAGTCGCTGAACACATCTTTCCGATAGTCCATGTTTAACTCCCACTCGTGTCACTGGTTGTTTAACAACGCCCAACTGAGGCAGTCCGCCTGTACATTGTCTTCTCCTTTTATATGCAATGCTATTGGGGTTATGGCCCGAGCAATGCACCAGACCCAGATTTGCTGACTCAGCATGCATAGGGAGCGTGACACCGTTCCTCCCTGTTTGTTCAGATAAGCTATAGTTGTGGCATTGTCTAGGTGGACCTGCACCACCCTCCCCGCAGTAATGGTAGGAACGCCCGCATTGCCAAAAACACAGCTAGGAGTTCGAGATAATTTATGTGCCTCTTTCGATGGTGGCTGGCCCACTGACCCTGCATCTGATGCTGCTGGCAATGTGCCCCCCAGCCCCATAGGGAGGCGTCTGTTGTCAGCGTCAGTGTGTGGGTCAGTGGGCTGAAAGGCATACCCACCCGTAAATTGCGATACACTGCCCACCAGTCCAACGAGTTCAGCACCTGACAAGGTATTATGAGCATCTTTCACTGACTGTCGCAATTTGGTCTGAAGTTCTTGAGGAACCACAGTTGAAGCGCATGCATGTGAAGCTGAGTGTTGCAGGATGCCATGAGACCCAACAGCCTCTGTATCACCTCTGCTGGCTGTATCAGCTTCCTTCGAAACATATGTACCATGTCCCTGATTTGTACATATCGGGATTTGGGCAGATAGGCCCGCTTTTCCTGCTTATCCAGCTCTGCACCTATGTAACTCACCCTTCTTTGGGAATCCAGCTTGGATTTCTTTAAGTTGACCTTGACGCCCAAATCCTCCAGGAGACAAAGAACAAACTGGATTTGCGAAAGTAACTCTTCTCGCTCGTCGCTGACCAGGAGCCAGTCATCGAAATAGGAATAAACTACTATTTTTTGCGTTCTTTACTATGACCACAGCCATCACCTTGGTGAACACCCGGGGCGTTGCGGATAGCTCGAATGGCAAAACCACATACTGGTATGCTGTATCTCCTATGGTGAATCGCAGGTATTTGTGGTGTTGCTTGCGTATCCCGATATGCAAATATGCATCCTTCAGGTCCAGGGTAACTGCCCATTCCTCCCTTATTAAGAGGTGCAGTATCCCCTGGAGTGTAATCATTCTGAACTTCCTGGTGTGTACACAGCAATTGAGTTCCCTTAAGTCCATAATCGCTCTTATGCCCCCATCCTTTTTGGGGATTTAAAAATATCTGGAATAAAATCCCTTCATCCTGTCCACCCACTTCACTTGTATAATTGCCTGCTTCTCCAGTAACACTTGCACTTCATCTAACAGAACTTGAGTTGGTCTGGTGTACTTCACTCCCTGAAAGGGAGGCAAAGCCTTGAACTCAATTGCGTAACCAGACCGAATAATCTTCTAGACCCATTGATCTGATGTTATGTTGTGCCACACTTGAGCATGGCTTGCCAGCTTGATGGTTATGCTGGCAATCACAAGACCAGTCTTGTGGGTCTTGGGCTCTGAAGCTTGCGTTACTGTATATTGTTGAAGTGGATGGACCTGCACATCAAAGAGACTGTTTCGATCGGTCTTTATTTTGCTTGTGTCCTCTCTGATGCTGAGTATAGGGCTTGTTACGCTAGAAAGGCTTATATTGTCTTCTGTAATCTCACCTGTCCTGTCCGTAAGCCAAGCGACCTTGCTGTCTTCCATACAAGTGGTTACGGGATGCCTGGTTTCCCGTTCCTCTCGCGGCCATGAAAGTATTTGCAGTGAATTTCGATTGTTTCCATGATTGCATGGTTGTATCAGTGGTTTCAGCGAAAAGACCTTTGCCATCAAAAGGCAAGTGTTGCACTCTTTCCTGCATATCCTGCTGCAAATTCATGGAATGCAGCCAAGCATGGTGGCGCAGCGATATAGCCATAGTCATGGCTCTCGATTCTGTCTCCGCTGCATGTTTGAAAGTGCTTAGCAGATGTCTGGTCATCACTGTGGCCTTCTCATAAGTTTGTCTGAAAGCATCCTGAAATTCCGCTGGTAACATTGTTGCGGAATCCTGGAAAATAACTTCCCAAAGGTGTTGCCCATACCGTGCTAGGCATGCCGAATAGTTGGTGATCTTAATAGCCAAACTTGACGTGGCGTAGACTTTATGGCCCAATACATCAAGTTTTCTGCCCTCCTTATCACTAGGTGTAGAATGTAGCTGAGCACCCTTCGAGGAAGCACACTCTACAACTCAGGAGTTTGGCACCGGATGTTTCATGAGGTAGGTGTTTTCCTCCTCCTGTATATGATATAGGCCTTCCAATTTATGTGAAGTTGCCGTAGAAGTTTGCAAGACCTCCCAAGCTGTTTGTGCCACTTTAGTAATCGCTGGCAACATGGGTAGAGACACTGGATAGGAAACCTTTGCCCGTGCCACCATATTATAGACTGGGTCCTTTAAATCCATCTCTGGCTGCTTCAGTTCAAGGCCTAAAGCCTCTGCCATCTCATGTATTTGAATATGGTAGGCCTTTAGCTCTTCTGTTGGTGACACAGAAGTATTCGGTGGCACATCTGTTGGTAGCTCAGGATCCTGGGGCTCTGTGGGAACCGTGGAGGTATTATCATCATCTGTGTCAGAAGTATTGGAGGAATCTGCATCCCCAGAATCAGGTTCTTCAATAGGTACAGCAGGTGTCTTATCAGGTATATTCCTTCCCTGCAGGCTGTCTCTTGTCGCAGTGGGCTGCGGAGTTTGACTTGCCGTAGAAGTTGTTCTGCTGGCCTGAGCAGCCGTTTGGACCAACACTGCGCTCTCCTGGCACAACGGCTGTTGTAGGAGTCCAGCCTCCCGTTGTTGCAGTAGTAGAATGCCTCTGCCATCGCAGGGGGCAGGGAGGTCACAGTCCCTCCATCACTGCCACTCCCCACAGCACCTCCACAATTGCCACTGGTGGGGGAGTTCAGTGCCATGGTAGAGAGCCTGCCGCCACCACCATGGGAGGGCTGCCCATGCCTTCCATATGCCACTGGTCTGTTTAACAACATGCTGAGGTCAAGAGACAGAGCCAGCTGTCACCATGCAGTCTGTCTCATGCATGTTCATCCCCCCCCCCCGCCATGAATTCCTGAAAATGGCTCTTTTTGAATTATTCACCACTGTATGAACCCTGGAACAGAAAAACCAGGGGGCAGCAGCACATGTTCCAATATATAAGGAGTGACATTGTCTCAAGCAAAGGAGTAAGCACTGGGATAACCTGATGTAACCTGCATTAAAACCAACAGGTGTGGGTGAATCCCCTTGCCATTGTCTACAAACCACAATTCCATCCTTAGGCCAACTGTCTGGGAAAAGGGAAGATCAGTGCACTGCAAAACCAGTTACCTGCAATTACAAGAAGAATGCCTTCTTATTGTGCCCATTGATGAGTAAGAAATTGCATACATGCATGGAGTCTTCCTGAATGTAGGTGAGGTGTGGTTAAAAATTTAATCCATAAAAACCCTATGATATCTTCCAGTGATCAAAAGTCTGAGGAAAACTGCCTTTGTAAGTATGAGCTTCTATGGCTAAAAACAGAACTTTTCTCAAAATCTATTTCTGCAAGAGCTTTCAGTGTTGTCATACTGGGCATGGAGAACTTTGAACAATGGTGCTCTGGTTCTTTTAAGCTCAGGTAATGCTTTGAGTGATGACCTGGCTCAAAATATCATACTTTGGATACATTATGTAAAAACCAGCTCCCTTAAGAAGTCCATACTCCTGGGGAAACTTGAAGGAAAGAGAAGAAGAGGATAACCAGCAGCAAGGTGGATGGGCCCCTTGCTGGTACTTAGGATGCCTCTGAGTACCAGTTGCAGGGGAGCAACAGCAGGAGAGAGGGCATGCCCTCAACTCCTGCCGTAGGCTTCCAGTGGCATCTGGTAGGTCACTGTGTGAAACAGGATGCTGGACTAGATGGGCCTTGGGCCTGATCCAGCAAGGCTTTTCTTATGTTCTTATGACCCAAATACGACAGCAAATACACTGAGAGATAGGGGTGTGCACGGTCCGGAGTCCCCCTGGTCCGGCACGGGGGGGACTGTTACTTTAAGCAGGGGGGTGGTAGTACTTACTCCCCCCGCCACTCTTCCCCTTCTGGCGCTGGTCCTTTTTAACATCTTCTTGGGGAGGCATCAGATACAAGCGCGCGCCATGCAGGGCGCATGCGCGCCACTAGCTCTAGTCTCTTTTAAGCCTTAAGGAACGACGACGGGGGCAGGGGTGGCAGGGAGGAACTCTGCCACCCCAAGAAGATGTTTAAAAGGACCAGCGCCAGAGGGAGAAGAGAGGCGGGGGGGGGTAAGTACTACCACCCCCCCGGTTAAAGCTACATGCCCCCGCCCATCCGAACCTCCGGACCGCTGGACTGCCGAACCAGTCCGGAGGTCTGTAACAGTGTGCCCGAACCGAACCATGCACACTACTACTGAGAGACCTTAAAGGCCAGGTTGAAGACAGATCATCCTGGAGAGAATCTATCTATGTGGTCACTAAGAGTCAACACCAACTTGACAGCACTTCATCCATCCATCCATCAATGCTTTGAATGGAGAATCCATCCTAATTGCACAGGAATAGAAGTAGATGACAGCTGCCCTCAATGTGTGCACTGCATGTTTATCTGTGGTCAAGATGCTTACTAAAAGATTGAGGGTATATTAGGGGCAGAGTTGTACATGTGTTACAAGTTTTACACATCAGTTACCAGGCACATGACCATCAGACCATCCAAGGTAAACACAAAGTAAAAAAAAAAAACACTTCATATTAAAAAAGTAGTTCCAAGTAGAACTAACGGAACCTACTTTCCACTTATTTTAACACAGTGACTCATCTAGGATCCCCAGCCCCGGTGTTGTAAATTCGGTTTGTATCTGCCTGTCAGCACATGAGTTACATAGGGGTATTGCCTATACTTTGAGTGGCCATCTTGAACCAACATAGCAGACTGACCAAAAATAAAGTAAGATATCCCTGTCAAGGTCTGCAAATTCAATGTGTTGCGAATCTGGTTAGTATTGGACTGTGAACACAAACGTTATCGTGTATATACGGACATAGTTGTCTCATAAGCCGCCTTCCCCTCAGAAAGAAGGCTAAAAACATGAGGGTATTCTAGGCTGAACCTTATGTTGATTTGTTTAAACTTCAGCTGCTAAATTCTACTTTGGTCCACATTTGAGCAAATATCCTTAGAATCTAAAAAAGCAAAATATTTTGTTATGATGCTGTATGTTCTTGAGGTTTAGCTTCAGTAACTTTCCATAAGTTATATTTTGAAAGATACAAAAACACTAAACTAACTTTATGAGGTGCTACATAGTTCACACCCATACTCACAAAAAGGAAGCTAGCAATTACTACTAAGAATTTGTACAATTCTTAGCACTTGTACAATCATTCAACTTGGCATTTTTAAAGGATGCACTGAAAACAACTCATTTTCAGTTCTGTCACATCCAGTACTATGGTATCTGAACTGGCTTCTTGGCAAAACCTAATCTATGCCTAACAAGTCATTAATTGGTATTATTACACAGTAATATGTTCAGGCATTACGATTTAATTATTTTCTTTGTAACTTTATGAATATCTAGGAAAGTATATCTCAAGTCTTTGATACTGTACTGGTTTTCTTCTCACTTTTTCTGTAATATACATGCTATATTTTTTGCTCTCGTATATAGCTGACTATTATAATTCCTAAAAAATTGTATGTATACAAGAACACTTCTGGATTGTTCATTGTTCTGGGAAACCCCATGAAACAGGACCTTAAAAGGGAAGAGAAAAATCTTTCCTTGGGAAACACTCCCTCACCCGCAACACAATTCTCAACACGTTTACAGAAAACAAAATGCACAATTTCCCATTCCCAAACACAAGTTGCTCTAAGGAGCAATTAGTTTATTATCTATAATCTCAGTGTGTAGACTAAGTGACAAAAACAGTATATACCAAAGCAGGTTCCTGGGAATTTGAAGTATTTATCTCTTTGGCCAGATGTCTGTGAGGCTCCTCACAGTCACAGTGCCTGAATGCTGGCAGCCTGTCACAAGGTTGCTCATCCTTGATAGCACACTCATTATGGCAGACAGGGGTGGATCTCACTAGCAACTTCACAGTGATATCTGTAACAGCTAGCTTGTATCCTGAGCAGCATGGTCTGCCATAAAAATATGCAATGCACCATATTCAAGATGAATAGTTTAAATGCTCTTAATGTATTTCTCCCGCATCATACTAAACTGAACACTCTTAACATTACCATAAGATATAATAGAGTAACAATGGAGCAATGTTGTGGGCATGCAGTAAACTGTCCAGACCACAACGCAGACAGGTTGTAACCACCTCTGACAGACACACACATGACCTAGTCTTATATATTAATTATATTAATAAAAACTCAGCATATCTATATTATCTATATTATATATATATTATTCTCTAAGGCACACCCGTGGCTAATCTCGTGCATGACAGCTCTTGCGAGAGTTTGTGAGCAGAAGCACCTGACTGGGCAGTGGGGATTCTGCTAACTTGGCAAAGAGGCACCTTTTAATGTGGTGATTCTCTTTATTTATCAGGGGGAGAGTAACTGGCTCTATCCACACACACACCCCAGCACAGTACCTCCAGTGACTGTTACTGATGTCTGCCTTATGTTTCTTTTAGATTGTGATCCCTTTGGGGACAGGGATCCATCTTATTTATTTATTATTTCTCTGTGTAAACCGCCCTGAGTCATTTTTGGAAGGGCAGTATAGAAATTGAATTAATGATAGATAAATCAATCAATCAATCAATCAATCAATCAATCAATAATAAGATGAAGAAGAAGCAGAAGCAGCAGCAGATAGGGAGGAGGAGCCTGTTGCACCATGGTGACTGGGCAGGAGGAGGAGCATGTGATGGCTAAGGTCAGTTGGAATTCAACTGTTACTGGTTGGAAGATATTCTTGATTGTAAAGGAGGTGTGTGTGTGTGTGTGTGTATAAAACACAAACACGCAGGGGTCTGTGAAGAGAGGGATTGTGAGGGAGGAAAGAGCCCCTTCAGGAGAAAGAAGCTGTCATGTGAATTAGATCAAGAAACAAGATGAACAAGATTTGTTAACTTGGGAAGGTAGAGAGAAAGAAAGTAAAGAAAGAAGGGAAGGAAAGAAAGACATAGGGGAAGAGCAAGTGGAGGAGGGAGGGAGAGGGATGGGTCCAAGCCTGTCAGCCGACTGAGGGGAACAAGTGACCATGGAGGTGGCAGCAAAGAATGGCCCTGCCAACCAGTGCTGCTCTTTGGGGCTACCAAGGCTATTGGCGGAGGGAGGCAGGCAGGCAAGGGACGTGCCCAGGCCTGTCAGTGGCCTGAGGAGAACAAGCAGCCATGTCTGTGGCGGCAGCGAGGAAGGGTCCATTCAACCGCTGCTGCTGTTCCTGTGGGGAGGAGGGTGGGGAGGTCTCTGGGGATAGGGGGCTGCAGCTTGGCCAATAGGCACCAGCAACACTGAAGCCATGACCAAGAGGATTGAGGGGGATGGAAGCAACAGGATGGAGGAGGAGGAGCAGGAGTACGGCTCAGGTGAGGGTGGAGAGATCTCTAAGGTGAGGGGGGCTGTAGCAGGGGGTGAGGGGAGCAATCAAGTACTAGTGCACAGATGCTCTGCATGGGTTAAGCTAGTTAATATTGTGTCATTAAATGTACACCATATCCTGTATTTTACATGCAGAACGTCGCAGCGTCAATCCCTGGCATCTTCAGGTAGGTTGGGGAGGACTCCGCTGCTGCCAGTTGGTGTAAATATTGAGCCAGTTAGACCAATGGTCTAACTCAGGGTATGCAGCTTCCTATGCTATTCCTATTAACTGCACTTGTTTAAATACTGAATAGGTCAACTGTTTCCTAAGTAATGGCTCAAGCTGACTAATCACCTTTGTGTGCACCCTATAATTCAGATTTATTTGAGGAGTTTTAAACAATAAAATAAATCTTATTTGTTCAACAGGCTCAGTTCCCACTTCAGACTACTGAATCCATCTTAAATGTCAAAGAACAGTGTTTCCAAGTCATCGTTCTTTAGGATTGTTTGTACCTGTACCTTTTGCAGGAAGAGATTTAATAGTCTAATTTACTGCTTTGGTCCCTCATGGCTACCTGCAATGGAACATATTTTGTCAGGTAACTCCGAATTCCAAGGAGCACAAAGGACATGCTTCAGACCCTTGTAGCTCCCAACGTGTGCGGTTTCCTCACACAGAGAAAGGCCTGGAGTGGAGCCTGGTGGCACTCAGCCAACACAAACAAGGGTCAGTCTAAACACAGCACAGCACAAACACCACATTCTGACACTTATTTGCTACTGGGGAGTACCTTTCAAGCACCAAAGTCTTTTAAGTGAGTTTGATATACACAAAATCAGCAGGAATGGCATGTATATTGCGATCAGGGGTGCAACTACAAAGAGTAATTAAATGAAAGATAGGCAGACAGCATGGCCCTCAGAACCAACACTCCAAAGGCCAGACCTATTAATCCACACTGAGACTCTTAAATAGGTAGGCCAGTTGCCAAAGGACTCCAGCACCCACAGATCCCACTGGGATCACTATGGAGGTGAAATGGCTCAGAATAGCAACTTACCTTTTATAGTACTTAAAATATGCTTGTCTGCAGTGACACCCCATGATAAATCTCAGAGAGAACCTTATCAGAACAGACAAACTCTGTTGCAAAACTGTACAGAAACTATTGTTTAGTTCTAGGAATCACTTAGCCACAGCCAAAAGAAATTGATCAGGTAATCTGCATGTTTGTTTACTGATCTGAAAATACTGCAAACATGTATGCAGTATGGAAACATGCAGAAATTCCATTTGTGTACCTCTTAAACAGCTTTGGCATGAAATAAAGAATTCTAAAAGACACAATTCCTTTTTACAATATATTTTGACAGCATTTTTCAATTCAAGGCAATGCTTAAATTACAGTAGGAGAAGTGTCCACCCCTTGCCTTTTGGCATGTTTATCTTAACTGTTTTTAGATGACTACTGAAGAGCCATGGCTTATATTAAGCCTAGAGCACTCAAGGAGTAGGGTTTGTGGATTTCATTAAGGATGCTTCCAGTTTTCCCTCTATAATTCAAGTGCTGATATATGGTGTTTTGACACAGTTGCCCAAATACTAAGCTGTGCTTCAAGTTTGCCTGTGCTATGAATTCAGGCTGCAGCTAGATATTCACCAGAGACAGGGCTGGGGACCAGAGCAGCAGCCTTGCATCTTGTTATTTCTGGTAACATCTGGATACAAGTATGACATGGTGGCATCACACTCTGAGATTCCCCAGTTCCTGAAATGGCAGCCAATGAAGAGGATCTGAGCTGCAGAACTCTGAACATGGTGATGATGTCATGGCACACATTTTGTATTACTACTGCATGCTATGAGAGAGGAGGGGCTATTTCCAGCAGCAGCCCCATGACTGCTGTCATGTTTAGTTCCAGGCACACTTGCTGGCCTTAAGCAAGCTGATCTCAGCCACTTCAGAGATGCAACATGGGGGTAACAACACTGACCTAGGCTACAGGGCTGCTGTAAAGTTAACTGTATGTGAAGCATTCAAGAAGTGCTAAATAAGTGCTTAATAAAAATAGAACAGAATAGAATAGGAATAGAATCATAGAAATTTGGCTCTCTTGATGATAATAAGTATATATAAACTTTGATTGAATGTTGACTCATCTTTTTGGAATTGAAGCCTTAATGGGTGACTTAAGTCCATTTATTCACTTCCCCTCAAATTCAAATCAAATCACTCTCACTCATTCATAGATAGATAGATAGATAGATAGATATCAATATGAATGAGTGAGAGTGATTTGATTTGAATTTGCATATATAATATATATATGAATGAGAAGGAGAGCGAGTGCAACTAAAGAAGGCAGAATCTGAAACATCTTTCATGTTATATTTCTGTTTGTTAATAAAAAGGAGTTGTATAAATGTATTGTTGATTAACAGCATCCTTCTGGGATCTAGAAAATACATGTATGGAGTTCTGTTTGCAGCTTTAAAAATTCTGTGTGTATGCACAAAAATGATAAAGCAGTGACAAAGCTGAAAAAAGTCACAACAAAAATATAAACATTGTATTATAAAGATTTTCTCTGCAAATATCTGGTTCCCATACTGTGTGTGATTTAAATGGTGAACCACAAAGTTAAAGGCTCAGCACCACCAGAAACATGCCTAGTTCAAACTAACATCTTTCTATTGGGCACAATTGAGCAAACTGAGTCTCAGCTTAGGAGAGCATTGCAGTTTTTCATCTAGTATGAGACATTCTTTAGGCCTTGGAAGTTAAGCCTAGAGTGTATGGAAAGGATCACTTATGAGAGTTGCCGACCTATTTGCTTTGTAAACATCTTGATGCTATTTGTGTCTGCCATTTTAGGTGGCATTCATCTGCAAGGACTTGTGGATGGATAGTTAGATGGCCTTTTGGTATTTCCAGATATTCAATTCTATTATTTGGTTCAGATGTTCTTTCCAATGCATAGATGGGAATTCTTATCTCTTTCAATTACTAAGAAGGAAAGGAGGCTCCCACCCATCTACTTTCCAAACAGTCAGCAGATCAGAAGAGCTTTGGGAACTGACTGGTTTATTGCCCCATGATGCACATGCATGTGTGAACTAGGTGTCAACTTTGAATTTGGAATAAAGTGTTGCACCAACTCACTTTAATTTCATCTTCAAAATATAGTGGCTGAAATCCAGAGCAAGAAGTGCCAGTGCAGCAAGAGAAGGAGACTACAGCACTTCCAGACTAACTGCACTGGGCAAGGAGCAATAATTGATTATCTCCCCTTCCTCAGGAAAACCTCTGTACCACCCACATATATATCCTTTATGCAGCCCTCAGGAACATATTATCAGAAGGCTTCCTGGGGAAGGGGAGTGCATCAAAAATCACTCCTCCAGTGCAGTTAGTCTGGAAGTGTTTTGTCTGCTTTCCCTTGCTGCACCAGCGCTTCCTTGCCCTGGATGTCAGATATTAACTGTAATAAAAATCTAGTCTTTAAGTTTCTCCTTTATCTCAAGTTATGCTTCAGAGGCCTGGAATAGTATTAATTATTAACCGGGGCTCTCTCATCTTGTTGTTGTTAAACATTTGGAGAAGGATAATGGATGATTCAATAAACAGAAGCACAATTATGCACACATGCATCTATGCTGGCAAAATTGTCCTCAGAATTGTAATTAGCATGATAGTCTACTGCAAAGGGTCAGATATCTTGGCCAGTAAAACCTGTGCTTAGGGCAATAGGTGTAACTGAGATGAGGACATGGCTAAGTGAGGAGTGACTTCACTTGGAACTAGTTGTCATAATAGATGAGAAAAGAGATCTTACCATTTGCTTACATTCTAGCTGGACATGGGGCAGAAAGCCAATTGATATTTGTCATATTATATTACTTTGCTACTAACAAGAGGTCACACATGCTGACAAATTCGGCTTATTACAAGCAAACCATGTATCAATGGGAGGCAAAGTTATTAAGTCCTTGTAATGATGTATCACATACTATGTTTGCTCCTCACTCTGTGGGAGGGCAGAAGGGTTAAAAACAAAACCATCAGTTGAATTGTAAAAATATTATGCATAATATAAACTGACCTTCTTTATGTTTCTGTTTAAATCAACCAAGCTGAGCAGAAAAATGTGGTCCTTAGCGCCGAGAAGCAGCCGCCCCCTCTCTTCATCCAGCAGCAGGGTTCGAAAATCCAGGCCCTCTGCTGAGCCCAGGAATGGAACACAGCTGTTGGAAAGCAGCAAGTCTGTGAGAGAATGAAGAAAATCTTTATAATCAAATATGTAAACACATGGCTCATGGGTGTCTTCTGTAAATATATGCACCCAGCATGATATTAGCTGGTTAGGGTAACTAGCAAAGAGCATGTAGTATGCTTTGCAGAAATTAACTACATTTCTTTCTAGAGCATGGGGGTGAGCATAGTGCAGTTTCTACAAAGTTAATAGACATAGTTTGTTCCACAGAGGTTTTATGTGCTGAAATGCTCAAGAGTTTGGAGCACCTTCCTTAAAAGGAAAAGCTAAAAAATGAAGGGATATTTAGCTTAGAGAGAAAAGAAGATGAGGATCAGGATGGTATACAAAAGTATGTCCATATCACTGCATATAATTGAATGGGTAAAGATTCTTCTCCCCCACCCCCACTCCCACCATCAGAACTTGAAGTCCGCCAAGATAATTGATTGACAATAGACTGGCAAAAATGGAAATGATTACCATACAAATGTGATGTTCTTGCTTAGTAGAGAGCATCTAAAATCAAGATTAGGCAAATTTAATATCTATTAGCAAGATGGAGCATCAGGGTGTAGTGATTAAACCGTTGGGGCTAGAAGTGGATATATACAGTTGGGAGACCTAGTCAGCCACCAAGCTCACTGGGGAACCTTAGGCCAGTCACTATCTCTAAGCCTGCCTTCACAGGACTACTATGACGTTAAAACAGAGTGGGGGAGAAGTAGTATCTACTCTGCCCGACTCTCTGCTCTCCCTCCCCTCTCCATATATATATATATATATATATAGAGAGAGAGAGAGAGAGAGAGAGAGAGAGAGAGAGAGAGAGAGAGAGAGAGAGAGGAAACGTCTATGTTTTAAGGCAGTATTCTTCCAAAAGGACAAAATTAGGTTGTCTTACTCAGGCCCTGCTCATGAGGAAGCTTTCCAAAGGAATCTGGTTGACTGCTGTTAAAAACAGAACACTGGAGTATTTAGCTTTCTTGGATCCAGCAAGGCCATCCTCATATGCTTTTGTACGGCAAAGTCTCCAATTAAAATAGTTTATTGATTAGCATTTATATATGGGAAGAGAGCTGGTCTTGTGGTAGCAAGCATGACTTGTCCCCTTAAGCTAAGCAGAATCCGCCCTGGTTGCATATAAAAGGGAGACTAGAAGTGTGAGCGCTGTAAGATATTCCCCCTAGGGGATGGAGCCGCTCTGGGAAGAGCATCTAGGCTCCAAGTTCCTTCCCTGGGTTCTCCAAGATAGGGCTGAGAGAGATTCCTGCCTGCAACATTGAAGAAGCCGCTGCCAGTCTGTGTAGACAATACTGAGCAAGATGGACCTATGGTCTGACTCAGCATATGGCAGCTTCCTATGTTCCTGTGTACCACTTTTCAGGCAAACCACCCAAAGCAGTTTACATAAAACCTCCAATAAAGAACTATACATCGAGCAACATGTTGAGACGTTTACATGCCTGGCTCTTTAGGCTCACTTCTTTCTTCTCTCCTCCCCTCAGATCAAAATGGTCCCTGGTTGCTCTGTGGTGGCAGTTGGGGAGGGAGGAGCCACCGCCACTGGAACATGGGACCTGGATGGTGGCAGCTCTCCAGTTTTTGTCTCTCTCTCCTCCCTTCCCCACAGAGCAAGATGGTAGCTTTGTGGTAGCAGTTGTGGAGGGTGGGGCCACCTCAGCTGGAACACTGGAGATGTATGGTGGCCCAGTCAGTTACACATCATTCCTAGAGTACTTTGCACAACCTTTACCTTGCCCATTCTCCTTACACTCATATAATACAAGTCACTGCAGGTACATTCACACCAGCAGCTGTGGACTGGTGATTTGAACAATAAAAGATAAGAGAAAGAACTACAGTGCCACTGCACCAACTTCTGTAGCCAGGCAAAGATATCTTGCTCAAGAAAGTTGCTGCCACAGTTTTGGACTAATTTCCTCCTTGAACATTACGCGTACATAAAGGAGACCACTCATGTGAGTCACCAAAGATCCTCATAAGCAGCAGAGAGGGGTGCGCACCATTGTGGGTGGGGTGGGGGGGACCAGATTCGTATCTGGAATCAGAGACGTCAGTTTGGATCCTTCGGAATGCTCCAGAAATCTATGGGGAAAGAAAGAAAAATGCCAAAAACACAAACAAAACCCCCAGCTAGACTGGGAACCAGTGTTCCTTCTAATTGTTATGAGTGAGAGGAAAGAGCGGAAAGAGTGAGCGGAAAGAGTTTTGTTCTGGGTGGCAGTATAAAGGCAGCGTATGCACGTAACTCTCTCTGACACACACACACATCCACAAACACGAAAATAATTACTGCACCATGCATAGCATGGTTTGCAAAAAATTTTGGGCTGCCAGGGCACGTTGAACCTGTGCCTAGCAAAGGTGAGACTGCAGCACGTATGTGTGAGATTCCTCTCTAGCTGTTCACAGAAGATCTTTTGAGCCAGAAACAGAGCAATGGACATTGGCTACATCTTTCATAACAGAAGCACAGTGTGAATAACAGTATTTGGCAACCTTTCCAGCACCAAAAATACTAAACTATACAAGTTGGGGTGAGGAATTAATGGCTATCACACAATATATGAAGGAAGAGAGAGGCAAAGGGGAATTAGGGAAAGGAGAAAGAGAGAGAGAGAGAGAGAGAGAGAGAGAGAGAGAGAGAGAGTTTGTGTGTGTGTGTGAGAGAGAAGGAACAAACAAGTGAAAGGGAAGAGAAGAGGGGCTGTGGAAGCATAGGAGGCAAAAGGGAGATGGGGAAAGGAGATGGAGGGGGAGGGGGGAAGGAACACATATATGTTGGTATAAGCCCATCAGCTTAGATAGCACTAGGTTTTTTTTCAGCATGCTTCTTTATTAACAATGTTTTGTGATGTTACAAATGGCTGGGAAACGGATCATTTTGTTTAAAACAGACTGCTTGCATATGCTCAAGGCCACGGTCAATCAATCAATCAGCTTTATTACAGTCAAAGACCAGCATAGGTAAATACATACATGATACATACATATCAGTGAATATAAAAATGTCTAATAAGTATAAAATATTTAAAATAAGTTATAAGATATACTAAAGGGTAAAAGCAGGATAGCTAAAAAATAAGGGAAGACTGCTGATAAGACTAATAAAACTGATAAAACAACTAACTGATATAAGCAATTTAGTGCAATCTGTATATAAAATTGGTCTATAGGGAGATACCACTCAAACGGAATGACTAGTAAAGAAGAGGTAAAACAGTTAAATATATAACTATAGGTTAAAAGTAACTAAGACAGTAAAAGTATGTTAGAAAACATGTTGGAATAAATTGCTCAGTAGTTAAAACCATGGGTTATGGGCTGGCAGTCAGGGTCCGGCGGATCTTGTACGCTGCCGCGCAGAACCTAACAACATTATACATGATGGTTCGCTTTTCATATGACAAGGCCATGGTTCTTACGTTGTTGTTTTTTAAAAAAATGTTTTCTCCAGTTAGGAGTAGCTCTGCACATGCTCAAAAGCACTCTCCACCCAAGGTTATTTTTAAGGCGACAGACTGAAAACACAGGAAGAGGGAGCAGAGTCTGTATTCTGTATGTCCTGGGGCAGAAACTGACAGTGACAGAAAAATTCAGAGGAAAGGCTCTTTTGAGCCTTCCTCCTTCCCCTAACACCCAAGGTCACAGCAGCCACCTCTAGTCTCCCCACTCCTCAGACCAGCCAGGCCAAGGGTGGAGTCCTTACCAGAGCATGCACCATCCCCATAGCCCTGCAGCTCTGCAAAATGAGATGGATGGGCAGAAAGAGGCTTAGTCACTACTCACTAGCCCCAATTCACACGCATATATTATTGGAAGTTACGTTGGAACAGAAAAGGTGCCCATCATTGCACCTGGCGTTCTGTCTTCCTCACAGAAACAGAAAAAGTCTAGAGTCAAATTATCTGCAGGCATTAATGATGCCCAGGAGGTGTAAATAATGCCTTCAGATAATTTGACTCTAGACTTTTTCTGTTTCTACGAAGAGGACAGAGTGAGGGGTGCAACAGTGGGCAGGATAGGCAGAGACTGAGGTGGCAGAGGGGGTGAGAGGGAGAAGCAACTGGAGCCAGGCAAGGACCGGACTCTGGAGTCTTAGGAGATGGGGGGAAGGCGTCACAGAGAGAGCAGCAGCCGCAGAAGAAGCGGCACCTTCTGGGAGGGCCAGGGCAAGTGAACGGCTCTGAAAGATCACTGTGCAGGGGACTTGGAGAATGTGCATGTGCACGGAGACATGCACTTTAGAGGGAACGGTGCTGGGAACTCTCAAAGATGGCACACATGAGGATAAGCATGGTTTGACTCTCTATATTTAATTAGAAGTTAATGCAACCATCCTTTCATTTTTTTTTTTTAAGTAACCAAGAAATTATACTCACAGAGAATGCAGAAGAAAAAAGTTATTTTATATCCAAGAATTCCCCGTAGCACAAAGTCATGTAACACCAGAGAATCCAGAGGTGTCTTTTCCCCCCTCAGCCGTGATCAGGGGGGAAAAACAAGCAGATTCCCATTGCCATTTGGAGCTCCAAAATGCTCAGATATTTTTCTGAATGGGATTGGAGAACTCAGACCTGAACTAGGCTTTCCTAGGTCGAGGTCAGAGCAACACCCCCTGACCTGGGCAAAATCAGACCATTTCAGACCTCTCCGATCTGACTTTGCACAGCCCTAATATATGATTTAGCCCTCAGATTGTCACTCTTCATAACTGTACAATTTCTTTACAGACTGGGAGAAAACGACATTTAACACTTTTTGAACAATGGCAACAATTAGAAGCCATTGTGTAGATGTGCTATGTAAGCATCAGTGGCGTATCGGGGGGAAACGGCGCCCAGGGCAAGCTCTGGCCCTGAAATTGTGCCCCCCCGGCCCCCCCATACCTGTGAGGGCGCAGCGGCGCCCCCCAGGCGGCAGATCGCCGGCGGTGGCGGCGATTCAGCGGTGGCGGGTCACCCGCCGAGTGCGGCGGTGGCTGGTGGCGAGCTGTAGCGCGGCCCGAGCGGCGGTGGCGGATCGCCTGCCGAGGAGTGCAGGCAGAGCGACGCCGAGCCTGCCTTCTGGCCCGGCGTCGCTTCCCAACTGCGCAGACGTAGTTCACAGAATGAACTGCGCAGGCGCGCCTGCGCAGTTGGGAAGCAACGCCGGGCCAGAAGGCAGGCTCGGCGTTGCTCTGCCTGCACTCCTCGGCGGGCGATCCACCGCCGCTCAGGCCGCGCTAGAGCCCACCGCCGCCCGCCACCGCCAAATTGCTGCCGCACGCACGCCGCCACACTCGGCGGGCGATCCAGGGGGGCGGGGGGAGCCACTTTTTGGTCGTCCCCCCCACATGACCCGCCGGGGTGGTACCCAGGGCACGTGCCCTGCCTGCCCCCCTATCATTACACCCCTGGTAAGCATATGGACTCAAAATTGGGCTATAAACAAAACTAGAATGGGTTGCACAGGAGAATAACATTTTCTTATTTTATTTTAAGAAATAAAGGGGATAAGCAGTAAGATGGGTATGGCTACAAAGAAAGAGAAGTGGTGAGGGACAAAAAGAAAAGCAGAAAGACAGACATATTTTAAAAATCTGAAAAGTTAGCCCCATATAACAAGCATTGGTCCTGGTCCGAATATTTCTGGCATAGAACAACAAGGAAAATGCCTATGTTGAACCAGCCCCAGAATTCAGTTAATAGTTATGAACACAAGCCATGGCATGAACCAAAGATGAAAACAGAACAGCAACAAAAAAACCTCACAAAATTCCCAATCCAGCCACTTTACAACAAAGAGAAAGTAGTACAATTTTATGAGAGAAAACAATAGAAGAGTGGATTCAATGGTGTTTGCAAACTGGCACTGAATTAATAAATGCTTATGTTTAAACCTCTGACAAAACTGTGCAGTTCCAATAATTTTCAAAGCCCTTGTTACTATGCACCCATTTCTTATAATGCAACACCATACTTTCAACCACTGCTGATTCAGAACCAAATTCTTCTATTTGGTGGGTGCATCCTGGACATCATTCCTTTTGTTTTAAAAATAACCATGAAGAAGAAATATTAGAAAGCTTGCAAAACTGGATTCAACAATGCACAAAACACAAAACTTTACTTTCAACCAGTTCAATCTAGATGGCATCAGGTACATATACCAAAGCATTGCACCAGCCTTCTGAGTACAGGAATTTCTCATTCAACAAGAAGGGGAGAATATCCCAGGGGACATACTTGAAAAGACAAATATAGGTATTTCCAAGACTTTCTGCTTTTGCAGAAAAACAATACTGTAGGAAAATATTGTATTATAATAACATAATATATTCTTATGCTACAGATATTAACTGATCTGCATCTTCTTAAGCTACAAGGTGTGTGCTTGCGATATATGGCTGATCACTGATTACCATACCAAGTGTCATTTAGTGTAGAGATGTGCACGGAACCAGTGACAGCTAGTTCGAAGGTAGGGAGCAGTTTTAAGGACTGGGAAGGGTGTTCTTATGCACCCTGACATGTTTCCCCCACTGGCACTGTGATTTAAAACAGTCCTGCGGGGTGGCAGCATACCTCCTTGCCGCCCTGGTGCATGGAAGTACCCAGTGCACGTGCACACATCAGCAAAGGAAACATAGGGGGGGGGGAGGAAGAGCACCCTCCCCAGAACTTAAAGCTATCCCCCCCACCTTCTAACCACCCAACTTTCAAACTGGTTCAGAGGTCCATAAAATGGCCTCTGAACTGGTTCCATGCACATCCCTAGGTTAGAGGAGAGGGGAACAGAAAGCAGACCAGTTTCTGGTTGACCACCTAGCATTAGCGGGTTGCAAAGATTCTTTAAACGAATGCCAAATAAGGTGAACATTGATCTGGTCCAGCAAAGTATCACTTATATCCTTAGGGAAGTGTGTGTTCTTTTTATTATTAATCACAGATTAGTTATGTCTTGCCCGCTCAGAACTCTTACAACTCTAGCCTTGTAAACTTAAAAACACATCAGTGGTTCATGGGGATTCTAGTGTCTTAAAAGCAGCTGATTAATATAAACCCACCCCAATCTTAGCTTAGCAAGTCTGGAAATGTGGGGATGGGGAGAAGGTGTCATGTTTAATAAAAAACTGTCAATTCAGACAGTATTTTTGGGCAGTCTTCCCAATTTTTATCTCATATTGGACAACACTGATGCCTTCCTGACAACATCTTATTGTGCATTTTATGGCACCCACCAGCCAACCGTTACTTGGTGGTGTTGGCCTCTTTGGGAAGGAAAAGCAGTATACAAGAAACTTCTAAAAATGAAAATTTGTTAATCCTCTATAATAAAGAGCTAAAGCGTGATCCTGTGTCTTTCTCGGCCGTTCTAGGCATGCGCGGAGCGCATGCCCAGAACATCCGAGAAAGATATGGCCGCCGAGACACGGGCGGCCATGTTGAGAACATGTTGCTTACAGAGAGGGCAAAAGCGGCAGCAGGGGGACCGGGAGGACAGAGGTGGCAGCGGGGGAACCGGGAGGGCTGAGGCGGCAGCGGGGGGGGGGGGGGAGGCGAGAAAAGAGAAGGGAAAAAAGACAGGCCCGCGGGGGGACCGGGATGGCAGAGACGGCAACGGCAGGAATACAAAACTGCAGCAGCAGGGAGATGAGAGCGGGGAGAAGAGACCGGCCCATCTGCAGCGGCGAAAACATAATTGCGCCCATGTTGACTCTCGGTGCAAAAGTTGGAGAAGCGGGGACCGGGAAGGGCAGAGGCGACAGCAGCGGAACCAGCCCTGCCGCTTAAATGAATGAGGAGCAGCGGAGACCAGGGGAAGGCAGAGACGGCAGCGGCGGAACCAGCCCCGCCGCAAAAACAAACAATAACAAACACAAACTGGGGAGGGCAGAAGCGGCAGCGGCGGGACTAGCCCTGCCGCTAAAACGAATAAGAAGCGTGGACCGGGGAGGGCAGTGACGGCAGAGGCGGGTGGGTAATGATTGACAGCGATGCCGGGTCCAGGCCGGTCTCTTCTCCCCGCTCTCATCTCCGCTCTCTCTCACACACACAAAAAGTTTACACTAAGCACTATACCCCCCGCCCGCCAAAACACCTGAAAGACAATACACACAATTGCAAAACAAGTGACAGCCCTCAGAAAAGCAACACACACACCCACAAGCCGTACACCAGAGCAGAAAGAAGCCCCCCCCCCCCAGCCAAGGTCCGTGATTCACGCATGCGCGCCTTAAAAAAACCGGCCAATGGTCGCTGCCGAGAGTGCCGCAAGCACATAGAAGCAGCCTCTGAATCCGTGCTTTAATTAGTTGCCCTGTTATTGACAGAGCATTACTTTCAATCAAATTGAAAACAAAAAGTTGAGACAGTAAAATATCATAAATCTCAAAGTGATGTGGCCATGACAAATTAACAGGGAGCTGGGAGCATATACAGAGCTGTCACAACAACTAAAACAACCATTTCATCACACACTACACCTGAACTGTGGTAAATTTCACCATACCGCTTGAAAGAATAATACCAGCAAATGAAGTATCCATTCACCCTGAATCTTTGGCATTCAGAAAAACAGAAATCAAAGTAAGTCACTTACACAGGAGTTGCTCTGTTCAAGTTCCTGAACTAATCAAATATTAGGGAGCTCATTAATTTTCACAGAAACTAAAGGAAATAGGACAAACAAAAGTACATAGAAGCAGTGGTTACTTTTAAAATTTTTTATATTAACTGAGTAGAAGAACATGATAACTCAAAAGAACTAGGCAGAAGAAAATAATAAGAAAAACAATTATAGTGCATATAGTCAACAATATTGAACTGAAATAAAGGGAATGCTACAAAGACACTAAAGAAACAGTTTTATTATTTGTGTGCTGAAAATCACAAGCAATATCTGCTTATTCACAAATGAGGGAGGAAGGCAAAGACACACAGAGAGAGAGAGAGAGAGAGAGAGAGAGAGAGAGAGAGAGAGGAAGGAGTGAGGGAGGGAGGGAGACAGGACAAAAGAAAGAAGGAAAGAGAGAAAAGAGAGGGAAGGGAAGGAAAAGGACAAAAGAAACAAGGAGGGAGGGAGAGAAAGTAGGAAAGAGAGACGTAAGGAAGAAGAAATAAAAAGGAGAAAGGAGTGAGGGAGAAGGACAAAAAAAAAAAAAAAACCAGAAGGGAGGGAGGAGCAGCCAGCCCCAAACAGTGAGCCCGTTAAAGAAAAGAGAAAGAAAACAGAAAGATGGGAGTGAGAAGAGGAGGAAGAAAGGAAGGAAAGGAGAGAGAGGGAGAGGGAGAGGGAGGAAAGGAAGGAAAGGAAAGAGAGGAAGAGGGAGAGAAAAGGAGGGAATGAAAGAGAGAGAGAGAAAAAGAAAAAATAAAAGGAAGGAAAGGAGGGCGAGAAAGAGGGAGAAGGAATAAAGGAAACAAAACAAAAAACCGGTACTAGCGCCCATTATTTTAACAGGCTTAAAAATACTAGTGGTTACTATATAATACTGTTGGGCAAGGAGGAGAACTCTACAAAGGAATGTCATTTTCCAACAGCATCCCTGCATTGCACATAACATACAGCTCTTCTGGCAACAGAGAAAAGCACACTCTTCCTTACAACCTGTCTTGTCCACAGAGGGGTCAGGCATTCTCCAGCTGGGTAAAATATATCAAGTACAGCAGAAATGGGAATTCTCCACCTAGCCTTACCCCTGGGGCCAGTGAGTTGGGCCATGACCGGTTGCAACTGCAGTGGCAAATGGTAACATGTCATTCCAAACCACAGGGGAAACCTTTCTCCAGGTTCAGCAGTTGCCTCTGCAGACAAGCGCTGAACCTGCGGAGAGCAGGGGCATGGCCTTGGAGCTCACTGGCACCAGGGGTAAGGCTAGGTGGAGTGTTCCAATTCTGCTGTACTTGATATATTTTACCCAACTGGAGAATGCCTGACCCCTCTGTGGACAAGGCAAGTTGTAAGGAAAATTGTTCTACAAAAAGCAGAAATTAGAATAGACAAAGGTGTGGCACTCATTTGTGCTCAGAAAGTCTTCAACAGCACTGACTGTTTCAAGCAGGCAAAGGGGAAATAGCATGAAATTAACAACATGAACATATGATTCTTTCTTATGTTGACTTTGAATCTATCTAGGTCAGTACTGTCTACTTTGATGGGCAGCAACCTTTCAAGATCTCAAGCACAGTTTTGCTTCCTAGAATCCTTTAAGCTTTGTCTAGATAGTGGGTCAAAATGATCTGAAGAAGCGGAGACAAACTCAACAATATTTTGATTTCAATCTTCTGTATAGTCCAGGTATTCATTAACCATACTGAAGTCAATTGCCCTGTGATGTTTCATATCCTCCCACTAATTTTTTTTTAATTGCCGCATATATACTCTGATGGCCTTGAGGTCATGTTGTACCCTAATTGCAATGAATTAGAAAATGACCAGAACAGTATGGAAATGTTTGTAGGTACAAAAATATACTATTATTGACTGTGTTAATTTTTCTGCTCTTCTATTCCTGTACTGCCAAAGGAAACACTAAATCAAGAGTTAATTTTTTGTTTTCTTTTTATTACAGCTGATGTCATGTTCCACAAGATATTTTATTTTTATAACTTACTCCGGGTACATTTCATTTGATCGCCAGATTAGTAAAGTACACTTCTCATTTGGACAAGAATTAAACCTAAGATGTTGGGGATTAAGCCTGGGACGTATATACAAAACACATGTTCCACCACTGATCTGTGTGCTCTCCCTGAAGTTATTTAGCACTATCCTGACACTGGTCAATTGTGGCCCATAAAATGATAATGCCGATCAAGGCAGCTCACACTGTAAAACAGCTTGAATAGTAACTGAGACTTCCAACTCAATGTAAAAAGCAAAGATTAAAGTAATGCCTAGCCAGTGTGGAACTGCAGATAATGCAGCAGCAGGAGGAGGGATGTGGTCAACAGCAATGGGAATTCAAGGCTGTTATCAGGTATAATTTGCAGGAGTTCCTTTCAAACAAAGTAAGAGATTAATGAACCTCTTCAGGCTGGTGTATTTCAACAAACCCATTGCTGTTTTTAGACCCCAGTCTCAATCCTGAGCACAGACACAAGCTCTGCTGACTCTGTGATATGGACAAATTAGAAAAGGAATGGGCCAACTACTTTACACCTACAACCTCAAACACTGAACTTGAATTTGGACATTCACCGCATGGCTACTTATTGTAGTTCCAGCACACACAGCTAATAAAAATATCATGAAGTCTAATACTTCTCCCCACCCCACAGTTAGGAGGATTAGCATACCATCTGTTTTTGGAAGACAGAGGCTAGGCTTATAGTATGGAAGGAGATGCTTACCAAACCAGCTTTCCAAAGGATGCTAACATGTAATAGGGTTTTGCCATTGTGTTCAGTCCAAAAGGGATACTGGATCTCTGTCAAGCATCATTGGACAGAGTTCTGCTATGACAGGAGGAACTCGAACTAAAATCCCTCTTTTCATGACAGAACTCTGCCACAGTATGCCTGTCAGACTCAACCATGTAGACAAGAAGCTGCCTCTCAGCCGCAAAGTGGTTTCTTTTTTGCCTAGCTGGGATTTAAAATTTAAAGGGAAAAGCACTTAACTTCTAAATTGTGACAGAAAATCAGAAAATTGTTAGATTTCTGACTTGATAGGGTTGGGGGGGGTTGTCCCTCCTGCCAATTTTCCTGTCAGGTCAGATCAAATTCGATCCAACAATTTTCAGCATGCACAGGCCTACTTTTTAATCACAGCCCAAAGAATAATGGAGAAGGTGGCATACACTGGATTGGACCCAGAGAACTATAAGCAAAAAAGGGACAGGCTCAGACTGAATTCAGACTGGCCAGAAACAACCTGAGCTACTTCCCAATTGTCTTGGAAAGCAAACTATAGTCAGGATTATCAGTATAGTCAAAGGTCTCCTCAGTAGTTCTTTGTCTGAACCTCAGTGGAATCTAATACCTTTGTCCTTGGCAGAGTGCTGGCAGCTCTTCTTCATTTTCTTCTTTGGTAACCTGCAGCTCATTTCTATGTGTGTGTCCTCAGATTGTGGGCCAACCTGAAGTCAGCAGCTTGATTTGAGCAAAATTTGAAATAGTAGGAAAATATGAGTGGAGGATATTTTTCTCAACTAGTAAAGCATCCCATTCTAGTCTCCCCACTTGCTTGAAAAGCTTAACCCCTAGGCTGGGGTGGCCAACCTGAGGCTCTCCAGCTGATGCTGGACTACAAATCCCATCATCCCCAGCTACAATTTGTGGCTAGGCACAATGGGAGCTGCAGCAACAGCTGGTGGACCTCAGTTTGACCAACCCTGCTCTATGGTGAAAAATCAATTTTATTCAACAACACTTTGGTACACCTGCACTTGCTCACTATAAAAAGTCTCCTGCATAACTGTGTGATTTCATAGAGTGATATGGGATCACTATATGCCCTGGCAGGAGAGACCTGGTAGTGGTGACAAATGGGGAGCTGGGGGAACTAGAGCTACTCTGCCAATAATATTGCTGTTTTTCAGCAATCTCATCTGAAATAATATTAAGGCTTGATACAGCCAATATGTAAAATGAAATGGCATTTCACCATGTAGTATATGTAGAACATATAGAACATGTTCTATATGTAGAACATTTCTACATAAAATCATGTGGGACAACACAGCAAAATCACCTTATTCTGTATCTGGTATAAATTGCCTAAAACCAGCAAGATGCAGATATGCCAGCTTGCCTCAGTGACAAGTTTATATTTTAAATTGCTGGAATAAAAATTTATTTTCATAGATTTCAGAAATGAAAAGTAGTAAGTAGTTTTGGCTCAGCCCTACCAAAAACTATGAGACTGTTTTGCAGTATCCATTAGAAGTTATCTGTGCAGGAGGATCTCAACCCAATGTCTTTGCTGTGCCCACAAAAATTAACTCTTTTGATCAGAGTCAAGCAGAACTTATTCCAATGACCTTCCACCACCGCCCCACGGTCTGTATCTTCTTTCACAAGGATTTTGATGTAGGATTTTGTGATCCTTAAAAATATAACCGTTCTGTTTTATGGTGGCAGGATGGCTGTAAACTCCATTCTTCTGAAATACAGGATGGGTTAACTATAGTACAAAACAGTTACTTCTGAATCTTTATGGCTATGCCTTTTATACTGCATTATATTGCCAAACAATTTTTGACTAAAGGCACAGCTGCACAAATAAAGAATTAAAAAGTATTATTATTTCAAAGATGATTAAATGCTCTTTTGTGACTTCAAATTATTGGTGAAAATGACACAGGCTCAGTTCACAAACAGCACATAGCCAAGCCAAATAATTAGCTTTAAACATCATAAATGAAAATGTATCCGATTTGAAACATTTGTTATTACAAAGAAGACCTCAGGCCGTGGGCTTGTACAGGTTCCCTCATTCTAAGCAGCTTATCTTTCTTGTGTGACTGCCAAATAAAGCAAAGCCATCCTTGTTATTAAAGGAGTTAAAGTTTGAGAGCCCCCCCACAAAAAAATTGAAAATGTCCACATGAAAGATTGGAAGCTGAGCTCCTGATCTACTGTGAACCCTTCCCAGTCTTACAGAACATTAGACATGGGTTCTGGCTCCACTTTACACTAACATCTTCATAACAATGGTCAAGGTCAACAAGAAGAAAGCCACTATGCTTCATAGAACACTAGAATATTAGGAATGGAATGGACTCTGCTTCTCTCCTAGTGCAGATTAGATAGACAGTCATGACTAAGCACTATTTGAATAAATGAGACCAGTTAGCCATGACTAACTTAGTTTGCATTCATTTCAATGGGATTTATTCATAAAATGAAATAGGTTTGTTCTATTACAGACATGCAAAACCTGTGACCCAGCAAATTAACAAATGTAGCCCATCAGCCTACAAAGTAGGTTATAAACCTCCTGCTTTAGAAGTGCATAAATAAGAGGGTTGCCTAGATTCAAGATACATCAGCCTCCCTGTAATTTAACCTCTGGAGACACATGGACTGGAGTTCATCCACACTGGACACGATCATCTCCTCAAAAGGCAAAACAAGGACAGTGTTTTATAAGGATATGGTTTCAGAAACGAGAGATGATCCTTGGTAAAGAGAGAGTACATGCAGTTGTTTGCTCTCGAAAGATATTAGAAAAGGAGAGAGAGAGAAATTCCAAGATTATTATATCCACTTGATTTCAAAATTCATAACAGATCCAAATACAGCAGAAAAATGTTAAACACCACCACATCTTGTAAACTCTGACTAATCCAACCCCTTCCCTTAAATGGGGACAAAGAAAATCAATAGAAAGGCACACGGATGATAAACTGAAGATAAATCTCCAGTTGGGTTTTTAATTAAATAGCTGGAATATATATTTGTCTTGGTTTTAGAAATTGTGCTCTATAGTGATTTTTATAGTCATGTTAAAGCAAACAGCATGGGGAGCTCTGAAAAGTGCTGAACATTTCTGTAAAGTTATTTAGAATGGAAGCTGTCCTGTTCACACATAGGAACATATAATACTTTTCTGCCTCATGCAATTATATAGTGTGGTATGATCTCAGATTCCTTTTAGTTTGCAAGCAGACATAATACTCCTATTCAGTAACCCAAAAACCTTTGGTATGAGAGTTAAGATGCTTTACATTTTCACTCGTGCTCTAAAAAGAATGTAAATTGCAAGCCAGGTATATGTACAGTTTGGTATATGATGATGGCTTTAGAAATGAGACTCCATGAACCCACACTTTCCCTAGATCAGAAATGCTTCAGGAAGAAATTCATCAGGGGCATCTCTAAGAAGTGATTAGGGAAACTGCTCCTATTATTTAAGCTAGTCTGCCTAGATGCGTCCCTCCCCAGCCCAGTGTCCAACTGAAAGACCAAGGCAAATTGTGGGTACATGGAGCCTCATTTCTAAAGCCATCAGCATATACCAGACTGTACAAAATCTTTACAGCTTGTATAGCATGGAAGATGGGCACAATAACTTGCAATTTCCATTCTTTTTAGGATATGAGTAAAAATGTAAAGCACCTTAACTCTCATTAAACCCAAGGTTTTTGGATTCCGGAATTTCCAGGCATTTTAAAAAGGGAAATCTGATTAGACACTATGGGGAAGAGCTTACTCAAAACACACAGTAGAACTTCCTGATGTTGCACATCAAAAATCTTGTACAAACTTAGGGACATAGGAAGCGGCCTTCTACCAAGTCAAACCATTGGTCCAGCTAACTCAGGATTGTCTACACAGACTGGCAGCAACTTCTCCCAGGTTGCATGCAGGTCTCTCTCTCAGCCCTATCTTGGAGATGCCAGGGAGAGAACTTGGAACCTTCTGATCTTCCCAGCCCCTGAGGTGCTCTTGAGTGCTCAAAAATGTCACCCATTCAAAAGCAAAACAGAGCATACTCTGTTTAACAAAGGGGACAATTCAAGCTAGCTACCACAAGACCTTTAATTATGATAAAGTCACACACCACCCTCACCCCTACCTGAGAAAAACAAGATTAAATGAAATTAGTGGATTCAGTAATAGTGAGATCCCACCTCATGATTATTCAGCAGTGAATAAGGACCAGCAGCGGTCGATGCAGGTGCTTCTGGGGGGAAGCGGGTTGCACTTTTAACTGTAAATTAGTAGGTGCTTACCTCTCCTCCCACAACACCTGAAAGCTGTGCGGAGCAGCGGCGTGCTGCCAAGCACCTGCTGCAGTGGAGGACAGGCTTTGCCACTCAGCTGGCAGAGGCTATTTGCATGGCCAGCAAAATGGCCTCCACGTATGTGCAGAGACCAGCAGAGTGGTGGAGCTGATCCTCCACCACAGTTGTTGGGTAGCACGCCACTACTCCAAACAGCTTTCAGGTGTGTGAGACCATAAAAGGGAAAAAAACTGGCCATGTGTCTCAGGATCTTGGGAATCGATGACCCATCTATGCCCAGATCCTGGTTCAATGAGACTTCCTCTGAAAAAGAACCCTACTGTAAATGCCAGTATGAACAGGGAGCCAATAACTGCTGAGGGGAGCTGGAGGTCATCTCCCCCAGGTGACATCCTACCTGAGAAGGCAGATGCAAAAGAACCCTATACTTCCCACGTGGATGCCCAGCTCCAGACCCACCCACCCTTTGGAAGCAGTGGTAAAAACTCAGAATAGTTATACAGCAGCCATTTAGAAGTTCACTGAGTTCAGACTTGGACAAAAATGCTTGGAGCTTGGACAGGTTGCCCTGCCCCCACCACACACATGTTCGTGTATTGCAGTAATAATTCTGAGCTAGGAGAAGTGCTCTACTCTCGGCAACAGGGCACAGGGTCATCCAGATAGGAGAGAACGAAGCCTTTCAGTAGGGTGATGCATGAACTAGTCCACAAGCAAACCAGTCAGGTTCAACGATTTGATTTCAAACCCAACTAGCCACCAGGAGAGGTGGTTCAGTCTGTGATCAAACTGGACTGAGCCCAGTCCATTGCAGATTGGTTCAATGGTCTAAGGGGCTATGCTTGTAAATGGGAATCCAGTTACAAGCAAAGCTGCCTTTAAAGGCTTCAAAGGGTAGCCGGGGGGGGGGGCAGTAAGAGGGCACCTTTAAAAAGTAGGTGCTTACCAATCTGGTGGTGGTGGCTCCTGGAAACCCCAGCAGCCCGCCCACCCTTGCAGCAGCACAATTCTGACCTCCACAGATGCACAGAGGCTATTTATGTGACTTCCGTGCATGCATGGAGGCCGTTTGCATGACCACCTGAAAGGATGGACACCCGCATTTCAGCTAGTTTACACCATCCAAATGCTTAATCAGCAAGTTAATATACAAATTAAATGAGGAGCTAGGATACACCCTTGTTCAAATACTGTTTCTTGTAAGATATCACCTGGGCTACATCTCACCTGAAGACGTGTGTTGCTGTATAGTTTGTAAATAAGATATAATAAACATTTATCAATTGAGATAGCCCAAGCTTTCTGCACAATTTTTATCTGGATAGGAGATTAAACACGAACTTAGAATCATTAAAGGCTGAATATAATAAAGACCCCACTTTATGATTGTATTTTTCAACTAGATGTTGCAATACAAGGCTTTGATCTATCACTCAGTGTCCAAATCTAAAGATAATCTTTTCCTCAACAAGAATTGATTCCTGCTCCATCCAGTCTTGGAGCTTCCAGCATAAATGCTTAAAATAAAGTTTGCAAGTGGTATTCAAACTGACCGGCCTGTAATTACATGGTTCATCCCTGACCCCCTTTTTGAAAATATGAATGATGATTACAAGTCCCCAGTCATTAGGGATGTTTGTTGTTTTATCAATGTATGTAAAAAGGGACACCAGTACAGGAGCCCACCAGTCAATATTGGCCTTAATTAACTCAATGGATATGTTATCTCAACCGGGGCCCTTACCACTTTTCAGATGAGTTCTCAGTCTGGAGCAGTCATCTAGTGAAACTGCTGGCCAGTCAGGCATAGGCTCATTACTTAGATCAAAATGATCTGGTTTCCCAGCCCAGTTTGCATACAGCTTCCCATACTGCTGGAGAGATATAATTATTGGCTCTATTAATGCCCATTCCCGGGTAGTCAGTGGTCATATGACAAAAGGTAACATGGTCCTTGTTTCTAACAGCATTAATTATTGTTGCCAAGTTTATTTTAATGCATCTTTCTTTTTAATCCTAAGTAAAGCTTTATATTGTTTCCTCATGAACAGTATCTCAGATGAAGGAACCAACATTGGGTTAGACCTGCAGCTCTTATAACAAACGATGAATGGCCTTTTAGCTTTAACACAATCTTGATCAAACTATTTCTTCTATCCAGAATAAAGGGATAGAAAGCAAACTACCATTTCTATTAACCAAAAGTTAAGTCTGCAGTATCTGAACTAAGGAATTATAATGTTCTATTGGGAAGATGGCTGAATCATCTTGAATTTGATCAGACAAAGAGCCAGGCCCAGCTCCTGATTGGCTCCTCCCTGTAGGAGGAGAGAGGAATTCGGAGAGCCATGCCAGAATTTGTTTATCAAAGAAGAGACATTCTGCATAGATGGCGTGATTATTTTGACTTGGAGAGGTGGCCAAGAAGGTATAAAAAGCTGCAGACAGCCATTCATGGGGTGGGTAGGAATGGGCTTCTTCATGGAAGAGGCACCATGTAGCCCCTCCCTGTATCTTCAGAGCTAGTCACCCTCCCACTGGAGAAGTCAGCACAGATTTTGTTCCAGTGTACCTGGGAACTGGTAAATATTGCCCAGAACTATGCCTTCATGAACCAGACACTTCTAACACATTCCCCCCACCCTCCAATTTTCCTCTCTGTCCCTGGATGTCCTCTCTTACCTATCCGAGCTCCAGCGAAGCCCCTGCTGCAGCCATTATTTGCCAGGTGGCAGGAAACGGCATCTGCCTCTCTCCCCTCCTTCCAGTCCCCCCTCCTCCCCCCTTCTTAAGCTGCTTTAATGGACATTCCTCTTTTCGGTCTTCCTCCTTCCTTGGAAACTGCACTTTAGCCTTTTCCTCTCTGCCAACACAGCTTCCAGGATTGTTTTGGGAACAATCAGGAGGTAGCAAAAGACCTGCAGCCACTAGCTCCAAAAGAAATAAAACTGTTTTAAACTATTCAGCATTTAGTAGAAGGGTTAGAAAGAAATGCCTTTTCTCTTAATTGTCATAGAAATTATTAGACCAAATTAAAGTGGAAACACTGATTGCCAGGTTGGGGAATTGTTTTGACTTTTTGCTACGTAACAGCAAGATAAAGTGCTCTTGCACAGCTGGCTGATAATGCAACTGCCTGTTTCTTGGTGAGGCCAAAAACTCTTTCCTAGTTAGCAGCTCTGCATTTTGAGAAAAGGAAAAATGATTTCAGAAATCTTTTGGCTGTTACTGAACACTGTACTACAATCATAGAAAAATGAAATGGATAACTACTTGCCTATATGCCTAATCACCTACACTTGTAATCATTAGCCTCAATAAAGCCCATTAAAACTCAGCGTTGTGAGTGTGTGCGTGTGTGATCTTTCCTTCTCCGGAATCACCCATGAATCTCAGAAAACAAACATGTGAGACAGCTTGTCGGCTGCATGTGATAGGATAAGGGGAAGATCAACCACCACCAATGCCCACCCCTTTATCGTATCAGCATCAGTTCCTGTACTTAATCAAGGTTTGGCCCCATACTTAATTTGTTCTTGTAGCCATTTTGCAGATTGTACAGGACAAAGTGACAACACTCTGGTCTGTACCATTTCAAACTGAAAGTGGACTCAGTTTTCTCTGCCACATAAAAAGCCCCCTTTATGTAATTTATCAGGAAGAGTGCTGAGATCCTTTCCCCTGATGGGATAGTTTAGAACATGCAAGGAAGCATTCATACCTGGTGTTCATTCTTTTCCTAGATGTTGCTAGGGAGATATGTGGAAGATATGCAAATAAGTGACAGCCAAGTGTTTCTTAGGGCATCCAGTTTTTTGAAGGAAACGAGTCACCCACAGTTGTTCAACTGTCTCACCACTTTCTCTCTCCAGTTTGCATTTACCAGGCAATTCCCATCTCATCTCTTGGGATCAGCCAGCTCAGGATTAGTGTGTAGAAGGATCCCACCCACCCCAAGATTCCTCTTCTGACTGAGACCCTTTTGCAATTATGAAAAGCAAAAAAGTCATAATTGTTTACATTGTTATAAAGCTGATATGGGTAAGTTCTCTAAGGTTATTCTTAGTTCAGTTGCTGTATAAACTATTGCTGTAGCTGAGTGGAGGCTGCCTGCAGGACACAATAAATGGAATAATTACAAGACAGAGAATGCAACAGACACTAACACACAGCCTCCATATTTAGTATCTAAAAATGGGAAAGGACTACAGGATGAAAATAGTTTATTATCCAGTTGTGCTAAGCTCCCGCCCCCTTCCTTCTTTCCATACACTTCTACTCTGCAAATATTTCTTTGTTCCACATTTGGGAACCCTCATCTACTCAGTCATGAAGGAAGTGTGCGTGCATGCCTGCATGTGTCAGAAGCACTAATGGGCAGACTGTGACACATTTGGGCTTGGCCAGGGTGGGGTGATCTGCCAGTGGTGTTGCAGTGGGTGTGTGTGACCATGAATCACTCACACTCCATGGCCAGCTTGAAATAGCCCAGCAGTGGGAGGTTGGCCTTCAGGAAGACCAGCCACTCCACCAAGTCAGCCTCCAAGCATGAGTGATGGGGTATCATGGATGGCCATGGAGAATATCCTCTTGCTCTGCATGCTTCTTGGCATGCATGAGAGGAACCATCCGGCAACCACCACTAAGTATGGCCAGACTTGGAGACATGTTGCCCAAAACTGGATCAGCTCCATCTCCCAGCCTGCCAGTACCTGCTCCTGCAGGTACTTCAGAACATACTGCTCGGCACTGCTGCTGGGCTTGGTGGGCTCCTCCCATACTCCTGGCAAAGGCACCAGGGAAGTCCTCTGTGAACCATCGGGTGGAACACTGAGGTGGAATTTCCGGATCCTTTGGCCCTTCCAGGGACACCATTAACCCCTGCTAACTTGGCAAAGAGGCACCTTTTGATGTGGTGGTTCTTTTGATTTAGCAGGGGGAGAGTAATTGGCCATATCCACCCCCAGCACACTACCTCCAGTGACTTTTGCTGGTGTCTATTTCATGTTTCTTTTTAGATTGTGAGCCCTTTGAGGACAGGGATCCATCTTATTTATTTGTTATTTCTCTACGTAAAGCACCCTGAGCCATTTTTGGAAGGGCGGTATAGAAATATAATGAATAAATAAATACATAATTCTGCCGGATTGGGAAGCTGTGGTGATGGAGGAATAGACTGCACACTAGCAGTAGTGCTCCAGCACCCTCCTTCTGATTGTACCCCAGCCTCCTGTCTTGGGCTCACCTAACCTCTTCAACCAGGAGGTCCCTCCACCTGGACAGCTGGTCAGGTTGACAGCTTTTCCCTTTGTTCTTGTGTCAAATAGGCAGGACAAAACATGCCCAAGGGTGTCCTGAGCCGATCCAGCAGTCCAGTCTGACCTGCCAAGGCAATTGCTTCCTCAGTATTCAGTGTGGACTGGAGCTCAACCATAGTCTTCTTGAGTGGGGAAGCAGCATGCAAAGCCTGGCTCAGTGTTGATGTCTAGGCATAGAAGCTGTTCATGGTAACAAAGAATGGCTTGAGTGTCAAAACAACCTCAGAAATTAGTGCCCATTGGATAGGTCGGCACACTTCCAAACCACACTCCTTGCCCGGCTGTGGATGGCTGGATCTTCCACCGGAGGCTGGGGGCTCCAAAAAGGAGGAGGATTCAACTTCTGCTTAAAGGCAGCCGCCGGGCTTGCAAAATCACTTTGTGCTGAGGTGTGAGAGAGAACTGTGGCGGCGGTGGCTGCCTTTCTGTCTCTCTAGTCTGGTCTCTCTACTGTGCTGGTGAGGTCTGTCCTGCCTGCTTGTTCTTTTTTTGGGGGGGGGCAAGTGTCTCCTCCTGCTCTGCCCAGCGAGCCACTACCAGGGGTGCCACAGGTCCTTGACCTGAGGCCTTGGGCCCATTTTGTTTAACCCTCCCTTCCTTTTTGCTGGCTGACTGGACATTTTTGTTTTTCTGGGCTGGGTTGACTCTGACCCTAACCCTTTCATTCTATTTTGGATTGGGAGAGGGGTGTTTGCTGGTTATCTGGAGCAGGTGCTCCCACCCATTAACCCTATTGCTCACTCCAGCAGCAGCCACAGTGGCCTCTGCCTATCCCACAGGCCTAGGCTTCCCCCTCACCTTTTCCCCAGTAGTTTTCCAAATTTACCCCTCAGCATTTTTTTTTAAATCACTCAGTGTTTAATTTGCTTGTTTGGGTGGGTATTCCCTAGCTGCCCCCAGCCCCGCCCCAGGTGATTGTGCTGCAATGGTCAGGTCTTTTTTCCCTGGCCTGTGTTTGTGTGCTGCATCTGGAGTGGAAAGCTTCACGACAACAAGGGAGTAAGTGATTGCTTTTTGATGCCCCCTTTGTCCTTAGTTTTAATTAAATAGCGCCTCCTTGGTTGGGTTCGGGGGGTGGGATTTTCTGTGTGTTTTTTTGTACAGGTTGACTCTTGTGTTTGCAGGTCCCCCTTAGTTGCCCTCCATTGTATTGTGGTGGTAGTTTGGATGGATTGGGTGGTAGGTTTGTTTAATGAAGAGTTTTTTGGATGGGGTTTTTTAGAATTTTTGCCACCAATTTTTTTTTTTAAAGTCTAAAAATATATATATCTTTTTAAACCCCAGGGATAGGGAAGATGTCTGAGTACCATGATGTGAGCAAGGCTCATAGCAGGGTGGCAGGCAGAGGCAAGTGTCCCAGCTGGTGGGGGAGGCTGGGGTAGGGGCAGAGAAGACAGCACAGGGTCCCACAGGGCCCCATTGGTGAATTCTTTCCCACAGGTTTGGTGGGGGTGTGAAGGCTCTATCTGGAGGAGCCTGCTTCCGCTGAGCCAGGTCCAGATCCACCATCAGTGCTGCCACCCCGTGAGGAGCCTGGCAGTGTGGGTGGCTCTCCTGCAAGGGAAACTGCTTCCGTGGCAGGGCTGGAGTGCAGGGACACGATGACTGGGAGTGCAGCCAGACTGTCCCTTTCTCTTATAGCCCACCTACCGCTCCTCCCACCACTCAGTGTGTGTGTGTGTGTGTGTGTGTGTGTGTGTGTGTGTGTGTGTGCGCGCGCGCGCACACACACACACACACACACACTGACTGATGCCCAAGTTGTGGCTGAGTCTGACTCCAAGGAGAAAGGGTCTACTGCTGAGACTGAGGCAACCCCTCAACCGAAGCTGGGCCTTTCTTCTGACACACAGGGTGGAAGGGGGGTGATTGTGGTGGGCAACTAGCAGCCCCAGTAGGTCTGCCATCACCAAAAGTGGCCTAAGTCAGCATCCAGGATGTCGGAGGCCACCCAGAGCTGCGATGTTTGGTGGCATTTTGAAGTCCCTCAAAATGCCCCAATCGCTGCTTGCTGTGTGCACTGCAGGTCACAGGTCAGTCAGTGGGAGGATGCTAAGCATCTGGGGATGACCTGCATGTGGCGATACATGTGGTGGTGTCACTCGGATCTAGTGCTCCTAGTGTGCCTGCGACTAGTGCTGACAAGGACTGTGCAAAGGCTTCCTTGAAGCAGGGCATGCTGCTGGTCAAGCAGTGGACACAATCGTTGGGCAAGAAGCATCCTGGTCACATGGACTCACATCTCCTCACCTGCCTTATAGGAAAATTTTAATTTATACTTTATTTATTTAACATGATGGCCACTAACAGTCAACCTTTTCAGGTGGTTGAGAACGCCGGCTTCTGCCAGATTATCCAGATGCTCACGCCTGGGTACACTATCCCCTCAAGAATCATGTTTTGCTTGATTGTGGTTCCCTCCCTGTACGCGAGATGCATGGAGCTCATGTCAGCCACCAGCATGAATTTCACCACTGATCTGTGGAACAGTGTGAGTGGAATGCATGCTACTTTCCAGTCCCTCACAGCTGACTGGTGGGGCCTGCCCAAAGAGAGAAGGGACCTCCAGTGATGCCTCTGGCTCCAGCGCATCCCACACCGCATTTCAGCTCAGATGGGCCATCTTGCAAGTGGAAACCTTGAATGTCAAGCACACCAAGGAGGTGTGGCGGCTGTACTTGACTACCAAACTGAGGAGTGAATAGGTGGGTTGCCACATCTCAGACAGGACTTCATTGTGACAGACAATGGCTTCAATATCACTGCAGCGGTAGTGTCAGTGTTGAGGTGTGTGAACATCTGCTGCAAGGCACACATGCTCCACCTGGCTGTGAGAGATGCTCTCAGCCTCAAGGAGGGCATCCAGGGAACAGGGCCAACTGCTTCAGGGTGCTGTTGCTGCCACCACTGCACTTGTGGACAAGGCCTGCAAGATTGCAGCTCACTTCCACCTGAGTGAGAAGTTCAGGCACTTGCTCTGCAAGCAGCAGTGTGAGCATGGAATTCCTCACTATCTCATCCCCACGGATACAGATACCCGGTGGGACTCCACCTTTCTCTTTTTCCAGCACCTGTTGGAACAGGAGGTGGCCCTCAATGACCTGGCGATGAACGAGACCTTGGGTGTGTGTGACCTATCCAACTTGGAGTGGAAGCTAATGTCTGAGATGGTGTCAGCACTCAAGCCCTTCCTGTTTGCCATGAAGAGCTTGTGTGCCAATGCCATAGGTGGAACTGGGGGGGCAGGCAGGGCACGTGCCCTAGGAGTCACTGAGGTGCGGGCACCACACCAGTTCCTGCCACCCCCACCCCATTGCCCACCTGCCCAGCCCCAGGGCCCCTCAGCCACTTGCCTCCAGCTCCGGCTGATCGGCGAGGCCTAGGATCGGCAAAGCCTGCAAACTGCAGAGCTCTTCTCTCCCCGCCTCTCAGCTGATGGGTGGGTGGGGCTTCCAGAGAGGCCTTGGAGTAGGCCTCCTTGAAGCCTGTACTCGGCAGGCCAAGCAAACCAGGAAGAAGGAAGGAGGCAGAGTTCTCTGCAGCTGCAGCTGCAGCAGCAGCAGCAGCAGCAGCAGCAGACCCTATGCCCAGACCATCCAGCACAGCTTTTGCCAGGTAGGCTGTGAATTCTTTTTTGTGGTCCCACCCCATAGGAATCTGCTTGCCATAGGGCTTTGATATGGGGGGTGGGGCGAGACTAAGTCTCTGAATATTTAATTTAAAACAGACTGGAAAATGTGCTGGCCTTAAAAAAAAAACTATCTAAAAAGGCCTATAAGTGGCTTGTTTCAGGGCAAAAAATTACAAAAACTTCTGGAACAAGTATATTTTATTTATTTTCATTCATTCATAAATGCACTTATGTTCAAGTTGTTTTGCAACCCAGAAGGTCTGAGTGAGAACTGTGAAGCATCTGTTGTGCTTTTCTTTTCTTTTATTTTTCTTGTGTATGAACTGCTCCCCAATAACTTGCAGGGACTTCAGGGTAAATCTGGCCAACATGTAAATGCAGCACCACCATTCCAGAGGAGATGTGTGTTAAAGGGCTTTAAAAGCCTCGTGTGAAAAACCTCCTGCAATCAAACTTTACTGAATTTGTTCAGAATTCTGAGAAAACAAACATAGGCTCACCCTGCATGGCTGAAAGTCTCCTTTGCTAATCTGCAGCGAGGGGGCCATTTTAATAATTAGCATTGCTAGTGTGTTCTAGGCATTAAAAGTAGCACAAATATATAGTACTCAATGTATTTCACTATATACTGTGAAGTGTGCATGTGTGTATTCAGTGAAATATATTTCCAGGCAGCATACTTATTTTGAAATATCAGACATAAATTCTTGGGGGCCTGGGGTGTGTGGAGGCCCTAGACTTTGAGGGGCTGGGGGCCCATTTTAAAATCTCATCTTGGCCCATTCCAACCTTGCAATGCCCCTGGCAGTCACTACACATGGGTTTCTGCACAACACCTGCACAGAAGAAACTTCCATGTAGAAAATGTTTCTCTTGTAAATTGACCCTGAATTTTCCATCCATGACTGGGATATCTGAGAGTTAGTCAATAATAAAAGAACAGCACATGTTCAGGAGCTCTCTGAACATGCCAGTGGGGTGTGCGCTGGCTGGAAGGTTGAGGTTGTAGACAGGCTGGTTGGTGTGCTGGGTGACAGAGGAGTATGTCCTGGCTTGTCTCTGCAGCCTGATCATCAAGGGCAATATTGTTTGTGTGGATGACTTGCCCAGGTGGAGGGACCTTCTGATTAATAGGGTTAGAGAGGAGGAGGACTAGAAACCAGAAGGGTGGTGATGATGTGCCCCCCAAGCGTGTGCAATCCACACCCAGCAGCAACGTGGGCAGCCCTTCCTCTTCCCAGTCTAGCATCCCAGGCAACAGCACCAACACAGCAGGCAATTCCTCCTGCTAAATCAGCCCAGTGGTTTAAGCGGGTGTGCCTTGGAGCCTTGCCTGGTTTGCAGGAGGCTCGGCCTACTAACCACAGCAAACTCAGGTGCTGTGCATTGCATTCCCCAGTACCTGGAGAAGCCTGTGAAGGAAGACCCAAACTGCATGCAGTTCTGGGCAACCCACTGCCAAGTATGGCTGGACCTGGCAGTGGTTGCTGTGCTCCTCCTCTCCTACCCACCAACCAGCATCCAGAGCGAGTGAGTGTTTTCATGTTATGACGTGGTAAAACCCACTCAGTCCCAGTTGGACCCTGGCTTGGTTTTCCTTAATGTTAACCTCCCCGAGCAGTTGAGCTGGGCTGAGCAGTTGAGCTGGGCCAGTGATTGGCCCATGGTTAACCCATGGTGTTGGTCACCTGCCCAGCAACAGCTTCCCTTCATCCTAACCCTCCCCCCTTCTTTCTGCAGCCGTGCCATGTTGCAGCGTGCTGACACATGACATCTAGACACACACACACTGGTGGAACCTGTGATGCTGAACATCCCCCTGGCTTCACTCGGGGGGCGGGGGAGCTGTGGGCACACACACAAACACTAGGCAGTTTTGCCAGTGCGGCACTTTGTATATTTGTAAATGTGTAGATGTGTAAATATTTAAACTTGTTAGTATGTAAATTTTTAAATGTGTACATAGGTGACTGGGGGTGGGGGGAGGTAGCTGGGACTGTAAGAATGTGGTTTTGTAAAAATGTCAAACTTCAAATGTGTAAAAGTCGGGGTCAGACTGGATGTGCCAATGACATCTGAAGAGTCATGTTTGGAAGCTCATAGCACCTTTTTTCATGCACTGATCGTTGTGTCTACTTCCAGAGGGCTGAAAACAATCTTGATGCTCTCTTCTACCAGGCCTGTTTAGTAGACTTCCTACAGTGGGGGCAGGCATCCTCTATGTGGCCCTCCCCAAAGCAGCGGAAAGAGTGATTGTCAGTTGTGGGTAACTTAAACCCAGAGTCAATACACTTCTTGAATGAAGGTTTGCTTGCCATACTCTGGTGGAGCAAACAACCTAGTAAACCAATGTTGATGCCAGGAAAGGGATCACAAAAGGAGAGGGAGGGTGAGCAATGAAAATAAAAATGCTAACTAGAGGAGGAAAAGATTCACAAACTAGAAATTGAAGGAATTGTAACAGAGAAGGGTTGTGTTTTGGTTTTTTGCAGTGAAGAGATGACACAAGGAAACCCAATCTCACTCTCACAGCAGATGAAACAAAATTGAGTGAAGCAATGCCCACATTGCTATACTGGTAGACGGGGAAGGATTCCCACCAAAATGCTGTGGATAGATAGCTCTAGAACAGGGGTGTACAACTCAAATGTCCTGGTGGGCCAGAACCACCCATGGCTTGGTGTTGGGTGGGGCAGGGGCAATTTTCAAAACAATTATTATTTTATTTGTATACTGCCCTTCCTAAATGGCTCAATTACTACATTAATATTAAAAATATTAATGAAAGTGAGGGGGCAATATTAATGAAAGTGAGTCGGCGGGGGAAGAGAAATGAGAGATTGTGTCAGTGGGCTCTAACCCAGGGCAAGAGCTGTCTGGTCTCAAACAGCCAACTGCATTAAGTCACTGCTGCTCATCAGTAAGACAGCCCAAGAGCTCCTCATGGACTACAGCTGTTGCTGGATATTCCTACCTGTTTGGCCAGCAAAAAAGTCCAAGGGTCAGATTTGGCCCCCGGGACTTATGTTGTGCAGGCCTGCTCTAGAAGTTCCCAACATGTCCTCTGTGGGCGCAAAGCCCAGGAGTGTGAAGTAGTAGTAGGTTTATTTAAGGTCCATGACCAAATTAGAACACAGAAAAAGTTAAAATTCTAATAAAAATGTTAAATACAGAGTAACATTATAAAACATGATATAAAAAGGGGAAAAGATAAAATAGGCACAAATATACCTATAAAAAGAGATGTTTAAAAACTAATTTGTTCATTCCTTATCTTTATAGCTGCCACACAAAATCTTGCCGTGGACCCAGTGATTCCCTTATCTGACAGAAAATAGGCAAAATAATACTCATTGGAATGACCTGCATATTTTCTAAGATGAGGCTCAGTCCAGCTGGAGCAAATAGATTTGTAGAAAGGGCAATAGAGGAAAACATGAGCAATTGTCTCAACCACTCCTGCACTACAAGGGCATAGGCGATGCCTCCAGGAAATTCTCTTATATTTTCCCTCCCAAACCTCAGAGGGCAGAACATTAAACCAAGCTTGCAAAAAAGCTCTCCTCTTAGGACCAACAAGTGCGTAAGATAAGCTGCTGGCATAGGGTAATTTAAAAAATTATCACAGTTAGTTCCAAGGGAGGCCACACTTAGGTCCCTTTGTTTCTCTAGGTCCAAAATCCTCTGTTTCAAGATTTTTAGCTACATCAAGACCCAGGGAACATAAAAACTGATCTGAAAAGCAACAATTGGCCAAGATGGCCTGGACATTCTTGGTCCATTACTGAAATTCATCTTTTAAAACCCATGGGACAAGGCCTAAGCCATGAATATGGATTTTGAGTCAATAATTAATCATACATAGCTAAGCCAGGGGCACAATCCTAATTAGTCCTGTTTCCAGATGTAGGGCCGCATTCAAGAGACAGCGCAGGAGCAGGAAAATGGCTCATAGAAATCTTGACTGTACCACCTCAAGCAGTTGTAAATTACCTGTCAAAAAGATCTGAATTCCATACAACATCTGGGCTAATATTTTGGCTTGAAACACCTTACGTGCGGCCAGAACATAAGCACCCTTGGTATGAAAACTTTAACACTGTTGTAACCATGTTCTGTGCACTTGTGGCCACATACTCACAATGGGATCTCCATGAATTACGTTCATGAAAGACCTAGATATTTATACGTTTTGACCTGTTGGATGCTATTGCCATTAATAACCCATTTATGGTTTTTTGGTCTCTTACTAAATACCATCATCTTCGATTTCTGAGTATTAATAGCCAGAGACTCAGTGCAAAATTGCATGAGAGTTCTCAGGGCCCTCCTCATGCCGACCAGCATGGTAGATATTATAGCTGTGTTGTCGGCGTTGTACAATAAAATAGAAATAGCTCTTCCTGTTAATTTGGGCTGATGAAAGGCGGGATCATCCAAAAGAGGGATTAAAAAGTTGATATAAAAATTAGATAAGGGCATCAAAATACACCCCTGTTTAACCCCTTTCTGTACTAAGACAGGGTCCGATAAATGCCCGTCATTATCACACTTAACCCTCTAACGTATTTTCGTACAGTATACGGATAAGGAAGAGTAAACAGGTATCTATGGAGGTCCTTGCAAGTTTATTCCAAAGTTGTGGCCTTAAGGTCAATGAAGTATGAAGAACAGACCACGGTGAAGAACTGCAAGTACTCAAGTGTATGGAGCATCTCAAAATTATTGTTTTGAGCCACATGGAGGAACATATTTCTAGGGCACCATCAAGTTAAGCAGTTACCCTACAGCCCTGCCCTCAAGGGTAGTTCCTCCTCCTCCACCACCACCACATGAAGGCTATGGAAACAGGAGGAGCCATTATCATTATTATGATTCCTTATCTTAATCACATTAAGTAATTCACTCCATATTTTTCACATCAAGGTAGTTTTATGCAACTACATAAGAACAGCCCTGCTGGATCAGGCCCAAGGCCCATCTAGTCCAGCACCCCATTTCACACAGTGGCCGACCAGATGCCACTGGGAGCCTACAGGCAGGAGTTGTGGACATGCCCTCTTTCCTGCTGTTATTCCCCTGCAATTGGTATTCAGAGGCATTCTGTCTTTGAAGCTGGAAGTGACCTATAGTCCTCCCATTAGTAGTTGTTGATAGACCTCTCCTCTATGAAGTTATCCAAACCCCTTTTAAATCCATCCAGGTTGTTGGCTGTCACCATATCTTGTGGCAGAGAATTCCACAAGTTGATTATGCGTTGTATGAAATAGTACTTTCTATTGTTGGTCCTAAATTTCATGGGATGACGCCTGGTTCTAGTGTCATGTGAGAGCGAGAAAAATTTCTCTCTATCCACTTTCTCCACACAATGCATGATTTTATAGACCCCTGTCATGTCTCCCACAGTCATCTTTTTTCTAAACTAAAAAGCCCAGGTCCTGTAGCCTTGTCTCATAAGGAAGGTGCTAGAGGCCCCCCGATCATCTTGGTTGCCATCTTCTGCATCTTTTCCAGTTCTACAATGTCCTTCTTTAAATATGATGACCAGAACTGTATGCAGTATTCCAAGTGTGGTCGCACCATAGTTTTGTATAAGGGCAGATCCCACCAGTGTACATGTGAAGTTGGGTGTTTTCGTCCCGATGTGCATCACTTCATATTTGCCAACATTGAATTGCATTTGCCATTTTGTTGCTCACTCACCCTGTTTGGAGAGATCCTTTTGGAGCTCCCCACAACCTGTTTTGGATTTCACTACCCTTCAGCCACATTTGACATTCAAGGAAGTTATGTTAACTTTACTGTGAAATTATAAACTAAGGGCTTCCAAAAGCCATCTAAAACTTCATTATAGCTATTCTTATAACCTTCCAATAGCTATTGTTAGACTCGTTTTTCTTTGAACTTGAACACTGAAGGCATCGATTTTTGGAAAGGGTGATGACAATAGTGTTTCTTTTTAATTAATAATACAAAATATATATTGGCAAAACTACACAAACATGATATATACTGAAAAATCACTTAAAATGTTTACCTTTATAGGAGAGCTTAACTCTTGGTACATTTTGTTTTGATGTTCCAGGAACAGGCAAGAGCAATATTCCCAAGGAAAACACAGCGCAGATATACTGTGTTTTGAAAGATCCAGTTCCTATCTTCTTGTCAGAAAATTTTTTTGCACTCATGCTGGTAAAATCTTTCCTTTCTTCCAATAATCCAACAGAGATCTATAATCAGAAAGAAAATGACATCTTTTGCACAATCTTGCAAAATGAATTTGTGAAGACAAGCTATGTCTTTGATGGGTTGTTCTTCTTTTTAACAAGGATAAGTATGGATTTGAGATGAGATATACTGCTTAACAAAAAAGATTTTGATATAAGAAGATCTAGAACAGATAAGCTTGGGGGCAGGGGAGAGTAGAGAAAAGAGCCTGATATAGTTTAGTTGGTTTTACTAAAGTTAGCCATCTGCCTATTCTCTTGGGGAGGACGGTAATTTGTAAGGATTGTTCACCTCAGAAATGAATGCAGGAGTTCACCCTTGATTCCTGCACCAATATTCTTGAGACACTTGTTCCCACCTTTCCTCCCCAACACTTCCCTCATGTTTTGCTCCTGTTGAAGTACCAGATAGATCCAGGAGGGGAGTCTTTGAGTGCAGACTATAAATCAGTCTCCATTCCTTCTTCACTGCAAATATAGTATGGATGGTAGTGAGCCTCCAGGAATTTGAGCTTGCCTCTGCAAACTGCTCCTATTGTGTGGCTTTTCTCTTGCTGCTGGGCATGTTCTGAGCATGCTCAGCAGAATAAGCATGTTCTGCTGGAGGATTGCTCTGTGGTTGGTGGGAAAACCACCTGCCCAGCTGCACAAGAAACCTTTAATTAGAGTGAATAAATGAAGACTTCGTATACCACTTCTGAAAAGTTTCCGACCCTTGCAATTGACAGCCTAATTTGGTAGAATACTTGGTGCACAGCCCTCTATATAAAACCAGTCTGTTTCATCCAGAAAGGGAAGCTTCTCCTCTCAGGCAAGGAGGAAAGTAAGAAGTAAAGAGACACTAGCCTACTGCCCTCATCTCTGTCAAAAGGTAGGGTTGCCAACATTCGGTTGCCCAAATAAGGGACACAAACTGGGTCATATCAGGGGCAATTAAAAGTCCGAATAGCAGGGCATTCTTTTAAAAAAAAAAAAAAAAAGCACAAGCCCCAGGCATTCGCACAGCTTCTTGATCACTTGCAAACCAAACTGGACATCATACATTTGTAAAGGAAAAAATGAACGGTGGCAGCATTGGCTGGACATTTTATCACCTTCCCCTTATAGGCTTCCGAGGACTCATGGGATTCCCCTTTACAAGTATAGCCATGCTTGAACTACTAAACCAATTTGGTCAATTGGACTGGACTGGCTGGTCAGTTAGAGTGGACCGGTTTGGCAGCGCACAGTTCAGTTCAAATTCAAACCACGATTTTAGATCCATGCGCACCCCTACAGGGTACCCAGTAGGAAGAAACCTGGAGCGGCTGCATGGACCAGAGGCAGGTCTCTGTTCCCTTGCTTCCACTCCTTCCCAAGTTGAGAGGAATGGGGACCCAGTGGAAGGAAGAGTCATAGACTACTACTGCTGCTGCCATTTATCAAGGCAACACACAGATCCCAGGGCTGGGCCTATGGTGATACCAAGAGCGATGCCTGAGTTTGGGAGAATAGGGTGGGCTAGGACTACATTGGCTCTGCACGGGGGTGGGGGTAAAAGCTGTTTTTTTGTCATCTGGTACACATGATGCAGTAGGAAAGCAACTTGCCTAGGGAGCAAGAGGCTGTCAGTTCAAATCCCCACTGCTATATATCCCAGACTATGGAAAACACCTACATTGGGCAACAGCGATATAGGAAGATGCTCAAAGGCGTCATCTCATACTGTGCAGGAGCAGGCAATGGTAAACCACTCCTGTATTCTACCAAGAAAACCACATGGCTCTGTGTTTGCCAGGAGTTGATACCAACTCTACAGCAAAACGTTTCCTTTTTCCTTTACAAATAAGCCAGCTCGGGTATGAATGCTACTCAAATTAATTCCACATGCCACAAGATCCCAGCAGCTGGCCTATAGCACCTTCAGCAACATCTGCCACCTACAATTTTACAAGCAATTTTGTGTTTCCTCAAAGTATCCTGGTTCACACATGCATGCACAGAACTTGAATGAGTAATACATAATCACTCAATATTGGGTAATATCCAGCCAAATGTGTGAATTGTTTCCATAGAAAAATACTGTGTTTGAACAGACACTGAGCAATATGAAAGTTTTATTTTTGTTACTATCCTGTAATGGCTCATTCACACAGACACTTCATTAGGGGTGTGCACCGGACCGCGGACCTGCGGTTCGGCACTGGGGTGGGGGGTTCCATTAAGGGGGGGGGCTTTACTCACCCCTCCCGCGCTTTGCTGCTTTGGCGCCATAATTAGTTTTAAAAATGCGCCGCAGAATCGCTCGCCGCCCGCTCGCCGCTCCGGGGCTCCTTCTTGTCTTCAAAATCGGGCGGCAGGATACTTCCCTGCCGCCCCCGAAGCCCCCTCAAGCCATTTTAGCTCTTTAAATCTCGCCCCGGACCGAGTGCTATAGCGCTCGGGCGGGCGGCGGGGAGATGTCCGCCCGTCCCCTTCCCTGCCTTCTGCGAAGTGCAGGGAGCCTTCTGCGTGCGCGTGCGCAGAAGGCTCCCTGCTTCTGCGCACGCGCACGCAGAAGGCTCCCTGCACTTCACAGAAGGCAGGGAAGGGGGCAGGCGGACGGGCGGACATCTCCCCGCCGCCCGCCCGAGCGCTATAGCACTCGGTCCGGGGCGAGATTTAAAGAGCTAAAATGGCTTGAGGGGGCTTCGGGGGCGGCAGGGAAGTATCCTGCCGCCCGATTTTGAAGACAAGAAGGAGCCCCGGAGCGGCGAGCGGGCGGCGAGCGATTCTGCGGCGCATTTTTTAAACTAATTATGGCGCCAAAGCAGCAAAGCGCGGGAGGGGTGAGTAAAGCCCCCCCCCGCCCTTAATGGAAACCCCCACCCTAACCCTCCCGAACCAAAACCACCCCTTGTCCGGACCGGTTCGGAGGCCAGTAGAATGGCCTCCGAACCGATCCGTGCACACTACTACACTTCATCACCTCATGCTACTATCAGACCAGTGATGACACTGTATCTGTAACCAGCCCCAATTTCTCTATGGATTCTATTTGATGTAATATTCCTGTCTAGGTGTTCAGGCAATTGTGAACACATTAGGAAAGCATCCACAAGAGCATACCTATAAGCCCTGCCCCACACTGATATGCTCTGAAACACTCCAACATTTATCTGAAGAGACAAGGTTGTCCTCAAGGAGGACTCTCTGAAGTTGCAAACATGACTGCTCTAGCATTCCGAATCACGAGGAGAAAATCTCCTTGAGGACAACATTTGTCTCTTTAGACAAAAGTTATCCTCAGGGAAAGCAGGAGGGGGAGTTTTCAAAGCATATCATCACAGGAACAGGCCTCACAGGAATATGCTTGTGGATACTGTACTGGAGTACAACATCCACAATGGCCCGAACAGGGCTAAAGTTGCAGCTGCAACCCAACCATTCAGTTAACTGATAGGGATCTATAAACATACTTCAGACAGAACAATTTAGTAAATGGGTGATGGGTGCTTGTGCAGATATTTAGTGCATGAAATAGGGAGTAAAGGACAAAGGGAGGCTATATGTGAAGCAAGATTTAAATGCTTGCATCTTGGCCAGCTCATGCAATCAAGAGTCTTCTGATAGTGTCTTATGCAGATTGGAAGCGAAGAGCCTAAATACAGTCATTAGGGGTGGGGGGAATCTTAAAGGTTTGGGTTTAAGAAAATATACTGGCATACAAGACATGAAGGATCTTCCTTAAGAAACACTAACATGATTATCTTCAGCCAAACAGAGCATACAAAATGTGGGCCTTTGACTTAAAAGTGAACTATTTTTCTACATTAAGCAATTTTTGTTTTATCAGAGCTCTCATTTGTGTGCATCTTCTTTTGTCTATTTATTTGAAAATACCATTTCCTTAGGACACAACACAAGAGGCCTCATTTATACATAAGACAGCTGGCCAGTTAGTAAGGACCCATTGATTCCCTTCATTTACTGGGACTTGGCAGCTGCCGGATTTGTTGCAGTCATCTTCTAAGAGCAAAACTGAACTTGTGAGTACTCCAAGGAAAGTAAGGCTTAGTTCAATGATACATAGAACAGCTAACTTGACATTAAATATTTGGAAATGCCCTTCCCTCCCAACACCATGCATTACACCAGGCACTACATTCAGGCACATCCACGCCCTGTGACTGAAGTTACCATGTTCAGCATAAGCCAACTAATATACATGTTTTAAACAATGGTTAAAAATAAGGTTACTTATGCATGGTCTTTCATGCTGCAACAAGATATTAAGGTCCTTCACATGACCGCTTCACGTGGGGTTGAGGGCAGGGGGAAGACAGGATCATTCCTACCTTCCCCTGCCCACCCCCCAAGCACCGGTTTTTTTCAAGCTGTGTGGTTCTCATGCATGCACGATCTGCCCTGCAGCAAGCGGCGTGGCCATCTGGAAGTTGAGGGAACAAAGCCTGGCCTCCAGATATCCCACAATACTCTGCGACTAGTATAGTGCATTATGGAAATCCCTGAGGCCAGGGAGGTCCTTCCCTCAACCTCTATCATTTTCATGGCTGCTGGCAGCTCAGTTGCCCACACATCCGTGGTGAATTAGGACACGTGCACATGCCCTCCTACCTCACTTTTAGGATTGGATTTTAATTCTGATTATGTAATGATTGACTATGAAGTCCAGCATTTGTAGTCCCCTGAACTACAAATTCCAGGTTCATAGCTTAGTCTCTTTGCCACTATTCAAGGTCTAGTGTAGAGCTATAAGCTCTATGTCCTATCTACCTATGTAACATTGATGACACTTTATAAATAACAGCAAGCTGCTATAATGAAGGTTTGAATAATGGTCATTATATCTTTAAGAATTTGGACAACAATGAATGTTTTGTGGCTATGGATACATTGCCAACACTTTTTAAATCTTGGTTGACTGTTGTGAATTTATACTGTTCATCTATTATATAAATTGAGTTAACATTCAGAGAGTGAACACTTCTCTCTCCTCTTTTTCGCTTTTTGCCAAGTTGTGACCCAACATAATTTTCTGCCTGCCTAGGGGTGCAGGGTGGGGAGTGAAAAGCTTCACTGTGTTCTGGGTCAATGTAGTCATTGTTACATAAAAAGCAAACTTGGATGGTGAGTGCAGTAAATATATTTTGTTAGTTCCAGTATCATTTGCCGAGTTATTAACCTGACTCTTGCATATGATTAAAGGCAGATTTATAATACTGTACACAACAGTTTCTCTTATCTGGAGACCTTGAGGAGATGGAGAAAAAATTTCAGCAGCTTATAGCATATTCTGAATGACTTGTGATCCAGCATGTGTTTTGACTGCCCGATACTCAATAAATTTCTGTACCAACTAGTTTTAAAACTCTGAATTTGTATTAGCAACAAAATGAAAACTAATCAAAACATTACTTGCACGATAATAACAGAAGATGTTTCTTGCCATGATTTTATTCATAACATCATTTGGTGGACACTAAAGGGTGTAATCCTAACATTATGTGATGTTGCACTCCCTGTCTTCAAGCATGTATTATAATAATAAACAATGCAATTAGTCAAAAGGTTATTTCACATCCACATAAATCTTGCAAAGAATAGACACACAGGTTGATATTCCATTGTTAACACTTCAGCTTCATTTTTTTTAGTCTAAGCAAAATTCCACTGCAATGCACCACACCCATTACATACTTCTATAATGATGATTCCTTTAAAACTCTCTTTGGATTCAGTAAATGTAATTTAATAATAATAAAATGGATATAATGTCAGTCATAGTTGACAAGCTACATTTATGGCGAGTTTACAGCTTTTCATTTTAGACTACCAGGCTCCTGGGAATGCCTAAAAGCTTCCCCAAGTGTTGTATGTTGCATTTAGATATCAGATTTAGCTGAGCACTGTGTAAGTCTCATATAGCTAGACAACCCCCTATTGGCTATAGACAGGGTAAGAGATCAAAAACTATTAATTGCAGGGAATAAATTATAATCAATTAGCTCTGATTCAACAGTTTCATGGTAGCATTGGAGAAACCCATCTCTGGAGAAACCCATTTTTAAAGCTACACTTAATCTGACTACTTCTAATAAAACTTGGGATTTCATTATCAGGATGTATCAATACAATGGAAATTGTACAAAGCTGGAGCCCCTAGTGTTTGCAAATAGCCAGCTATCATCAAGACTCCAAAAAAAGGCTAGTTAATCGGACTGTAAATACCTACTTGCCTAGTTGCCATAGTGGGGACCTCCTGCAGCCAAACAGAAAGGGAAATGTTGGTATTAATTTGGCCTTGTTCTTTTCATAGGCCACAAATGACTAAAATATATATGAATTGAACAAATAGGCTTGCTAGGATCTTCCGTTGTTTACTAACATTTGCAGACTTATTTGAAAGATTGGAGAATGGCTGGATTGCAAAGGCTTATTTCCAGGTTGCCAATCTTGAGAATGGATAGTTCAACACAAGGGGGAAGGACATCCGGGACATCTCCAGACCTATTGACTTCAAGCTGCCAAAATCAGTGGAAGTGCCACTGACACAAACACATTCCAGTGCAGCAGTGGACATCTGATATGTTTTTGATGTTTCTTTTCTCTTTCTCTATTTTTGTCAACTTAAGAAAAATTTGGAAAAATCAGACAGAATAAATATCATGAGTACCTAACAAGAATAGGTCTATCCTAGCAAGGCTTATGAGCTAGATTTGAGACCAAGAGCAGCATTTGCTTCCAAAGAGAATGTCTAGAATCTTAAAGTGTAGTTGTATAAATGAGGACTTGTTGCTAGAACAGCCTCTTTGGGGCTACAAACAGTACCCCACTATGTGATTTAGAACTGCAGGCTTGCAGACTCCATTTTGGCTATGAATTCATGGGACCGTAAACTTGGTACATGCCCATATTTGGCAAAGCTCTTGAGTTGGTTGCTTAGCATGAGCAAACATGAGGTAACTCTCAACCAAGGTCAGTGTAACAAGCGACTGCAAGGAATAACCCTATGGCCCTTCTCTACTCAGAAAAGGAAGCTGGCTGAGCTTCCAGTTAAGGAGAGACACTATTTTTCAAGAAAACAGTAAAACTCCCTTTTCTTGGCATAAAGGATTAGTTTCACTAATCGTGTCCACAGGAATTCAGATAAGGTTCTCCCACTCCACTATTGCTTCTCTAATCGTCTGGCATGGACTAGAGGGAAGGGACATTAGTTTCAAAAGGATTATGATCTCCCCACCTGGAAGGTCTTTCTGATGTTCCAGATAAGCCTTGAGCTCATCTATACATTCCAGCCCATACAGATTGCTCAAACCATTTCACTGTGTTGTTTATTGAGTTCACACCCACCTACCAGTGATTGAATCAAGCAATATGAATTCTTTTGTCAACCATGGATGTCAGCCCCAGCAGCAGGTGTGACCCATGTTTGTAGCCCACACATCAACAGATGGGTTACGTGTTATTTGATTGACTGAGTGTCGTCAAGTTGATGTTGACTCTTAGTGACCATACAGATAGATTCTCTCCAGGATGATCTGTCTTCAACTTGGCCTTTTAGGTGTCTCACTGGCGCATTCATTGCTGCTGTAATCGAGTCCACCCACCTTGCTGCTGGTCATCCTCTTCTCTTTCCTTCAACTTTTCCCAGCATTATGGACTTCTCAAGGGAGCTGGTTTTCACATAATGAGTCCAAAGTGTGATAGTTTGAGCCTGGTCATTTGTGCCTTGAGTGAAAATTCTGGATTGATCTATGATCCATGTGTTTGTTTTCCTTGCTGTCCATAGTATCCTCAAAAGTCTTCTCCAGCACCAAAGTTCAAAAGCATCAATACTTTTTTCTGTCTTGCTTCTTCATCCATGGAGTGTCACAGGGGAAAACAATGTCCAAACAATACCAATCTTTGTAGGTATCAACACGTCATGGCATCTAAATATCCTTTATGTGATATAGCTATTGCAAAAGCTGTAGCTGATGATATGGCTCCAGCCCTGATTCCAACTCAGATCTCAGCCTCCAGTTTGGACCCATCCCCAGACTCAAAGCACACACCATGCTTGGCTGCCCTAGAGAACTGGACCCTCAAAACCCGACCACGTCTGGATTTTTCTTGGAACCAACTATCCTGGTTTCCCTGCTTCTGAGTGACAAGCTTGCCTCGTCCATGTGAGGAGACACAATAACATATGCTACCCTGAAAATGTGACTGACATACCACCAGATATTGGATTAGGTATTACTAATTGCCTGAATCTCCTCACCCTCGTCTCTTTTCCCTTTAAGTCTAAAGCTCTTCAGGCCCTTTCTCTAGCCAGCCCTGAGCCGATTCTATAATAATTCAAACCTTAAGTTAAATTACTCTTTGTGCGATTCCAAATTAGCACTTTTAGTTAATATTTTACCACCTCTTGCCTGCTTATTCAATTTTCTCTTCCTGTACCCCTAAATAAACCTGATTGCACCACCTTTGTCTCCTCTTCTTTTTCCAAACCAAAACTTGGCACAATTTAATACTGTAAAAGACTGTTCACTATAGTCTCACTAATTCCCCACAAAAGCCCAAAAGTAATCTCAGGGTGTTACACCACTGATCCAGAACAGTTCTGTTAACAGACTGGAGAAGATCTACACCATCTGGATTGCTGGTAACTTTGAAAACAGGAGTGGTACTTTAATGGTACCTGTATATTGATAGACTTCTCTTGTGAGGGGAAAATTAAGTTAATCTGGATCCCACGTAAATGGGATCTCCAGGAGTTAGATCAGTGAAATACTTAGAGCAGAGGTGTGAAACTCAAATGGCTTAGTGGGCCAGATTACTGTGCAGATGGCATGGGGCCACACCCATACCTTTTCACTGAAAATATGTTGAACTTCGAAGACAGCAAATTATCCAATTCATATATAATCCTATGTATGTTTACTCAAATCTTATGTATGTCTAACTTAAAAATTTGACCACTATTCAAACCTTCATTACTTTTGGGTAAGCATGCATACAAGTTTGAATTTTGACACGAAAATGGGAAAATGTGGCTTGGCATAAGACATTGTGGCTTGGAGGCTTCTTATAAGAACTTAAACACTGAATCTCTTGCCTGGTGTGTGCTATCTTTCTGATGGACATTTGATCTCTTTGTCCAGCTAGCTCATCCTTCTGTTTGCTCTTTCCCCTTCTGCTCTTTCCCCATTTACACCCTCACGCCTTAAGGTGTGGCATTTGCTGAACCAGATACTGCCTAGATCTTGTCTGTTATCCCCCAGGCATAATTTTAAAAGCTGTTCTAGAACCTTTTTTTATTTTAAGTGCCAGCAGTCTGGTTCCATTTGGTTCAAGTGTAGCCCATCCCTTTTGTGGAGCTTTTGTCCCAAAACGTATCCCAGTGTCTAACAAATCTAAATGCCTCCACCCGGCACCACCGTCTCATCCACTCATTGAAACCCCTCAGCTACACCTCTCTCGTGGAACAGTTAGCATTTCTGAGAATGCTACCTTAGGGGTTCTGGACTTCAATATGCTACCTAGCAGCCTAAATTCTGCTTCCAGGCTCTCCCAACTACATTTCCCAACATCATTGGTGCCAACATGCACCAAGGCAGCTGAGTCCTCCCCAGCACTGCCTAACAGCCTATCTAGATGCTGCATGACATTCACAATCTTCATACCAGGCAGACAAGTCACCTTGCAGCCTACACATGGGTCACAGATTCATCTCCTTATATCCCTAATGATCGAATCACCCACTACTAGGAACCCCCCACCACCAAGGAGTATCCCCTGTGCAAGAGGATATGGGCTCATCATCTACAGAAGAGGTCCCTTCTAAGGGAGCATTTTCCTCTTCCTCGGAATGATGTCCTCCTTCCCTGAGAGCTCCATTTTCTATAACAGCAGAGGGGCCATCAGCCTGGAAGTGTGCGAGACGTTACTGAAGGTCTCTTCCACGTACCTCTCAGAGCTTCTCCAGACCAACCTTTGAGGGAACAAACTTTTTCCCTGAGAGCTAAGAACTCCTTTCACCAAGCACAATAACCATTACTTCTGCCCATTGAGCAGAAAGTCATACATGCAACATTCTACAATACACAGAGAATACACAGCATTGTTCCTGGAAGGACAGGTGGAAGCTATGGCCAGGAGTGCATTCACACAGCTTCCACTTCTGTTCCAGCTGCAACCTTTCCTTGAAAATACAGGTCTGCCCCAGAAAATACATGGAACTGCCCCAGAAAAGTATTTAGAAGTTTCAGTTAATTTAAAATGCAGCTGGCTGGTTATCACCTGCAACTATGGATAACTTCATGGAGGAGAGGTCTATCAATGGCTACTAGTCGTAGGGCAATAGGCCACCTCCAGCCTCAAAGGCAGGATGCCTCTGAGTACCATTTGCAAGGGAGTAACAGCAAGAGAGAGGGCATGCCCTCAACTCCTGCATGTAAGCTTCCAGCAGCATCTGGTGGGCCACTGTGTAAAACAGGATGCTGGACTAGATGGGCCTTGGGCCCGATCCAGCAGGGCTGTTCTTAACCATTCAGTCAGATCATGTTATCCCAATACTGGAAGAACTGCTTTGGCCACCAGTTCATTTATAGCTTCAATTCAAAGTGCTGTTTTTGATATTTAATATTTTCATATCTAAACAACTTGGGTTCCAGATATGTGAAGGGATCTAGATCTCAGCCTATTCCTCAATTTATCTACCCATTCTGCAAGATCTTCTGGATGAGATCCTGCTCGGCATGACAATGCTGGCTGAGGCCCAACTATTGTGTGCATGTGGCAGTGCCACTGTTGCCCCCAGGCTAAGGAATTCCCCCACCCCACTGACTCTCTCTCTCTCTCTTAACTCCCCTGTGATCTTTTGCCAGCAAAGTAACACCCCTCTTTTTGAGTTTTTGGGCTACAAGGAGATTTTGGTGATGTGTTGCTTTTTAACTCTTTCCTATGTTTGTTTTGATTTAGTATTTTATTGTGCAATCTCTAAAACTGGAAGCTACCTTGGGGTCAGTTTAAGGAAAGGCAGTCTAAATATGCAAATAATAAAACAACACAGTACATGCATAACATGTGCAGTCTCTGGTATCTCCAGGGATTTCAGCTAGGAAATACCTCTGGCCCCACTATCCACCACTATGCAGTAGACAAAACTGGATTAGAAAGACCAACGGTGAGGTGTAATTCAGTATAAAGCAACTTCATATGTTCAAGCCTGCAATTCTATGCACAGTTACCTGGGAATAAGCCTCATTAAACTCACTGATCTTAGTTCTGAGTAAATATACATAGGATCCGACCACATAAACTCCCTAGCAACTGGCACTGTAAATGTGTTTTTGGAGCAAATCTCATTGCAGTTTTTAAGATGATCCCTTGCACACTAGACAGAACAAAAGTTTAAGTGTTTATAGTGGTGCTGGGACCACTATAAACACTGGGACCCTGGGACCAATAAGAACTCCAAAGGAAGTGAGAACTCAGTGCAGATGACTGACTGCTGAGAAATCTTAACCATTAGGTTAAAAAGTATACTCATGGCTGTTGAGCTGACAAACACAAACTACCCCAGTTCAGATGTCACCTTTGGGATGGTTCAGATTATAATTTTCCAGCCTATGACATTAAAATGGGGATGCACCAAGAGCACGTCTATGATGACATCTTTCACAGGTGCTATCCTGGCATGTTCCTTTGTAGTATGAATAGAGGGGATGTTTGTCCAAACAGCCACTCGGGGATGTTTGTCCAAACAGCCACTCGGGGATGTTTGTCCAAACAGCCACTCGGGGATGTTTGTCCAAACAGCCACTCGGGGATGTTTGTCCAAACAGCCACTCGGGGATGTTTGTCCAAACAGCCACTCGGGGATGTTTGTCCAAACAGCCACTCGGGGATGTTTGTCCAAACAGCCACTCGGGGATGTTTGTCCAAACAGCCACTCGGGGATGTTTGTCCAAACAGCCACTCGGGGATGTTTGTCCAAACAGCCACTCGGGGATGTTTGTCCAAACAGCCACTCGGGGATGTTTGTCCAAACAGCCACTCGGGGATGTTTGTCCAAACAGCCACTCTGCTTGTGACCCAAACACTAGCAGTATTTGGGTTGCATGTAGAGGTGCTGTTCACAGGAAAAGTCATCCCCCTAGGATAAAAGAACATGCCAAGAAGCACCAAGATGTCTACAAAAGATGTCAACAATGGGTGCACTCTTACGGCATCCCCCTTTTAATCACACTGCTGTAAAAGTATTGTGTGAACCAGTCCTTTGTCACTGAACTTACCAGATGGCCTTATTGAAGCCACTGCTCTTAGTGTCAGCTTCACTCCTGCATTATGGGAATAATTATTATAGCTTAACAAAGGGCTAAGCAAGATATATTACTAATGTGGTTTTTTTCTTTCTTTACTAAACAGCAGCTGGATTGGGACACTATGGATCAGGGCCACACTCTGGAGGAAGGGGGGCTTTAACCTTTTGCCCCCACTGTGATCCTGAACTGAATCCCACAACTCTGCTCTCTGTAGCTGCTATTTACCTTGGAATGGAAGTTGTCATTGGCACCCATGGGAGTGGAAAGTGAGATTTAGATCAGGATCACAGTGTGGAAAAGGGGTTAACATTTCCTTTCTCCACACTACTCCCTTGTCAGTATTGAACAGGTCCTTAATGTTGAAGTTTAATGCTCTAAGCCAAGCCAGCATCAACAACATCATCAACAACAGGCCCTATCCATCCCCAGCACAGTATTCCTCCAGTGGCTGTTGCTGATGTCTTAATGTTTCTTTTTTAGATTGTCAGCCCCAGGAGTGTACCAAGGTTGGAGTGGACCTGGAGATGAGATTTTCTCCTGGCCCCATGTCTCTGCTGCAGAAGAACATTAAGGACACATGTAATATAGTGCAGCAGATTAACAGAGGACAGGAGACTACAGTTACAAGGTCAGGGCTGTCCCTAAGGGGGCACAGGGCTGGGGACAAATCACCATGTGTGGGACCTCCTTAACATTTCAATTAATATGTAAAAGTGTAAACCACTTTGAGACTTTTGCAGGATCATCTCAAACCTAGCAGAACAAGTCTATTAAGCCTTCAGACTTCAGATAGAGTCTCAGTTTTTAACATGGTGCTCTGTGAAAAACTCCACCTGCCCACTCTCTCTATGGCAGAAAAATGCAGTAGCACTATAAAATCCACTTTGCCCAGCTATTCTGGAATACTGTGCAGGTTCTTGAGGGCCCAAACAGCAATTGAATGAACAAGAATGTGAGGATGTAACAAGATTATTCATGCATATATGCATTATCAGAAACGTTTCAACATGTAACTTAGCATATTCCCATCCCATATATTTCTTTCTCCACTCTGTTTCTAAAGGATTCTGCTGTGCTCCCTTAGTGTTCCCTCTATGCAGGAGTGTAGCTATAATTGAACGGATGGCTCCTATAACTGAACGGATGCCCCCCCCCAATTCTACCCATCCTTATGTTCTTCATTATCTCCCTCTCTTCAAGGGGCCACCAGTGAGAGGGGTGAACACAGACCCCCCTCCCCTAGCTCCACCCCCACCTCTGCGTTCCTAATCATTTCAGAATAAAAATACAAATATTTTCAAGGGCAAGAGAGACAGGCAACTTGTAAAATAAGTTAAGAACATAGGAAGCTGCCTTCTACCGAATCAGACCACTGGTCCATCTAGTTCAGTATTGTCTACACAGACTGGCACCGGCTTCTCCAAGGTTGCAGGCAGGATGCCAGTGAGAGAACTTGCAACCTAGATGCTCTTCCCAGAGTGGCCCCATCCCTTAACAGGAATATTTTACAGTGGAGTGCTCACTCATGTCTCCCATTCAAATGCAAACCTGCTTAGCAAAGGGGCCAATTCATGCTTGCTACCACAAGATCAACTCCTCATGATGCAAAGTCTTGTTTTGAAGCTAGTATATAAAAACAGACACAGATCATAAAATAATGAAGCATAACAACACTAGGGAATGCACTTCTTGTGTGCATCCCCTCCCACACCAAATTAATTTCAAGTTTCATAGCAGGCAAGATTCATTGCAAGCTACATAGCAAGGAGGATTCCCCCAGTTCCAGATCAGCTTTGAGGATTTAACTCCACCCCACCCCTCAATTCATAAATAAATACCAATAATTCCTATCAACTTGTGAAGCTAAGGCCAGCACTTCTGTGCCCCCAGACCCACTCTGGGGTGCCCTGGCATTCCCCTAAAGGGGTGGGGTGGGGCTGCCACAAATCCCCATTATTTCCTATGGGAAATAAAAAATACTTCAGAAATTCACCAATAACCAGAGAAGTGTCCAATTGCCTTGGGGTTTGGTGCCTACCACAAGCCCCACTTTTGTGCCGCTAGCATGCCACCCACCCACACATGTAATGACACAACTAAGAAGCCAACCAACTGGGAACCAAAAAAGAACCACAGAAAGTACTGCAAAGCCAAGGGGACCAAACCAAACACCACAACAGCACAGACTAACTACACAACAGCAGGCACAAACCAACAAGACCTACCTAGATGGCGCAAGGCAGTAAAACCAACCAACTCGGCACGCTAACTGCAAAGAATTCAGGGGCAAGGCAAAAACAACACACTGTTCGCAATCACAGAATCAATAGCTCAGCCAATGCAAAGTCAGCAAATTGAGCAAAACAAGTCTCACAAGATGTAGGACAGCTGATGAGCCGAATTGAGTAAAACAAAGTGTCACAAAATGGGAGGAAAGGCCTGAAATGGACCCTAGGAGGTTCGAACCAAGGCCAGTTTGGTTTGAACTTGGACTGGCAGGGCAAAACCAATGCCTGGTTTGGTCTGAGTTCAAACTGTCAAACCGAACCGATTCGAACTCAAACCGGTTTGCGCATCCCTATTCACAAAGACATGTATTGTAGGATTTACTGATTTGCTTGCTTTTAAAAATATATATTAAGCTAGCCATTGCGTACCATCAGGGCCCAGTGCTTGTCAGACTTTTCTTGACCTGAACTGTGCCTTCATGATCATGAATAAAAAGTGTTTTTTTCAGCACACGCCTCTTGTTGTATTTGATTCAATTCTGTCAGACAACGAGTTCTCTGTGGGATGCTTGCCTAATCCTCTTTAGTTCAGTAAGATGCCCATTCTCTGTCAAATCTGAGGAAGGATGAAAGCAAGGGACTGCATTAAACAGGAGGGCATGGTTCCGGAGCATTTTCCCACAACACAAGCCCCAAACAGGCAGTGTGGGCTACAGGGTTCAATCCTCAACAAATAGCCAGAAGCAAGCAAGTAAATTGGGGGGGGGGGGAGTCACGCCTTTGCTTTAAGGACAGCTTCTCAGCAACACAGTCACATGGTCTAGCAGAGGAGTTCTGAGGAGCTCTCACGGAGCTCAACAAGAGTACTGGGGGAGGAACTGCACATTCAATCGGGCCCTCCAAGTAGCATGCTGAAGCTTCATAGCCCAAAGGAAGCACAAATCTCAGGTGGGGATGGGGCTGCTTGGGCTTTGCAGCGAGAGCAAATGAGCAAGTAGGAGATGTGGCTATTCATTTGGCGGTGTTTGCAGTGCTGGGCTGTTGAGTGGATGATAGGAGGTGGGGCAGTGAGAGTTGTTGCTTCTGCAAAATTTCCTTTCCACTTGAACAGCTAACACCCAGCTGAGCGGGGGAGGAGCTGAAGACGAGGCTGGGGAAAGCCAAGGCTACTTTAAACCTTTCCTTTTTCTGCAGCTGCTCTCCTCTGTCACTGACAAAAGAGAAATCGGGAGTGATAGAGAACCTTGGGGGGCCTTCAGAGGCTGTGAGCCAGGAGACTTTCGTCTCTGTTCGTCTTATTAATGGTATGCCCCTGGTCAGCCCTTTGGGGACAGGGAGCCATTTATTTTTAACTATGTAAGCCACTCTGAGAACCTTTGTGGGAAAGTAGTATATAAATATTCATCGTATTTGTATCATCATATCGTCACTCCTGCAATAATATCTGGGTGCCATCATTGTCCAGTAAAGGGTATTTGAATTTTTTAAAACAGCCATGTCATGCCTTTTTAAAAGGTTAAAGATGTTTCCCTGCCCATGTAAGCGATAGCCAACAAAGCAGTAGGGCAGGGGAACTAAGAAACACTCATTTGATGTCACATGAACTCCACATTACTGGGGAGAAGTGGCTTGATGCTGCCCATGAGACTCCCTGTAATGTGTAGTTGGGGCTTTAGTCAAACGTGTGTGTGTTTGGGGCGGGGGGGCTATTCCATTTTTTCAGAGGAATTACACTTGTATTTTCACAGCTCCCATTGGCTTTAAATTGGATGTGTGTAGGAGAATTTCTCCAAAGAATTGTGCCCAATTTCAACAGCTATTCACTGTGGTGTATTCATGCCAAAGTACAGGTAATTCAGGAAATGTGTTTCAAGAGCTTGAAACAGGCTGGAAACTCCCTCTCAACAGCCAGCCAGGATTCTGTAATGAAATGTGAAAGGGAGAAAAATCCATCAAGCAAAGCACTTAAGAAGCACTTTTCAAGGTCAAGCTCAGCTCAAACTGGTTTGATAGAAGAATTTCTGATCCCAAAGGTAAGTTCTAAGGGAAATAAATCTATGGTGATATCTTTTACTGAACCAACATAAGCAGGAGTTTGCAAGTTGCTGAGCTAAATTTTGTCCTTTGTGAGAAAGAGAGAGTCCAAGTCTTACCTCATCTTGTGTTACAATGTACACCCACATTAATGACACACAAAATGTAAATGGAAAAAAGAAACTTTTTGGTTTGAAAAAAGCTTCAATTTTTTTTTCAAGATACAGAGAACATACCATAAACATTAGATTTACTCTGGAATTTTGCAAGAAAAGATGAGAGCAAGTTCAAACAACATTCACTGTAAGTCAGTCTTGTAGAGCAGAGGTGTACCTGTCTTATCACACACCATTGTCTCAAAATGGAGGCAGGCAGCATAATAATATATCTCTAAACTATTTCTAGCCAAGAGCCAGCAGCTTTTCTGTATTAACTCCTCTCCTGGTCCTTAAGCTGGCAGGCAGCTTTTTTGACTGACAAATCTCTAAATCTGGTGGTTCTTATGCTGCAGACAGGCAACACTCACTTGCTCAACTGGAAGCAATTGCTACTAACCCCACACAGAGGCGAAAGGAGCTAATGGAAGACTGGTTCAGCAACTATCTGCACAAAAGGTTTTCCAAAGGGGAATTTGCTTCTGCTTTACAATGCTTAGGGTAGGAGTGAGTTCATACAAGGGAGATATTTACAGTGCTTTCAGGTTGTGGCTGTTCACATAGCCGATGGCCTTATTAATTATTTATTTATTCAATTTATATACCGTCCTTCCAAAAATGGCTCAGGGTGGTTTACACAGAGAAATAATAAATAAATAAGATGGATCCCTGTGCCCAAACGGCTCCCAGTCTAAAAAGAAACATTAAATAGACATCAGCAACAGTCACTGGAGGTGGATAGGGCCAGTTACTCTCCCCCTGCTAAATCAAAAGAATCACCATGTCAAAAAGTGCCTCTTTACCAAGTTAGCAATGATTTATTTGACTTTTTTTCATAACAATTGGATCTTAATAAAGACGCATAACATAAGCATCTTTAAAAAGTTGCACTTTTCTGGAGTGTTGAAAACAGTTATGTGGTATACCATCATTTTTGCAGAGCTGTGTGGAGAGACTCCCCTGATAGAGCAAGAGATGGAGGTGTGGCTGCTTGCCTGAGAGTGACGTGGCGGCTCCACCTGCTTCCCCTCTCAGTTCCTAAGTGGGCAGACTTGTTTCCTATGCCCTGCACTTGCAGTCAACTTCCGATCTACAGTATCTTCTTCTTTATATATATTTCTCTTAGACGAACCCGACACTAATCCTGTGTGTGGCAGCTCTCGCAAAGTTCAAGCCGCCAGATAGCGACAGGATGGGCAGGAGGGAAGAAAATGGTGGTGGTGGCGGCAGCTGGCTGGCCACCTGGGGGGAGGCAATGGTGAATGGCCAGTGGCCAGCAGAGAAAACTGCAATGGTGGCGACAGGCAGGCGGAAGGAAGTTGTGGTGGGGATGGGCGGGCAGAAGGAGGCGGCAGGGATGAGCGGTCAGGCAAGAAAATGGTAATGCCAACACGGCGGGGGGGGACGACAAACTAGAGGCCACGGAGAAGAAGCAGCGGCTAAGTCAGCCGGCGGCCGGGGAGAAGAAGCACGGCCAGGCCACCCAGCCGCCAAAGGAAAACAAACTGGGGCTGGGGGGTTGAGAACTAAATGGGCCCTTTTGGGGGAGGGAGAGGGAGGAATATCTAGGGGCGCAGATGCTCTGCATCAGGGCAGCTAGTAATATAATGTTATTTCCCACCCACCCCCCAGGGCTCTCCATTGCCAGCGGTGCACTAGAACAATGAAGAGGCATACCACACAGGCAAATCCATAATCCATAGCAGCTTTCACAAACTGTAGTACAGTAAAAATATCAGTAGAAATATCAGAATAGAACATTATTATTTATCTAGGTGATAAATCTAGGCTAAATCTAGGCATTTACAAAAATACATACAATAAAAAGAGAATAAAACTACTAAACAATTTAAAATTTAAAACATTCCAAGATTACCACAATAATTTATTTTTAAAAAATTTTTATGGCAGCAGAAATACAAAATGGTGTCCGCAGCCACTTTCCGCAGCTCTGAACATCCCCCCCAAAAAAACCTGCAGCTGTAAAAACTGTTCTTAGAACACTCCCTCTCCCAATATGCATTTGGACATCAATGGAGGATATCACAAGGAACATGCTCTTGCTGTATCCCCTTCCCAATCGCGAGGACAGGGATGGTATAATCCAAACTGACCTCATGAGGAAAATGGCACAACTGAATCAAAGGCAGTACTCTTTTGCCAATGGCAAGTCTTGGGGGGGGGGCGGGGGGGGATACTAGCTAGTTACTAGACTAGAACTTCCATCATCTATGACTATTTGCCACCGTGACTGAGGATGATTGGAGTTGTAGTCCAACTCCAACTGGAAGGCCAAAGTCATGCAGCCCTGATTTATACAGACATTTAATCAAGGATGTGGGGGTGACAACTTGTCCACCCCCACATCACTATATGGAAGTCAGATCAGTAAATTAGCAGTTAATAAGTAACATGTCTTTAAAAATATACCAAGAAGTACATATTTTAAAAACATCAGTGCCTTAATATTCTTCTCTTTATACACAATTGTTAAACCAGTTATACTGTTGAGTTACTATGTTAAGATATTTACAAGTGTTCCAGTATAAATAGTTTCCAGGCAAACTTTGAATTTATATGGTATATAACACTGAAGCCACATTAAGCTTATTGATGTTTTCCCCTAATCAAATATTTCAGTCCAACTACCTGCTTACTTGAAAAACTTTGGAATACTTATACAGAAGGTAAAATTAATATGGTTTTCTCATTTTAAGTGGTTTTTACTAAGTATATAGGTCAAACAACATGCCAAAGCAGATTACTTCTATTTAGGACACAAGGAAAATTCAGATAGTAAAATTTTCTGAGAAAAAAAATCAACAAAATTTAAGATAATGAAGAAAAAAATTGTATGGGGATTCCCCCACAATTCAATTATTTCCACTATCTCACTGCATTCAAGTAGCCTCAGGGATGGTTCAGATGAGTGCAGACCAACACATATGATAAGGTCGAGGACATGCTGAGCATGTATCCATCCTGATATCACAGGAAGATATCTCCACATGCCAAAACTTGGAACCTTCTGCATGCGGGCATGCAGATGCTCTTCCCATCCCGAAAGGAATATCCTGCAGTGCCCACACATATCTCTCATTCATATGCAAACCAGGGTGTGCCCTGCTTAGCAAAGGGAACACGTTGTGCTTGCTTCTACAAGAGAAGAGGAGAGTTCTCTATCCTCTGTTCATCCAAACCCAAGGAAAAGAAACTTCTTGATTAAAAAAAATTACCATATTCCCACCCCCATTTTAATGGGCTTGGGCAAGTCATACATATTCCCACAGAAATGTGGTGAAGCACTGCAGAGAATGGAGGGACCCAAATAGTAAGGGTACTCAAACAAAACTGACTACATAAAAAGAATGGAGGATTTTTGTGTCTCTGGTGTGTATGTGGAAAAGCTACGAAAGTCTGAATCCTAGCCAGCAAAGGAGAAAGTAGTCGAAGGTTTGCATCTGCTTGGCAAGAAGAGTTTAGTTGGGGGGGGGGGGCATTGGAAGGATATGTGCTTTGGGGGAAACTCATGCTACTTTAAAATTTAACACACTTTCTGGGTACCTGCCTGCTGTAGATAAACATACATTACAGAAACACCCAGCTCTCCAGTATTCTCTCCTCACAAGGGAAGTAATTTTGTAAAAGGCTTCCCTTTAAACTTCTTCCCCATTTGGGGAAGTGGGGTGAGAGAAACATCCCTGTTCTTAGAGTGTCATCACTCCTCTGTACCTCTATTAGCTCCTAATATTAGGAGGTGATATTGAGAAAGATGTGCGTTCAGCTAATAGGAATGCTTTCAGAGAGATTACGTTTTGTCCAACAAGGTTTTGGATTCACATTTTTATAGTCCACTGATGCAATCCAGATTAAGCTCTTTTCTGCTACAGTCTGATCAGTTCCATTGGAATGTATGTATGCTAACTTTTGCTGGATTTTGCCCAACAACTAAAGAATATCAAGGATGGGTTCACTGCAGGGTAACAATTTCTATGTGCTCTCAAATTCATTTCCAACTGTATTTTTTTAAGGTGCCTGGATTTTACCTTTGGGGGGAAATGTAATATATGATGATTGAATTGATCAGTAGGTATGAAAGGGATGGCGGCCCACCCCTTGTTAACTCACTTAGCAAGGGACCATGTGCTTTGGTCTACCACTAACCTCACTTTCCCTGAGTGATGTGGCACATAGCCAAATCTGATAGGCTGTGTTGTGTAATTATTCACTACACAGTCCCTGATTGGCTGGAATCATTCATGTGATAAATTCATGGAAAAAGAAATCATTAGTGCCAAGGGAAAAGAACTTTATTTTTTTAAAAAAAAAATGAATATCCATACAAATACACCTTTTAAAGAAAAATGTCTACCCCACAAATTAGTAATTTCTACCTAAAAATAAAAATTGAATATTAGACTCAGCTGAGCTTATTTCCAAGCAAATCTGATTTGAGCCTGCCAAAGATTGCACAACTAGCAATGTGTAATCTGGGAGGCTCAAATCAGATTTGCTTGGAAATAAACTGAGAGGGAAAGGGGAAATAAACCAATGGTGTAGTTTCAAATGCAGAAGTGCAGGTGCTCTCTCTGACAGCCGCCACAGCCACACCCTATTAGATTATATTATTATTATTACTACATTTATATCCCGCTCTTCCTCCAAGAAACCCAGAGCAGTGTACTACATACTTGAGTTTCTCTTTCACAACAACCCTGTGAAGTAGGTTAGGCTGAGAGAGAAGTGACTGGCCCAGAGTCATCCAGCTAGTTTCATGGCTGAATGGGGATTTGAACTCAGGTCTCCCCGGTCCTAGTCCAGCACTCTAACCACTACACCACGCTGGCTCTTACTCCATTATATGGAGTAATTTTGGGGGTTCTGCTACAAGAAACCAAGGCTCATTTCCAGATCCCACAGAGCTTGAACTTCATGTGATTACCCTTCAAGAAGAGCAGTCTCAGCTTACCTGCTAGTCACTGGATTCTTATTCTTCACTAAGAAATGGTAAAGTTGTGCTGTTGAGTCAGTGTTGACTTCTGGCAATACATGAGGGGTTTACCATTTCCATCTCCTGCGCTGTAGGAGATGGTACCTTTCAGCATCTTCCCATATCGCTGCTGCCCGACATAGGTGTTTCCTATAGTCTGGGAAACATACCAGCGAGGATTCGAACTAGCAACTTCTTGCTCCCTAGGCAAGTTACATCCCTGCTGTGCCACTGGAAATAAGCAATTCTTGCTCGGTTTTCATTTGCTCCCATTGGAAGGGAAAAAAACACCCCCAAGAAACTCCAAAAACCCAAGTAATGTTGCAGTAGGCATCTTAGTTCATCAATCCCACCCTTGCAGAGATTTCACAAGCTCAAAAAAGCATATCTTCACTTTTCCCCAGCCTACTTGCCCAGCTTCTGGAAGAGAGATCTGCCTTCCCTGGGCTGCTGCTGCCAGCCTTACCAAATTGCTGCCTTTCCTTGCAATCTTATCCCTGAAGTTCTGCAGTGCTCGCTACTGCTCTGGTTTTGACTCTCTAGCCAGATTAATTAAGCTGGGAGATGTATTAAGAGCAGCTGTATTCAGGAAAAACAAGCAAGAGCAAGATAGGCATCAGGCAAGTGAGGGCATTAGTTACACTGCTGTGTGTATTGCACTGAAAGGAGGAGGAACACGAGTCTAAGGGAGGGGATGGTGAATAGTACCTCAGTTTCCTTATTTAACAGATCAAATCGGGAGTAAATACTATTGAACACTCTGGGACTTTCTTTGGAACAACACACAGAGGTGCACAACTCAGTCTTATGCATTATACCTATTATAGATATATTATGCCTAGGAATAATTCCTGTTGAAATCAGAGTTAGCTTACCTCCGAATATGTTCAGGTTTATAATTATTTAGCAAAGTGCCAAAAAGAAGCTACCCATTCCAGTTAAAGAGTAGAGTGCAGAACTTAGTTTGTTGCAGTTATTCAAAGAACACGTATGGAGATTGTTGTACAATCTAAAACGAAATAGGTTTATTGGTGAGGTACATCTTGGATAGGAAATACCCAGTCCTATCTATCAGCTACATAATAGATAGTTAGGGAGAAATAGAGATGCTTCCATCTACTCTCTAAGAGGAAAGGAAGAGGACTGACTCAGCACAGGAAGGGATCAAGGTGGGGGCCACAGATTAGAGGCAAGCAGGGACAGGTAAGGAGACCCTCACTCAGTACCTCTTCTCCCAATGCCCCTAGTGGTTATTAGGATAGTTGGTGCAAAAGGTCGCTGCACTGGAACTCCAACCCCAACAGAGTAACCATGCAGAGGATTGGGATGAACAAATGAAAACCCACCCATCCCCACCAAGGGGATAATGTGCTACTACTATAAATATTTATATACCGCTCTTGAACCAAAGTTCCCAAAGTGGTTTACATAGAAAAATAAATACATAAATAATATGGTCTCTTGTCCGCAAAGGACTCACAGTCTAAAAAGAAACATAAGGCAGGTACCAGCAACAGCCACTGGAGGGATGCTGTGCTGGGGTTGGAAAGGGTCAGCAGCTCTCCACCTGCTAAACATAAGAGAATCGCCTCTTTAAAAGGTGTCTCTTTGCTCAATTAGCAGGAGAGAGAAAAAGAAATGAATCAAATCAAGGCAGACAGAGCACATCATTTACAACCTAAAAGTGATTGTACAGGTGCTTCAGAATCAGGGATGGTCAGGAGAGAAATCAACCATTTGCAAGATGGCTAGTGTGGATCTTGAGGTCCAAATGAACCCCTCCTCTTGCAGCAGTTTATCAGCCTGCCTGGTGGGTGCTAAAGAAAAGCAGGCACAAGCAGGTGTTCCCCCAAAACAATCAAGTGTGTGTTGCAATTTGTAACCACTCCTGAGTAGGGATGTGCACGGAACCAGCGACGAAAAGGACGACGAGGAAGATGACTGACTGGTGGTCCTCCTCCTCGTCAGCCAATCTGTTTTGCAGACTGTGATTTTTTCTGGCCTTGGCCTCCACTGTTGTGTCTCATGTGAGGCTGTAACACCCACCCCACTCCTAAATCCTCAATTGCTTCCCAGCCCGCACCCCTTTGTATGGCTGCAACACCACAGTATATTTTTTAAAGATGTAGAAATACGGTAGACGTTTCAGGAGATGTTGTTTGCCCCACACACAAAATGTGCACATCTTGCATGGCCCACTCACTCCCCATCTCTGGTATTTCATGACCAAAATGTTTTCGTAATCCGTTGTTGTGTACAATGCCCCAGCACAGTTATTTCTGTGTCTCTCTGTATGTGTTTGTTTTACCTTTAAGAAGCAGGGAGGGTGCTCTTACCACCCCCACTGCATTTCCCCTGCTGATGCCATATCTAAAAATTGTCCAGGGGGGCAGCAGCATACCTCCTTGTTGCCCCAGTGCATGTCGGTCCGGAAGTGCCTGATGCGCATGTGTGAGCACGATGTGCACACAAACACTTCTGCTCTGACGCACACCAAAGTGGCAAGGAGGTGCGCTGCTGCCCTGTGGGAACATTTTAAACACAGCACTGGTCCTTTGAACCGTAACAGGGCCTCCGAACTGGTTCATGCACATCCCTACTCCTGAGTGACCTTCTAAGAGCTTTGCGGGCTTTGCTCCAGTTTTATCTACCCCCATCTCTTCCCTTGCACTCTGTTTGCTCCCAGAACAACCCTCCACCTTCCTGCCACCACTGAAGGCATTTGTTACAAAGCAGCAGCCACTGTTTGTCATTCACCTTTTGGTACCAAACGCCAACCCGGAAATGTGCATTAAAAGGACTGCATTTCTTATGGCACCTACCTAGCACATCTAGGCACACAGCATTAGCACAAAAGTACAGTCTACACTTAGAAAGGGGCTGAATGGTGGTGGGGGGAGGGGGTTGATGATAACCTTCCTTCTCATGCATGTCCTTTCAGAGCCTTACAAGGGTTGGATGAGGAATACTCTAATTTGGAGGCTTTGTAAAGTGGGGCTAAGGAGAGTAGGCTGCTTGCTGGAAGCTTCTTCGTGTTGCCCAGCCCCCTTGCAAGCCTTGAAAGGTGGCTAATGCAGTGAGGAGAGGTTACCAGCTAAATAGCCTCCTTTCCTTAACTTGCACCCTCCTTCAGTGCATAAAAGTGGGGGGAGTCACCATTTTTCAACTTGCCTCAGTTGCACAAAAACTTGGGGCTACTTCTGAAGCTAGCAGAATGCAGCAGGCAGTGAGGAGGACAGGCTAGCCAGAGGAAGGGATAGGAATCCCTTCTCATTTCATTCTCTCACAAGCTCCACTGGCTTGTGCTAACAGTCGCTCCTCCAATCCCTTCCTTTTCTCCTCCCTGCCTCACCTACTCTGTGGGTGCATCCTGCAGAGCCTGGCACCACAGGAAATCCCAGGGTTGCCATATTCTGGCTTTCCAAATTCGGGTGCCTAATTTGCATATTATGTAAATTGGCTTGGAAATAATTTCTGAGTAGAATAGTGACTGCATGTTTTGCTCCAGAACTCCGCTTCTACAAGGGCTAGAGTTTAGCTTTTTAAAAGAAAATAAAAGAAAGCAAGCAAGCTGAAATATGGGCAAATCTGGGTGGGCTAAGCAATCTGGGTGAGCTGCTTAAAATCTGGATGAAACTTGAATTTCGGGGGGCATGGCAACTCTAATCCCAGCACATCCTTGCTCCACTGCTGGTCAATGGCCGAATAAACTTATAACTAAAAAAAAAAAAAAAATCCTTGCTCCACGGATGGCACACCTGAGTAAAACCATCTAAGGTGGCCTATATGAGCCCACAAGCCTTTCCTCACCAACTTGGCCCCTTCCTCCCCACTCACCAGTTCCCTAACCCACTTTCCTCTCTTTCTGGTCAAACCTACCAGGTTTGTGCTCAGGTAGAGACAAGTAATGGCAAGTGGGAGAAAGGAAGAGAACATCTCTCCCCTTATCCATCGAGCCCTAAACAACCTCTTCCTTAGCAGGCACCTCAGCAGAAGTGCCAATCGCCAGAAACTGGGAGTAAGGAAGTGAGGGAGGCCTCCCTCTCATTCTCACACCTGGCATGATGTACATAATGCACTTGTAGTGCATCAAGCCACAAGAAGCCCCTGGAAAATGCAGCTTGGGATCCCACAAGGTCAGTGGCCCTTGGGGAAACTACTGAGATCCACCACAGTCTTCTGAAAACTTGCCAATATGGATGGTGTACATGGCAGTAAGCAATTATAACAAATTCAATTCAGAACGTTAAATGGAAATTAAACAGTTTGGCTTCGCACCCTACACATGTCAACATCAAAACAAGTAAACACACACATAAAAAGAGATCTGTGTCCCAAAACAGTAACTTACAAAACTAACCTCTTGGGACTTCTGCTATGAAATTCTATTCTGGGAGCAATATAGAACTAAACAATGTCATCTGAAAATGACGAAATTAGTAAAATTGTACTCTAGTCATTATCGAAAAGTGTTATACATCTGTGTGTACCAGACACAGAAGTTACCGAGAAAGAAGCAGATGAGTAAGATAAAAACCTTACATTCAGTTTACCCCTCATGTGCCAAAAATATTTAGTGTTCTTTTTCAAAAGTACCATACTAATGAATTTCAAGTGTATAAATTAGAGAAAAAATAGGATTAATAGAAGTTAACTGGTTCCAAATATGTCAACCTTCTGTATTTTGTCACTAATAGTATCAGCATCCAAGAGGTAATTAGGCCGCTCACAATATTTGAGAACTTGATTCTACATTCATCACTACAAACAAAAGGGACAGTTCCTAGTATTTTCTAAAATGCTACAAATTAAGTCTAGTGGGAATGCAAATGGCTTAAAACCAGTGTAGCAAAGAGACCTAGGAATGGCATTATCTCCAGAAGCAGGGACTACAATGTGGCAGGAAAAAACCTATGTATCAGTGTCACCTATGATCAGGGAAAATGCCCTCAAGCTCACTCACAAAGGGTATTCAACTTCCTTCAGACTATGCTATATTAACAAAACCTTAAATACTGATTGATGGAGAGGATGTAGTGAAAGGGGTACATTTTATTGCATATGATGAAGCTCAATATTTTTAAAACCTTTTGAAGAAAAGGTTTTGGCAAAACTGCAAAACTTACAAAGCAGGAAACACAAACAATTTTAGAACAGCTTTTTCACATAGTGGTTGTTTCATGAGAGGAGCAACATTTGAAAGGTGCTCACCATGTGGATTGCCCAAAACACACAGACAGTCTATACATCAGTACCACTCATTCCTGGCAATCACTAGGAACTTTCAACAACTTGATCTTGAAAAAGTGTTCTCAAAAGAAATAATTGCAGGATATGACACTGAGATCAAATCCTGATATTTTAAAATGGTGGGGGGGGGTGTACATGATGAGCTGGAAATTTGTTAATATAAATACTGTAGGCCTGCCCTGCCATAAAATACAAAACCACAGCAAAACACATAACCACTGCTTTCATCCAAGCAAAACTTTTGATTAAAGCAGACAGCATTAAAGACTTCAAAAGTTATCCAAGCTAAACATTTTATAGAAGGGGTAATGTATAGAATACATTTTCTTCAGTGGTTACATGCTTGCTACAAGCCAGCAATGCACTTTGATTTCCAAATAACCATATGAAATGATGGACAAAAACCATCTAATTGGACTTGGAAGGATATAGACTTTATTCATGAACAAGCTATGGAAAACTGTTTATCCCAAAGGTCACAAATATTGACATGTCTTATAAATTGGGTATCATCCATCACATTTGCAAACCAAATTATGACAAGTGTGTGAAAAACTCCAACCCAATTAAACAATAGTTTGCAACATTTATACGTTCAAGAAACCACTTCCACATCAAATTTGACTGCTGAGACATCTGTGTACCCACCAAAGAACCATGATTCTGAGGAGCATACTCAGTTTACATAGAATTCCAAGTACGTCTTTTCAGCTCCACATGAACCGAACACTTAGAAAACACACCAACATTTCATGTGAAATAGCTTTCTCACATGTTTTAGGTAATTTTCATCACCTTCATATTTTGAACTTGAGATTGTGTGATGAAAATTGCTGAAATGATGAAAGGAGACTCTCAAATAATGGTTTGCTTCGTGGTCCAAAAGCAACAAGACAGTATTTCAAGTGTTGGGTCATACTGCTGTCTGCATGCACTTCATACATTGAGCCTAACCAATATTTTTTTTAAAGTCTTAAATTCAGGGTCACATTCTATTTGAGTAAATATGGTATTCATTGACAAGATTCAGGGAACTCTTAGCAATGTGCCCTGCGTGATCCCCCTCCTATCTGGGTGGAGACGGAGGAGAAAAGTAGTCTGCAACTACCACACAAAGGCTCAAAAGTAATGGGAGATAATAGGAGAACACCAAGGAGGCATAAGGAATGTGCACAGGTGGACTGATGGGGAATGAGGTAGGATCTGGATTCAGAATGAAGGGATATGTGGAATCTTGAACTAGGCAGGAGGAGGAAAAAAATCAGGGCTGGGGATCTTAGGGAAAGGACAAATGGGCTCATTCTGAGCTGATTTTGCTTCATTTTCAAAGTAACCTATGGGGGCGGCATTAAATTTAGTGGATAGAAAGGCCCTAGGGAGATTAAAGACAGTCTCCCCAGAATCATGCTGCCTGGCAGATCCTTGTATCACTGCCCTGCTCAGCTTAACATAATTGCCCCCCTCATGGGCATGCTGTCCTCTGCCAACAAGAATATTTCCTAGAGGCATGAGGATGGTGCACTTGGTCTTTGGTAAAACCACCTTGGACATATGGCAATATTGCCAATCAACCTATTGTTCTGAGCATCTTTGTTGAGGCTCTGTATCCTTTTCATCCTAGTGCTGCCCCTCCCCCCCACCATATTCACTCTATTACCAAAGTACCTTAATTAGGGCAGAACTGAGATTGCATTTTTTGCAGCTAGGATAAATGTGCTTTACTTTTGTTACTGGTGAAGGCGGAATGGAATGGAAGATGTCAGTCTCACTAAACTGTACTAGTGTGAACAACAAAGAGAAAAAGGATGAGCACAGTGATGCCAGGATCAGCTGTGGTTTGTGAAATGTGGTTTATCCACACAAGAATATTTGACTATTGACCACTTTTATGCTCTAAGGAACTGGATGTTTGAGACAGAACAGTACGGGTGGCCCTCATTATTCACAGGGGTGCCGTTCTCGCCTATAGGTGTGAATACAGAAACCATGAATAATAGAACCTTACCTCTATGGGAAGTCACCTTAAGTGGCGTAGCGGAGAAATGCTTGACTAATAAGCAGAAAGGTGCCGGTTCGAATCCCCGTTGCTACTATATCAGGCAGCAGCAATATAAGAAGATGCTGAAAGGCATCATCTCATACTGCGTGGGAGGAGGCAATGGTAAACCCCTCTTGTATTCTTCCAAAGAAAACCACCAGGCTCTGTGGTTATCAGGAGTTGAAATTGATTTGACAGCGCACTTTACCTTCACCCCTATAGGAATCCAGGGGTTAGGTGTCTTAAGCTAAAAAGGGGTTCAAAAAGCAGGAAAAAAGGGAATAAAGCACAGTACCTTGCTCTCTAGGCCTCCAGCAAGGCCCCTCAAGCCCACAAATCATCCCAATTTTTGCCAAAAGTCTGGTGTGGGTGATTTAAGTGTCACAAAATGGCTCCATGTTGCAAAATGGCGGCTGGAAATGACATCGGAAGGCATTTCCAGCCACCCATGAACCACAGGTAGGCAAGTTTTCCCTATTTTTAAAAACCGTGAATAAAGAAACTGAATCTCTTAGACCCAACTGCAGATTTGTGCAACCAAAATCCATGAGATAGCAGATAATGAGGACCACCTGTATTTCACAAGTTGCATTTTCCAGTCTAGTACTTTAAAATCAAGAAGAACCATTATTTAGCATTTTATTTTCACACCATAATGCATCCCCAGATTCGCAGGACCTTCACAGATCTTGGGAAGTAGATATCATTTGAATCTATATTGAAGCCCCATTCTGACAATTCCAGCTGTTTTATAACAGCTCTGTAAATATTTCTAGAGGGATGAAAAGGTTATTGATGTAAATGTGAACTCCTAACCTATAAGCAACTACCTTTGTTCCACAAAACAGAGAAAATAAAAGGTGCTATAAGCAAAGCTAGTAGAGATGCTGCTCTAGATAATCATTTATTAGTAATAAAAATATGATCAAAGAAAAAAAAACTGAAGGGAGATGCTGCTCAGAACTTTAACTTACAATCAACAGTCTCCCCCCACCCATTTCTTTTTGGCAAAATGGCGTCAACAGACCTTTTGATATCCAAAGCACAGCTACTGGCCCTGTTCAGACATAACGTGGACATAACTCCATCCCCCCCCCCCGCTCTCCCGTCCACATTTGGACGTTGGAGAGAGCTGCCTCTCTGCAATCAGCAACAGTGCAGAAAAGCAGAGGAGCTGACTGTGAGGACTTCCTTCTTGTCAGAAGGACAGCTTGCACTGCCAATTGGGCTGGAGTAAGGTAGAAGCTTCCTCCCTCAACACTGGTTCCAGGGAGCCAAAAACTGCAGCGCAAGCATTCAAATGTAATGCTAGTGTTGTAGAAATAGAGTTTGCTGTAGCGAAACTCCACTCTAGACTGAAGGTTCAGATTAGAGTTCAGGGAATGAAACTGTGGATCCCTCTCCACCACAAACTCAATTTTACTGAATTTGGACATGCAGGAAAGGAAACCGGAGATGAAGAGGCCTCCAGTTTCCTTTGGTGACTGAATTCCACTACTGTGTCAAAGTTCCTCCCCAAAACCTATCTCTGCTGCTATCCACAGCTGCTTTCAAAAGCCTACAATCCTTGCTAGCTGTAACAACCCTGTAGAAACACAAATCTTGCCAAGAGCTGGGATTAATAATAAAAAAAAGAACTTTTCATGTTAGGCCAATTGAAAATAATTGCTTGGATTTGATTGATGCTACACAGTAGTTTTCATGAACTTTGCCAGTTAAGATATGGTTCAATTATGCCATTAGCAAATTTCATATCTGCTCGTGCTCTTAATCAATGGAAACCAAACCATATCAACCAATTTATACAAGCCTCAGAACTGGAAATGAATTTAATCCAATTCTGCTTCTGTCCTTTGAGTGCAGGCAATTTCTTCCTAGGTACCCTCTGGGACAGCAAGGAAAATATTAACAAGGCGAGGTAATTGAAAGTCTACTTTTGATCTCAAGAGCAAAGGATATGAAAGACGAAAGGAAATTGCCTGTTGGAACAAGTCCTGTATGCACGTTTATCTCCTGTTTTACAAAAATATTTGACTCTAATGGATGAACATTTTAAATTCTACAATTTCATATGATTTGCGAGGAAGCATTAGTGGTACTCTCAAAGAAATGGATAGCTGACTGATCAACCATACTATGTCCCCATTGGTGACAATGGAAGCTTTTCTTTCCAGGGCTTATTGCATGATGGAGGAGAAGCCATTTTCACCAGGACTGCACACTTCAGAGTAAAGAGAGTATATGCCCCCTCCTTACATGCTGCTGCAGAGTCCCAACACTGGCCTCTCCATAAGCTGTTTTTTACTCTTCCAAAAACAAAACAAATCCAGAGGGGGTTCTAGAATAAATTATGTTTCAAGCCTCCTTGGTTTTGCATGTCATTATGAGTGTGATGCTACTATCTTAGATCCTGAAAAGTCATTAAATACAAGAACACTAAATGACAAAGCACGGAGAAGTGTGAGCTAGTCATAGGAACACACAGGAAGCTCCCTTATACCAAGGCAGACCATTGGTCCATCTAGCTCAGTATTGTTAACACCAGGGATTCTCAACATTGGGTCCCCAGATGTTATTGGACCTCAACTCCCATAATCCCCAACCAAAGGCCACTGGGGCTGGGGATTGTGGGAGCTGAAGTCCATTAACATCTGGGGACCCAACGTTAAGAATCCCTGGTCTACACAGATTGGCAGCGGCTTATCCAAGGTTTCAGGAAGGAGACTCTCTCAGCCCGATCTTGGAGAATACCAGGGAGCGAACTTGGAACTGCAAACCAGGATGGACCCTGCTTAGCAAAGGGAACAATTGGTGCTTACTACCACAATACCAACTCTCCTCCCACAATGCTTCTTCTGTTTGTACTTTGGGTATAATGAGCAGAAGTGAACTTGCACATTATCCCAATGTGATATGGGGAAGTTCTTTTCAAATCTTGAACACGGAGGAGCCCAAGATCTCAGGGGATGTGGTGCATCCCTACCTGAAGCCTGGGGCCCATTTCAAGCCCTCTCCAATGGCCTCCAGGACTCCAAAAGCAGTGACAGTACCAGATCAGGGCAGACTTTCAGAACAGGTGGAGATGTGCCTACCTGGTTACCCAAGGTCTCCCTTCCAATAGGCCTACTCAGGCAGAGGAAGAAGCAAGTGTTGGTGCAGGCCCCTGATCAGAGTCAAGCTAGTTCCAGTGTTCATAACCCTATATCAACCCTTCAGCAGCAGCTAGAGCTTTGCTGGTTCAGCAGCTCAGCCTGGGAAACAGGGGAGTAATAGCAGGAGAGAGGGCACGCCCTCAACTCCTGTCTGTGGCTTCCAGCGGCATCTAGTGGGCCACTGTGCAAAACAGGATGCTGGACTAGATGGGCCTTGGGCCTGATCCAGTAGGGCTGTTCTTATGTTCTTAAACCTCCCGAAGAGCCAACTCCTGACTCTCCTGCTCCAATTTGCCTTTAGCTCCTGACTCTAGCATTGCTCCCATTCAAATTCCCAGCTTCTCTCTGGTTATCCTGGTTGCTGCCTAGATCTCTTTTGCCTGCCCCTGCCCTAGCCTTGGCAAGCACCCTGGTCACCCAGAAAACACCTCCACCTTATAAAGAAATTGCCCAGGCTATGGACACTGACAAGACATGGAAGCATTAATGGGAAAAATGGAAGTGTTCAGTATGTAAGAAATGTCTGAATGGTTAGCCTTAACCACAGCTAATATATTTGTGATAACACTTAACCATGGTTAAAGCAGAATAAAAGGGGCATATAAGTACTCATAGTAGTAGAGAAGGAGGGGAAGATTAATGCTGGAGAAGGGATTCTATGAAGAGAGGTAGCTTGTAATTCTGCAGTCTATTCCCAATCTATTAAATATAATCATATAACTGGGAGTGTTGCAGGTGGCTTGTCACAGTTATATGCCTCCAGGGACAATCTGAACCAAAAGCCTTTCCAAAACAAAAGTCATGTATAGGAAACACTGGAGGAATATAATGGAAGATGTCCTCCTAACTCTGGGCTGGAAAACAATTTAAGTCTTTTCAGGCACTATCAAGCCAAACACAGATCACCAGCCATGTAGACTGGTCCATCAGGGGCTCAAGAATTCACCTGTCTTTGCAGCATTTGAAAAAACTCTCCTGCCAAGAACAGGAGAGTTTTCAAGTGCCTGGCAAGTCAGAGTAAACAACTCGTGGCTGGCATGAAGCATGGCTGAATCACTAGTTGTGCAGGTCTGATCTAATGAAATATCAACCAAGTCAGGCTGGAATAAAATTTATTTCTATTAAGTCTGTGGAAATAGAGAAAAAGTTAAAAACCACCTCTCATCTGTCAAGTTAATTTAGGTTATTAACATACACCCAGCTAATACTACACTGACCCCATATTTTGAAAATGTGCAGAAATCCCCTAAAATTTACATAAAGGAACTTATAAAATGTATAAATATCCCATCCTATAAGGTGCTGTGTGAGCACTGAAAGAATGAGTCACAAGAGACCAATATCAATGCAAAGGTACAACTGAACCATTGACAAAGGGTTATTTATAGGGGTGTGCAATTCGGGTTTTTGGGTGATTCGGCTCGGACCCTAACCGAATCACCCCTGTTCTGTTTTGTGCCCGAATCTGGGTCACCCGAATCACCCTTGATTCGGTTCGGATTCGGATTTAATCCGAATCTGAGTCGATTCGGGGGGTAAAAGGGGGCCCAGGGGCAAAGTTTTGGGGTGGAGTGGTAGTGTCCAATGGGTAGAGTCTACCACCCCAATTTCAGGGGGATTGGGCAAAGTCCTGATTTTTGGCGAATTTTTGAAGTTTTAGTGACTTTGGGGCAGTTTGGGGGCATAGCATGGGACCTGGGCAAAAGGAGTGGGGTGGGGTGGTAGTGCCTAATGGGTGCAGGCTACCACCCCAATTTCAGGGGGATTGGGCAAAGGGCTGATTTTTGGTACATTTCTGAAATTTTCATGTCTTTGGGGCAGATTGGGGCAGAATGGGGCAGAAAGTGGGGCCTGGGGCAGAATAGTGGAGTGGGGTGGTAGTGCCTAATGGGTGGAGGCTACCACCCCAATTTCAGGGGGTTTGGACAAAGGGGTGATTTTTTGAGAATTTTTGAAGTTTTAGTGACTTTGGGGCAGTTTGGGGGCAGAAAGCGGATCTACCCCAGAAGAGTGGGGTGGGGTGGTAGTGCCTAATGGGTGGAGGCTACCACCCCAATTTCAGGGGGATTGGGCAGAGGGATGATTTTTTGGGGAATATTTGAAGTTTGGGTGTCTTTGGGGCAGATTGGGAGCAGAAAGTGGATCTGCCCCAAAGGAGTGGGGGTGGGCTGGTAGATAGTGCCTAATGGGTGAAGGCTACCACCCATCCCCAATTTCAGAGTGATTGGGCAGGGGGTGAATTTTGGTGAATTTATTTTTATGAGGTTTGTCTTCACAAGGTGAAGTGTGCTAAATTGATTATTTCCTCATATTATTCATAGTAATAGAGAGTGTGAAAAAGTGAAAGTGGGGTCATGAGAGTTGTTTAATTGAAAAAAATCTCATTTGCTATGATAGAATGAGAATTCACACCTGAGAGTCACAGAGAATGGTCACAGTCAGAGAACAAGTATTGGGCATGATCGTGTCACAACAACATGTAGCCAGAATTAGCTGTGTGCTGATGTCACTAATGTCTCTGTTACTGATGTCACTGATGTCTCTCTTGTTAGAGAGCAAGAGCAATGCTTCTTCCACGGGTCACATGGGTGATCCTATCCTGTCAGAGATAATTCTAAGGATCTGACCAGTTTTAAGTTCTTTGCAATAATCCTTTCCTATTGCCAATGGGAGGGGTCTTGATTCCAATGAATATTTTTATGAAATAACCCCTTCACTCACTGCAGCTCAGTACTATTCCAGCCTCCGAGGCAGACAACAGTTTCTATAGAACAAGTCTGGAAAACATCTGGAAAGATCCATGTCAGTCTGCCTGGTCATAGCCCTGCAACTGCCCTCATAGACAAAAGGTATCCCTACTGAACAGAAATGAAAACAGATGGGAAATAATTCAGGGTCTTGAAAAATAAGGATTTGTTCAAGGACACCCATTGAGTTTTATTGGCCAAAAAGAGATTTAAACCTTGATTTTCTCATCCAGCCCTCTGATGACTGACCAGCACTAGCTTCCCTGAGCTTTTAAAATAATGCTAAAAGTAAAACTTTGCTGGTGGAAGGGGAGAGAGAGTTTATTTACTGGAGATTTTCAGCATCAAAATGTGCAACCTTTCACTTCTTATTGATACCAATTGACATTCCACTGCCTCCAGGGTAAATGCATCAGGCATTCTGGTGTTATTTTTAATAACAGTTCACCATTTAGTTGGGTTGGAGACAAATATCACTCTCTAACATGCAGCTAGTCACAATTCAGCCGTCTTTTACAAAGGCTCATTGGTAACATAAGACAGAGAAATTTCTGGTTATTACTGCTCATTTTTACAAAACTCTATTCACCACCAGTCAAAGTTATTGACTCAGTCACTGTTTGAACTGAGCTTGAGGAGAAAGCACAGACCAAGCCAAACATGCAAAGATGAAAACTTGGAAAGGGATTTAACAGACAGCCTCCAGACCAAATAATAGCTATTTCTGAGTAAATCCTCCTTCCTTTAGTGGGTAATCTTCTCAAAGAGACATTACCTTTAGCAAAGGGATATTAAAACCAAGAGGTGGGGGGAGAGCTACCTCCTCGTCAGACTGGGCTATCCTGTATGGATTCTTTCTTCTTTTTTTCCAGATTTTTTTTTAAAAAAACCATAATAAAGCAACAATCCTGTGCATATTTACTTGGGAGTAAGCTCCATTTAACTCAGTGAGACATCTTTCTAAATAAATATGCATAAAATTGTGCTGCAGTAATGGTATTTGAATGCCCTAAATTTATAAATTAAATTTTTAAAAATGTATATTCATTCACTTACAACAGCATTCTATTATTCAAAGAGTATGGTTCATGCCCTCATATGATATATTAATCATAGGATAAAAATAAATTCTTGTTAGGAATTCTGCAATACATAAATCTTTAACTAATATTCAGTTATGACTGAATTAAAAGGAAATTATATTAAATTATTTAAATGATCTAAAGTTGGTAGGTAATGTAAGATGTTTGATTTAATACTAACTTGTCATTTTAAGAACATAAGAACATAACAACAACCCTGCTGGATCAGGCCCAAGGCCCATCTAATCCAGCATCTTATATTTACTTGTAGTCCTGCATGACGAAGCATAGGTGAGAACAGCTGATATCTAGACAGCTTTTCAAGGACTATTTGATTACCCCCGGGAATATCTGAATGTGCTTACCCAAATTTATTTGTTTAAACCTTGGAATATGGAGTAAAACTTACTATTTTCTATATATGGGAGACCCATGAAGATTTTCACCAGACCATTACCCTGGTTGGAGTGTATTACTGAAGAAATCTAACCCATTGGGTCCATGCAGAAGTTCAGCTTCTCCTTTTATATTATTGCATTTCCAAGAGTTTATCTCTTATCTATTTATGGCATTTTTGTGATGGGCTTCACTATTTTCAACTCTTCTCCAGCATTGGATAGATTTTTTCTACCAAATTATGGACTTTTACTCTGTGGACCCTGGAATATTCATTAGTACTTATGTATAGCATTAGTATACTTTTTGTATTATAATTGCTTATATTCCCATATATTTTGGTTTATGGTTGTCTATCATGTAAATTATGCTTCTTATATTTATATTGATTGCACTGATTTTCTATATTGTGTATATGAATTATGATTTAAAATCTATTAAAAAATTGAATATGGTTAATATGTTTCATTAGTTTTCCACTGCATTTTTCTTCATTTTACATGTTTTTTTTCATTTGCTGGAAGCCTACAGGCAGGAGTTGAGGGCATGTCCTTTCTCCTGCTCTTATTCCCCTGCAACTGGTATTCAGAGGCATCATGCCTTTGAGAAACTGGGGTGCGGGGGGGACTTCCTTCAATAAGATCTTTGTTTGGCAAGATCTGGGGTCTTGTTGTTCAGCACTAATTGAGGCTGTTCTCACATGCAACCTAACCCAGGCTAGGGATGCGCAGCCTGGACTAGGCTGCATGAGAGAACTGCATCCCAGCAGGCCAGTACTGCCAAGCCGGGCATTTTAGTCTGGCTCCTAGCCGAGGTTAAGAAAGTGAGCACTCCCTTAACCTGGCTACTTGCTTGTGTGCGAGCCAGGCTCCTTCCAGCTACACCACACACAGAGATGGGCACCTAGAGTGTCCTTCTGTTGAGGGAATCCCCCAATGCATTTCATGTGTCACATGGTGCATTGCGAGATTCCCGGAGGTTGGGACGAGTCCCAGCCTCTGTTTATCCGTGCTGCTCCTGGCAGCGCAGATCGTGAGACTTGTGCACCTTTAGGTAGGCTGACCCCTGCCTTCCTGCACAAATGATAATGATAATAATAATAATAACAACAACATTTTATTTACGGTACAAAAACAAACATAGCATACATACAACAAGCAGCAATAGTACAATTATCAAAAGAAAAAAGAATAATGCATAATATCAATTAAAATTTTGTTAAAACGTTCTTATTTTTATAGCAGCTGCACAAAATCTAGCCGTAGCCATGGTAATTTCCTTGTGTCAACCTGACAGGAAAAGCTCAACACACAACTCATCCTGATGTCCTGGAAATTTGCTCAAGTAAGGTTCGAGCCAGGAGGTATGGATAGTTTTGTAAAAGGTACAGTATAAATGCACATGTGCAGTTGTCTCTACCACATCTGCACCACAGGGACATAGTTGATCCTAATAAGGGACGCCCTTATACCTTCCCTCCAAAACCACAGATGGCAAGACATTAAATCGAGACTGGGAGGATGCTCTCCTTTGGGTCAGAGCAGACAAGTACGTAAAATAAGTTGCCAGAAATGGGTAACTTGAAAAGTAATCATTATAAACTCCAATAGAGACCCTACTCAGGCCCCTTTGTTTCTCCAGGTCCCAAATTCTCTGTTTTAAAACTTTTTTTTTACTAAATCTGGACCTAACGAACGTATAAATCACTGAGAAAACCCACAGTTGCCCAGTATGACCTGTATATTTTTCTTCCAAATAGACTGATGTTCATCCTTTAAAACCAAAGGAACCAAGCCCAACCCATAAGAGCTAATTTTGTGCCAGTAATTAATTAAGCGTAACCAAGCCTAGGCCACTATCCCGGTAATGCCCGCCTCTAAACAAAGCGACGCATTCGAGACTCAATGAGGGAGTTGGAACATACCTCATAGAAATCTCGTTTGAACCCATTCGAGTAACTGTAGATTTCCTGTCAAAAAATCTGTATTCTATAGAACATCTGGGCTAAAATTTTAGCTGCTTCCACGCAGCAGGAATAGAATAGGCCCCTTTGGTGTAAAAAATTTTTTTAATACAGCTGTGACTGTATGTTGAACCTTAGCGGGCAAATAGTCACAGTGAGGTCTCCATGAGAGACGCTCATGGAGCACAAGGCCGAGTTATTTATACGTTTTAACTTGAACGCTATTATGATTTATAGACCAGTTATGCTTTTTCGATCTCCTACCAAAAACCATCACCTTGGTTTTATCAGTATTAATGGCCAGAAATTCCTCGGCACAAAATTGTGCAAGAGTTCTCAGAGCTCTCCGCATGCCAATAAGCGTAGTGGATAGTAGTGCTGCATTGTCAGCATACAGCAAGATAGATATCATTCTACCTGCTAGCTTGGGCTGATGAAAAACAGGGTCATCTAAGAGGGGAATTAAATAATTAATATAAAAATTAAACATGAAAGGAGCCAAAAGACAGCCCTGTTTAACCCCTTTCTGAACTGGGACAGGATCTGATAGATGACCTTCACTGTCATACTCAACCATCAGTGATGTGTTTTCATAAAGGGTACAGATTAAAAAAAGAAGGCGGGGATAAATGGAGGACCTACCTAGTTTGTTCCAAAGATGCGTCCTAGAAACTGAGTCAATGAAGGCCACGTATAACAAGGAATTTTTACTGGAGTATTTCCTCTATCAGATGGGAGAGAACCAAGGCTTGATCTATAGTTGACCGGCCAGAGCGAAAGCCTGCCTGTTCTTCTCTAAGGATGGAATTCTCTTCAGCCCAGGTGATAAGTTTATGGCACAAATGCCTCGCGTAAAGTTTACTAAGTATACATAATAAACTTATTGGGTGGTAATTAGAAAGGTGGTAATTAGGGTGGTAAGTAGAAACCCCCCTTAAAAATCAGTGGAATAATGGCCGTTTGCCAGTCCTCAGGAATACAACCCACCCCATCTATATAGGTGAAAAGCTTAGCTAGGATAGGGGCCCACCAGTCAATATCAGCTTTAAGAAGCTCCCCAGTGATCATATCTTACCAGGGGCTTTACCAGATGGTAACTGGGATATCAGCTTAGTAACCTCACTCACAGAGACTGGGGGTAGACAGTCCAAATGATAATCAAACAGAGATAACAAATCTGATTGATATAGCTCCCCAAAATGTACTGTCCAAAACTCGGCAGAAATATGGCCATTCAAACTGCATGAGAGCCCTTTGAGACTGCCTAATACTATTTTCCAAAACAGTTTAACATCTTTTGACTTAGCCGCTACAAGTAGTTGTTCCCAGGATTCCTTCACCGCCACTAGCTTCCCCCCCCCCCCCGATTAGCCATTTATACTGTCTTTTCAGTTCCCTTATTTCTCTAGCCAAATCATCATTTGGAGAAGCCCTGAATAAATTGAACTTAGCAACTAATGTATTCTTTACTTGGATGCTGCAATCATTGTCAAACCAGCTATGGTGAGTATGCCTCTTAGGTTTGCCTCTTGTAGGAACCTGCTCCAAATGACCCTGTATCTCCTGGATAATGGAGCAAAAAGAACTAGCATGTCTGAACCTAAAGGCACTTCTAAAATAGAGAAACGCAGTGAGGAAATTGGCTCCACAACTAGAAGAGCCCCAACTTGGTAACTTAGAACCAGGGACCATCTAACTCTAATGTACCTAGGCTTCAAGGATAAAGAAGGTTGAGAGCATTTCATTATAAGTTTCTCTTCTACTGGCAAACCTAAGGTAAAAGTTAATGGTAGGTGATCACTCTCAACACGTCCCACTATTCTGAAGTAAATCGGATACTCTAGGACACGCCTTGAGACATATACACAATCTAAAACGCTAGCTCTATAGACTAGCCAGCATGTAAATTGGCCCTCCAAATCATCCAGCACAGAGCCATTTAGTACAAACAAATCCAAAGCAAACATTGTATGTGATAATAAAAAACCAGCCAGGTTGCAGGCCAAATCTTTGGAATGTCTTGAAAAAAGTGGGTCCAGCAAGTCTCTTTCTGGGGGAATAAATTGGTGGAGAGAGTAAAGATACTCTTCATTGGGCCCCATCCTTGCATTAAAGTCACCCCCCCACACACACACTAAACACAAGGCGTTAGGGAATTGAGACTGTAGCCTATCCAAATAATCACTAAAGCCCCTCCAAATCCTTCTAAGATTGGAGGGCCGCTTGTGCGGTGATATATACACGTTAACAACCAAAAAAGTGAGCTTTTTTGTCTTAAGTAATATAGTTTTTGTGTAATGTATATAAGCGGGTGGCTCATCTACCATAGCTTGAAGCCTAGCCGAAATCAGCAGACCTAGCCCACCCTTAGGTCTACTGCGAGCCCGGCCAGGCGAAGCCATCTGACTATAAAACCGATAGCCCTCCAAAAATAACAACAGGCTTCTCTCATCCAGGTTTCTTGTAAAAGAATAACATCAAAGTCAAATAAGTAATCCAAAAAGGGGGTGTCACTCTTCTTTGATGCCCAGCCAGCAATATTCCAGTAAAGAAATTTAATACCAGGAACAGATTGTGGTCATTGAGCACTCCCACTCAAGGGATGGATCTGAGAAGATTCATAATCGTGTACATAGCCTTGCTGTCAGAGCATATCAAAAGGCTGGTTCACACAATCATTTGAACCTAGGTTTAATGTGAGTTATCAGCATTAGCACAATGGTATGGATCCATGCCAAGGTGGATTATGGCCCGAGATGAATCTTGAAATTCCTTCCTTGACATGCATTCACACCATCATATTAATGTCAGTAACCTAGATTCAAATGACTCTGTGTATCAGGCCATAGAAATCCAGAGTAATCAAACTGATACTTTTCAAGTAACATGCTTACCATTTTTTTATTTTATTAACAGAAGTAGGTTAAACTATGCAAGACCAAAAAGACTGAAAGCTATTTTATATTTTGTAAGACTGTTTAAAACCTGGTTTTATTTATGTATCAAATGGGTCCTTTATATAACGGCAGAAAGAGCACAAGGGGGGGGGGATGGTAGTGGTAGTCTAAAACTATCATAAGTTTGTAGCATGTGTAAATTTGATGATTAATCTGTAAATAGGGATCTTTTGTATACTACTTTAATTATAGTTATATAACTGTTTTTGGAAGGGGGGGGGATTTAGACCAGTCTGAATAGATTTCAAAAGTGCTGTTAGATTAGTGTTCTTTTTTGTAAGGTTTAGAGAACTCAGAACTAAAGACATTCAAATCTTCCAGGTTTTCCTCCTAGGATTTTCTTCTACACCTTTTGTCAACTTCTTTGTTATTGTAATATAATATCATTTTGCAATAAAGTTTTAATAAAGTAAAAATGCATACAGTTCCGTCCTCAGTATGTTATCGTATATCACTACAATTACAATAATTTAAAAATACTTTTGAAATGCATTTAATAAACATGCATTTAAATGTAATATCAGAGAAGAAGTGTCCCAACCATCAACAAGTGTAAGCCAATTTTGGAGGTCCAGGGAAGGAAGCATTCTTCTACTTTGTCACTCATTCACTCTGGACCACATGCAGTAGAAGGGAGTGGTACAGTCCTCAAACAGTAGAATGAGATATACTAGTTTAGACTCCAGGTAGGGTTGCCCCAATATTTATTTTAGTGCTCTGTACGGTTAATACAAGACACACACAGAAACCAACTTCAAGCAGAATAATCAGCATAGCAGAGAGAAGGCTGGTGCAGTTTTCAGCTCATTAACAGGTTTGTTGTTTTAATGTGGGAGATTCAATTTAAGTTGTTTTAATGAAGGGGATTCAATTTAAAATTGATTCCCCCACCTGCAGTCTGAAGAAGGAATAGTTTGCTCTTTCAATCTCTATATGCAGCAAAATCTGAGTCTCATAAGTGATACACATTGGAGATTAAAAAGGAGCTCTTTTTGTGAAAACATCCTCAGTCAAAACAAGAAAAATAGGCTGTCCAAAAGAAAGGGGGGGGGGAAACACAGCATGCACATGATCTGTCACTTCCCTCCTAATCATTTAAACAACCATTCAGTTATAGTACCTGAATGAAATTTATTTATTTATTTATTTAGTGCATTAATATAACACCCTATACAAAATGCCCCTGGGTGCTTCACAATATATGGAGTGAAACCACATAAATAGTGCAGACTGGAGACTGTTACTGCATATTATCTGTAAGTAGCAAAATGGCCATTATTATTGACATGAGATGGGTGTTATATTGAGGGCCTCCCCTAAGTCTATTCCCTAAATTTTGATGTGGATAGATAGATGGATAGAATTATCTATTACCAATTAATGACCATTACATTTCACAGGCGAAATAAATGGATGTCTGAAAGGCAAAGACTCCACTGTAGTCCTTTCCATTTATGCTCACTTCTACTCCTCACTCCTTCACTCAAGCAACAATCTGCATGGGAAATTAGCATGTAAAGGAAAAGGCTAGGCTAGATGAGGTTACCCTTCTTCAAGACAAGCTTGCTTTCCACAGGCAGGGAATTTTAACATGGGCACCAAACTTCTAAAAAAAAAACCCATCCAGGCGCGTAACAACGATCGGGCAAGGGGAGACAGTTGTCTGGGGGCCCCACTGCCTGGAGGGGCCCCCCAGAGGCATCTCACGTGACTCCCCATTGCCCCCTGCCCAGCCCCAAGGCCCCTCAGCCACTTGCCCTGTTCGCCGTCTCTCCAGCTTGTTCTCCTGGCCGGCAATCCAGGCAGCAGACAAGCTGCAAAGAGCTCCTTTTCTCCCGCCTCTCAGCTGATCGGCGGGTGGGCGGGGCTTCCACGGAGGCCTCATGTAGGCCTCTGTGAAGCCTGAACTCCAGTAGGGCCCAAGCCAGCCAGGAAGGAGGAGGCAGCCAGAGTGGCCACCACTGTTCTCTGCAGCAGAAGACCCCTTGCTGCCCTGCTGAACCCAGCATTTGCCAGGTAGAGTGTGAACTCCTTTTTGTGGTTACCTCCCCCCCCCCCGCCGGATATATAGGCATCTGCTTGCCATAGGGCTTTGATATGGGGGGGAGGGACTGAGAAGTCTCTGAGTATTTATTTTTAAACAGCTTGGAAAATTTGCTGGCTTAAAAAAAAACTATCTAAAAAGTCCTATAAGTGGCTTGTTTCATGGCAGAACATTACAAAAACTTCTGGAAGAAACAGTATTATATTTATTTTATTCATTCATTCATTCATTCATAAATGCACTTATGTTCAAGTTGTTTTGCAACCCAGAAGGTCTGAGTGAGAACTGTGAAGCATGTCTGGTGCTTTTATTTTATTTTATTTTTCTTGTGTGTGAACTGCTCCCCAATAACTTGCAGGGACTTCAGGGTAAATCTGGCCAACATGTGAATGCAGCACCTCTATTCCAAAGGAGATGTGTGTTAAAGGGCTTTAAAAGCCTCCTGTGAAAAACCTCCTGGAATCGAACTTGACTGAATTTGTTCAGAATTCTGAGAAAACAAACATAGGCTCACCCTCCATGGTTGAAAGTCTCCTTTGCTAATCTGCAGCAAGGGGTCCATTTTAATCATTCATCTTTCTAGTGTGTTCTAGGCATTAAAAGTAAAACAAATGTATAGTACTCAGTGTATATCACTATATATTGTGACGTGTGCGTGTGTGTATTCAGTGAAATGTATTTCCAGGCAGCATACTTATTTTGAAATATCAGACTTAAATCCTTGGGGGGCCTGGGGTGTGCGGAGGCCCTGGACTTTGAGTGGGGGGGCATTTTAAAATCTTGTCTCTGGGCCCATTCCAACCTTGCTACGCCCCTGACCCCATCTACACTACTACTACTACCACCAATATTTATAAACTGCTCTTCAACCAAAGATCTCAAAGCAGTCTGCATTTAAAAAAAAATGTTACATAAATAAAATGGTCCCCTGTCCCCAAAGGGGTCACAACAATCTAAAAGAAACACAAGGCAGATACCAGCAAAAGCCACTGGGAGGGATGTTGTTCTGGGGTTGGATAGGGCCAGTTACTCTATCCAGGATTGTACCACTTTGATCCTTATAATCACAATCCTTGTGATCTCTGTTCATATGTATACTGAATCTTAATGAATACAGGCAATTCACAATACAAATAATTCTGCTAAAAATAAAATGATCAAAGCACAGGAGTCAAATCACATGCTATAGGAAAGGCAAACAAAAACAAAATCTCTAAGGGCACTGTCAGTCTCATGAGGAAGAAGGGGACCTGATAGGTAAGGTATTCCTGAGGTTAGATAGCATTACCATGTTAAATTATCCACAGATCAGCCCTTTTTCCCCCAAGCCAGCTTTTCTTTTTTTCATGTAGGCTGCCTGATTTACACATTCAATTTATGCCAACAGCTCTGCATATACCACTGCAACTCACCTGCCAAAAAATTAAAATTGCATATTCTACCAATTTTATCCACTACAGAACCAGCCTAAGAGTTATTTTATGTAAAATCAAAATATCATGAAGGATAAAAGCAGTAAGTTTAGCAGAAGTAGATGAAGAACAATGAAAAACAAATTAGAAAGAAAAAAGGAGAAACATAATAGTTTGTGAGCCAACAAACTTTTCAGTGGAACCTCTGAATCTTAAGCTTTGTTTTCTTTCTCTTTTCCAAAGGTCAGACTTAGGCTAAAACACGTAGCTGATTACTGATGCCCTTCAAAGTAACAAGATCCTAGGAAGTGCCGATAGATTTTTAAATACAGCCAAAGTGACAGGTAGTACAGTTAAAACAAATTCCATTCAACAGACCTTTAATCTCTAGATGTGTCTACATTTGCTAAGGCAGGAATTGATCTGAGTACAAGGTGGATCCCATCTTAAGGAATTATTTGACCAAAGACAGCAACTTGAGCATGGGTTGCATGAGGTCCAGCAAGTCAATAGCAAAACTTCCACTTAGCTCAGTGACAGTAGGTCAGGACCTGGAGTAATATCTATATCCTGCTTGAGCCGAGATAAACTGTTTTTTTAACCTTCCCTTTTAACCTTCTTATTTGCCATTCCTTCAAAGGGTCTCAAGGAACTTGTTTGCTGAGTATAGGCTTCTTACCATCCACTTTTCTGTTATGAAGGTGTCACAACGGTGAAGTTTCTCTTATTCTCCCTCTTCCATCCTCCAAGTTTTAGATGAGGATTTTCCAGAATATTAGTTGTCCATCACCTATTCCAGGAACATCTCCATGTGTACATTAGGTATGTGCATAAAACTGTTCGACACTCCATTCTAGGCCCAGGATATTTAAGAGAGCATCTTCTTCACTATGTGCCCTATCACCCTTTGAGATCAGCTGGAGAGTTTCATCTGCAGTTGCCACCAACTCATCCGGTAGTCACACAGGGATGGGCCTTCACTGTTGCCACCCCGAGACTGTGCTCCCAGCTGAAATAAGAGCCTCCACAACTTTTAGAAAGTCTCTAAAGACACATTTATTCACCCAGGTTTTTTAACTAGACGTTGTTTTAAATTGCTTGAAGTTTTAATTTCTGCTTTATTTTATGATGCCGTAAACTGTGCAGAGACGGAAGTTTGGGACAGTGCGCAAATACAATCAATGAAATATTTAACATAACATGCAAGTTGACCCTTAGTAATCTTTACAAAATTAATCATGGGTTAATATGATTAGTCCCATACTGGAGATGGGGGAATAGGTTTGCCTAAGACCACCTTGTTCACGCCAGAGGCAACATCTAAATGAGGAACTTATGCTGGAATATATATTTTTTATTGTTTCTGAAGTATAGAATAACATATGTATAAATGTTTACAACCCATTTTTCTTTTTTTGTACAATCGCCTGAGGTTCTTCAAAAAACAGTCACCCATTCTTCCCTCCTCCACAAAAAAGGGAAACAAAGAAAAAGAAAAGCAAACAAGATGAGAGAGAGGAAGAAAACAAAATACCAATTATGGAACTCTCAGGTGCTTCAACCACAGATCACATCATATGTACTCTAGAGGGGACAGGAACTAGGTTCTGAGATCTTTCAAGTATGCTCATTTACCTCTTACAGCATTAATCCTTATCTTTCCGGGGGGGGGGGCTGCATTTGTGTGTTAATAAAACCTATTCAAGAAAATCTCACACAGAAGCCAGGAGAGCAGAGGTAATAGGTTACGATTATTTCATCTCATTCTCGTATTTTGGAGGGCTATCTCTTACTATAATTAATTTTGATACCAGAGGTTTAAACTTTCTGGAGATCTTGATGCTGTGAGAGAAAAGTCCCCATCCCATTTATATTCAGAAAGGGCAAGGATTCTGAGTTATGAGCTCCTCTCTCCTGCTTTTAGAGCTGAGAGAAAAACATTTTTAGACTGCTGATTTCTTTTTCTCTTCAAAAATAATAGTTATTTTAAATGTTTTAAGTTATTCTTAGGATAGGGCTGTTCAACTGTGGCCCTCCTACAGATATTGGCTTACAACTCCCATCATCCCTAGTAGCCTGGGGTGTAGCTATAATTGAGCAGATGGGTTCAAAGAACCCAGACCCACCCCCCCAGCTCCTGAAGGCCCCCTACCTCCACCCCTCCCTATTTTCTTCATTATCGTCCTCACTCTGAGGGGCCACTGGGGAGAGGGGTGAACACAGGTCCCCCCTTCCCTAGCTACGCCCCTGCTGGGAGATGTAGTCCGAAAACAGCTGGAGGGTCACAGCTGAGTAGCTCTGCCTTAGGTTGTTGATTCCACTAGATATCACCACATGGCAATCTTGTAGGTGCATAAGATACATACAGCCTTACCAATGAGTAATCTAAATAACTGAGCTAACCATAAACAAATATTTTTCTCATAACAGGGGAAAGGACTAAATGAATAGTTGATAGAGATGATGAAGTTACTTAGCTGAATAGTGTCAAGTTCTAGCATGTACGATAATGAATATACAGCCAGATAAAAAGAGCAATACTTGTGTTTGCTGGCTTGAACGACTTGTAACAAAAGTCAATGCAGTTTACTCATAAATGGAAGTCAAAGGTGCTTTTAGAACATTTGGTTCAAAATGAACACCTGCTTCAAAATCAATTGGAAGAATTCTTTGGCTAATCAGAATAAGAGCGAAAAAACAGAGCTGGAATGGAAGTATATTTAGATTTGCAGCCCCTGCAAATTTGGGTCTGAGCTGCATAACATTTAGCTGCTACAAAAGACTGCCTATTAAAATGATATAGAAAATATATTAAGCCATTTTTAGGGCATTGAGAGCAGAACGTGACATGGGGCTGCTGTTCTCAGGGAGCTACCACTGAGAACAGAGCCCTATATTCTCTCTGTAACACAACACAGGGAAGTTTGATTAACATGTCCCTGTTGCCCACTCTGCCAGTCAACAATGTGAAGCAGGGGCTGGAAAAATGATACAGGTAATTCTGCCTAAAACGTTACAAGTAGAAGGGTTACACAATATGGGGCTTCTTAGCAGAATCCCCCAGCAAAAGTGTCATTGTGAAATTGCCCCCTCAGCTCATGGTTTTTTGCTCCATTTTAATTTTATATTATGTTTTGTTATGCTATGTCCAGTGGTTACAACAATGAATAAATTTACTTTACTTTACTTACTATACCTAGGTGTGATGTCAGCATTTAAAAAAAAATGAACAAATGCTGAAAGCAGATATACTATGCACAACAAGTCAATCAGAGTTCAGTCATAGGAGCCAACAGACCAACTTATGAGTCTGTAAATGTGCAACAAATTATAACATCTCTTTTTAATTTCCCATGGTTTTAGAACCACAACTTTTATTTAGTGCAACAGGGCTGGAAATTCTGTGATTGACTAGTTTGAGGTTATTTATATTCTTGTCTCCAAACTATTAGAACAGTGCGAGACTAATTCCAGGGGGAGGGGGTGTTGGTTATTTCCCCCTACAATGGGTATTGCAGAGAGTAGGCACCCTCCAACACACATTCAGGAGGCCTTTCACATACAGGTGGCCTTTGTTATCTGCAGTTTCATATATCCATGGATGGGTCTTACATACCCAGTTTCTTTATCTGAAGTATAAAATTAGGCTAAGATCCACCTATTAGTGATTTTGAATTGCCAGAAACATTTTGTGGCTCTTTTTTTAAAAAAAAGATTTCCCATGATTTTGTGTGAAATTTAGAGGAATTGGGGGTGGGGCAGGGCTGGAGATCAGGATAGAGTATTTCTCTTATGTATGCTCCCCCTCCACTCCATTTTTAGCCATTTTTTGTCTAGGAACCCAAGCACTAGATTCCTATAGGGGTAAGGCTTCACTATTCACAGTTTCCGTATTCACACGCATAGGCAATAATGGAACAACCCTGAATAATAAGGACCATATATATCCAAGTTGGAAATTAAACAAGGCATCCTTACTCTGTCAGTCAACTGACACATTCATATGTTGTTTGGGGATGGAATGCATTGGTTATATGGTGATGGCAGTAGAAATCAAGACATCTTGTTTACTCTCATTCCACAAAATGCCCACAAGTCAGCAACCTAAATGATGCTTACTTGGAACCTATCTGCAGGAACAATCAAGCTGTGTAAAAAGAGAAGCAACTGATGCAAAACTCATTGGAACCTTGCAAGAAGTATGGGAAAACACTTTGCGGTTGTTAAACATCAAACCTGGACAGTTTCCAATTTGCTGTTAAGCATCAGCCTTGGACAGCTTCCAAAATAAACCTGATAAAATCCTAGTCATCATATCACAAGAGAGGTATTCGTTCTCATGTTACAAATGATCTTTGGAGTACTTCCTCCATCTTTACACATAGATTCCTTTCCCTGCCCTCTCTTTGTCCAAAATATGTTAAGAATGATATCTGTCCCAACCTTCTAGGTTCTAGAATGCCTTACATGAATATCTGATAACAGTAGCATATCTAATCACTCAAATACAATGCAGGTCTCAGGGTTGAATTATAAAGAAGAGCAGGACTTGAATATAGAGGTTACTTCTCCATATTTTGTACTCTGGTGCAGAACATAGATAAAATATACTGTAAAAATAAATTAAGGAATCCCAGTGTTGATATTTAACTAGTTCAAACAAACAATCTAAGCATTGCCCGTGTAGTGTATATAATTTGCACAAGGTGATTTGGAAGGGTCAGAGGAAAATTACTAGTTAGCACCATTTTCTATATGACCAGTTCTTGTATAAGACACACAGCACTCTCTAATGTGTAATATTTTATTCTGTGAGAATATTTTATTATTCTCACTGTTCTCACTCTCAAATATTCTATTCAGAGAAGACTCATAAAACTACAAAACTAAATGCTCAGAGCTCATCTCAGTGTCATTGCAACTTCAGTTATCTTTGGCTATCTAGCTTAGAATATCTCAGGAGAAGCAGCTCTTACACCACTGTTCTTCTTTGTGCAACCCTCAGACCACTGGCAGTCCATACAGATCCCAGTGATGGCCCCTGGCTTGCCTTTCACCCCTTCCTGCCCGCTTAGCCATTCCTACTTCCCTGAGGGGAACAAGACAAAGAGTGGGGGCCGCCGGTGGCAGCAGCAGCAAGAGAGAGTATGCAGAGGGGGGGGTGCAAGCACCCCCTCACTCACCGCCACACCAAACTACACCCATTCTCTTGTTCCCCTCCTCTTCTCCCCCCCCCATGCACTTTCTCACTGCTGCAGTCAAGGGCATTGTCCCCTTCCTCCCCACTTCGTGCACATGCCCTCTCAGTAGCAGCCCCACACTGAAAAACAGTGAAGATAACTATCCCACACACACACACACACACACACACACACAGAGTCTGAACTCACCTTCCCCCTTATCATAATAAGGGAGCAGGAATGATAACAGATAAGGGGGACCAATTCTCTTGCTTAAGCATTGCTAACAGACTTTACACTTTGCAGGTACACACTAGTATACTATATTCTTCTATGGTTTGACTATAGCACATAGAAGAAAGGAAATAAATTTTGTTTATAAGGTCTTGCAGGCTGAGCAAGAAGTCCTCCCCCTCTACCCCTCTTTGACACCCCATTTGCAAATAAAGAATTGGTGGGCATTTTGCTGATTTTGGGGACCTAGGGTGGAAGTTATTAATACATTTCAGGAGTGGAGGCTTACCAGGTCAGCACCTGCACAGGGTTTTTCCTTGTATCTATTTTGCTGCAGCCACAGGCAAAAAGTTGGCTTCTCGTTCCTCAGATCATCTCAGTAGCTTTTCTTTGCAATATTTGTAGACGAACTCATGGAGTTTGTACAGTAACAGACCTCTAAATTCAGAGCATTCCAGAGTATGAGTAACAAACACATGGAAGATCCATTGTTGTGTATTTGTGGAAATAAAACCTCAATACAAATAATGTAAGTGCTGTTTACAGAGCTGATGAAAGTAAATAAGGGAGCATGCAGACATAGTGAGAGATCCGCAAGTGGATCTCTCACCTTTTAAAAACTGACCGATACAGCCCCCACCTCCCTAGTACCACAGTCATGATCAGAATTGGGAGAAAGCCTGCCCTCCTTTCCCATTTTTTAAAAAACCATCCACAGGAGATTTGCTCAGATCTAAGCTAGTTTTCACAGAACTTACAGAGAAAATGGTAACAAGGAAGGAGCAAGTGCAGTTACAAATACTTCAGCTCAGCACCAAACCGCCTAGAGATGTATATATCAGGCACTATAGAAATATGATTAAATAATGTTATAGTAATCAATGCATAATTGGGCATAGCACTTGCAGGGGGGCATCAGGATCAGGACTGCAGCATGCAAGGTATTTAATAGATGTGAGCAAGCTTCCCCAGCATTGCCTCCAATATATTTGAAACTAAACTGAGTTGGTCTCTCCACCCCCTGCAAAATAAATAAATAAATAAATCAGGAGTAGCTCTGCTCCTAATCTGTGCCCATCTAAGACTCGAAAATGTATCTTCCTGGCAAAGCAAGGGAGAAACATCTACCTTATTTAGCTAAGAGGCTTTTTTTTTTTTAGGGTGCACTCTGAAAACCAGGTGGAGGAGAAAGAGAAACCCCATGAGGGACCCTCAATGTCCTTGTGGACATGATCTTCATCCCCCCTTCTTCCAGGAGGCAATTTGGCCCCAGTTTAAATGTAATGGAGCAACAGCAGGTCTGTAGCAACAGAGCTCCATTACAGTAAACTAGGGCTGAATCTGGACATTGCAGAGGCAGAAAACTGTAGAACCACAACAGTTGAATTCTCCTCCTAGTTGTAATGAAGTCCCAGAGCTCCATGACATTAAATATGAAGCAAGGAACTGGAACTAATTTTCTGCTCAAATTTCATCCATTGGAGAAGAACTCAGGGTTTTGTGAAATTTACTTCTCCTTGGAGGCAGCATTTCATGAGCTCCCAAAATTTGTCTCCAGCTCTGACTCGGAAAAATTTCACCAGCTTCCCTAAGTATTGAACCCTTTCCCCTCATAGCACAGTTCTAACAAATGCCCACCCCCCACCCCCCAATCTGATATTTGTCTCAGGAAGGAAGCTGCCCTTAGTGTCCATGGAAACTTTCCTCCCAGGTTTAATAGCAGCTTGGGGAACAATTTTCATATGTATCATGATACAGTGGGCAAGGATTAAATAGACCCTTCCTACTATCCTGATCAGGTCCTCCCCGTGTCTTCTATTTAAGTTTTTTTGTGTGTTTTTTTAAGTGAAGACTTAAGCTATACATTTATCATCATCTCTAGTTTGGTTCTTAGCTGGAGTTGGTAATGAGGATTAATGAATTACGCCAAAAGTTTCACAAAAACTGCATTGATCTTCCTAATTACCCATGAACACTGCATTCCCTTAAGAAGAGCAGCCAGTCTGGTGCAGTGTATATAGTTTAGAAACAGGACCTGGAGAACTGGTTTCAAATCCCCTCTCAGCCTTGAAGATCACTGGGTAATCTTCAGCCTGCCTCCCCACCCCCAGCATAAAGTACCTCACAGGCTTGTTGTGAGGATAAAGTAGGGGCAAGAGGATAAATCTATTTATTTATTGAACATATTTATATACTGCCCAAAATGCAAGTCTTTTATGTTGCCCTGACCTCCTTGGAGGTAGAGCAAGATAACAGTGTAATGTAATGTAATGTGGTGTACAGGGTTCCTTCTTATCACACATCATTGTTCCTCCATCTTTGTTGGTCTTTTGTTATCCGCTTCAAGAATCATACGTAAAGCTTAATTTTGCAGTGTTACTTAGAGTAAGTGACACTCAGTGTTAGCAACCACAGAACCAAGCAGAAGACTCTAGAAGTCCCTCATCCAAAGTTCTAGTGAACTTACTTCAAGTGCTAGAATTCTTTTGTTATAAGAACTCTTGTAAGTTTATCTTGATAGACCATTGTCCAGAAGCCAGGTTTTGAAATCACTTCCTCTCATTTGATTGCAATGCAGTGCAGAATATCTTGGCAGACTTTTTATCCCTAACAGCTGATAAATAAGAACAATTCTTTGTAATTAGATGGCACTGCTAAAATATTACATTGGCAACATACTGTAGTTTTAGACATTTTCCATAACACAGTCTTCACCAGAATTCCAAGTATAGTGGCTAAAACTCAAGTATTGATGTTCCATATGTAGTATTTGAACATATAGAATTTATGATGCCACATGTATAAGGGAGGAGACTGTAATTCATGGAAGGGCGGTATAGAAATCAAATAAATAATAATAATAAATAATAATTCATGCAATCGAACTGGAGTGCTGAGAGTATATATGGAGTAGATGTTAAATGGCTCTCACCTGGTATTCTGAATAGACACAGGGGCCTATTGATGTGTGGTTTTTGGTTTTTTTTTACATTATTTGCTTATATAGTGTGAACATATTCTGACCCCAAACTCAAGCAGTGGCCAGGACTCTGTCATAGAGGGAGAGAACCCAACTGGATCAGCAGGGCCAGTGGCACAAATCAAGAGAGTACTAGACCCAGATCTAGCACCAAGTCTAGGCATGTCAGCCAGGAGACCTCATGGGTTTGGGATTCCTGGAGATAGTAAAATATGTCACATTCCCCTGAGGATCAGGCTCCCTCAATACGAGGGCTCACTCTACACAGTACCTGCATTAGGTGGCACTGTATAGAGAAATGATAGTGCTAAGCTCCAGGCCAAAGGACTACTCTTTTAAGCATCCTTCAGGATGGAGGAAGACCCTGGGAAAAGTAGTATGGTCCAAAAGGAATATAAAGGACTCATCCACCCAGGTCAGAGCAAGATGACAACAAAGCTCTCTGAGCACCTGCTACCTGGATGGACAGAAAGAATGGAGAGGTGTTGCTGCCATTCATTCATTCATTCATTCATTCATGTTTATAGACCACTCCATCCAAAGGCTCTGGGCGGTATACAAGTTTAACACACAAATACCATCTAAAACACACTACTTAAAACAATATAAACACAATTTCAAAACAATTCCAAACCATTTAAAACCAATTAAAATACCCCAAAACAATTTTAAAACCTTGGAAGGCCAGGCCAAACAAATAAGTTTTCAGGTCTCTCTTACAGGCCAACAGCAAGCCTAAACTGCGGATATCTGCTGGGAATGCATCCCATAGGCCAGGAGCAGCTAAAGAGAAGGCCCGGTTCCGAGTCACCATCAGATGTACCTAGCCTTGCCTCTTTGAAACCTGGACTATTTGTGTCTACCATCATTCGGGGTTGCCAGACACCCAGACCTGATATTGCCAATCAAGCCATAGAGCAAGCAGCCTCTTCCGCTCCCAAGCCTGCTCCATAAGAAAGTGAGCTATGTCATATACCTCTGCCTGCTAGTAAGTAAGGAAGAACATGGTATGCCATCACCTACAGGTGCCTCCTCATGTCTCTAGAGCTTCTGCTTATGGTTAGGAAAGACATTCCAAACAGGTTTTTAGAAACACCTGTTTGGAATGTCCAACATGGACACTCGGACAGCCAGGACTGACTATACTGGACTACAAACTATTTTTCCTCCAACACAGGAGCTGAAGGCAGCTAACAAGAAGGAACTTTAATCAAATAATCCATAGAAGCAAGAAAAAACAAACAATATAATAAACAGGTGGCAGCAGGACAATAATTATGATTGTAGGAGCACAGAAATCTCAAAACAGTCATCAACTTCCTCCAAAGACTTCCTGTAAGAGCCGGGTTTTAATAAGCTGGCAAAACGTCTATAGCAATTGGCCTGACATGCTTCCCTTGGGAGGGCATTTCAAAGCATCAGTGCCACAACTGTGATGTGTGAAACAGCCTCACTGCTATTCCCCTCCCCACCACATAAAGCCCTTAACACAAAGCATGGAATTCCAAGAAAAATGAGCTAAGTCGACTGGCAAGAAGTCCGGAAGACTGTTCATGTGTTTGTGTTACTACAAACAATTCCAACTTTAGGCAAATTGTGACTGTGTAGTAAAACATATCTGTATTGCCTTGTACCAACCTCTATGCAAATTCACCAATCCAAATCCAAAAATATTGGTTTGGTTGTGTGATTCACCCTCAGATAAATTAAAAAAAACCAAAGCGCACAAGTAAACCGCCGACCTCAATTTTTGCTCCACCTGAAGCAGATTTACAGACGTCTGCACATGGGCGTAAATAAGAGGACAGTTACTATGTAAGGGTGGATCTATATGAACAGAAAAACATATGTACAGTTTTCCTGGGTTTAGGAGCACAGGAAGTTGCCTTATGCAGGTAACCCATGTTATCCACAGGGGTTCTTGGCTACAAACACAGATAATGAAACCACAGATAAGGAGACCTTGAATGAATGGGAATTGGGAGGTTAAGTTCCTGGAGGTAAAAAAAGGTTGAAAAAGCCAGATGAGGCAGAAATAAGAGCGATAAAGTACCCTACGATGCTCTGCAGGTCTCCAGCTGTCCATCATGCCCCTCCCACACCCAATTCCAACGATTTCCCATGGGGGGAAAAAAAATCATAGGATTTATTTATTTATTTGACCAAAGAGTCACAAAATGGCTCCTTTCAGCAAAACAGTGGCCAGAAGAGACCTCGGAGGTCATTTCCAGCCACCTAGGAACCATGAATAGGTCAATCTGAACTATTTTTAGAACCACAGATAACAAGGTTGGGTGTACACCAAAATATGGAACAGGAAGCTGGGTTAAGCTGTCAATCAATGTTCAATGGTGTGTGTGTGTCTGTCTGTCTGTCTGTCTGTCTGTCAGGATGGGAAACCATTCAATCTGACACTCCTCTACCACTTTCACTGTCTAATAGAGTACAGAATCATATGATTTTGCTACATGTGTGCATTGGCTCTCATACTGTTGTAAAGCTGCTTTCCCAAATCTACAGAGTGTGTTTGCAGCAGTCTGGCAAATCTTTTCTGCTTTCTGGTCAAAGGCAATTGCAAATTTGCTTTATGTACTCAAAAGTTACAATCTCTTTCCACATTGAATTACAGGAGAGCAATTGGGTACTTCTAAGTAAATTAATAAAAGCAAATGTGGGGGTGAGGGGAACAACACAACTTATGCTAATTGAAATTGATTTGAGGGAAAACATTTGTATGTCAGAAATGCAAAAGCAACTCAAATTCATAGGTCAACGCTACTATTTTGGACACATTTCCCTTGCACCTAAACTACAAGGGTATACCCCTATCTTCAAGACATAATATAAAAATCAACCTTCAAATGTTGTTTTAAGATACACTGATGTGTTCACATTATGTTCATTAGTCCTAGCTTTAAAAGCTATTATGTACTTATGCACTACATTTTAGCAAGGTTGTGATAACCTCAACCCTGTCAATGTATAAGCACAACTCTTCCCTCATATTCCTAGGGATGCATGCTATTTTTGGATGGACCCCAGACAACTGGACCCACAGACATAATCAGAACACTAGTGAATTCCTAGTAATTTTCAAACACTGGAAGTGCAAACCCCCATCAAATCATGAGAAATGGATTGAAGAAATGCTATCACAAGCGGCTGTTAGAGTGATCCACATATATGAGGTGACGAAATATGGGGAAACATATGGGGTGAGTTCCTGGTAGTATACACAATCTAGATGCAGTTTGGATCATGCTAGGGAAGGAAGTAAACTATGAAAATTCTAGTCATGAATCAGGAGTGTATTTTAACATGCAATGTATTTTTCCTTATGAACACATTGGTTTGGGTTATTTTTATTTTGGGGTTTTTGTTTTGTTTTTACTATATTTATAAATGCTTATAAGTATATGTCAGAGGAGTGGGATGGAGGAAGTAAATGGGCAAGGGGCAGGAGGGAAAGGGGAACTGGAGAGGTTTATTAAAAAAATTAAAAATATTTCAATGCAGTGTTAAAAAATGCCACAAAATTGGACAAAAAATATGGAAACAAATAAGTGAACTGAATTGAATGCGGCTTGTTTAATTAAAAAAACCTTCCCTTTAATTAAAAAAAAGGCAAAAAAATTATGGAGAACTAGCTAATGTTCAACTGTTTTCCTTGGAGACACAACAAGAAAGATGAATTATGAAAAATTCCAGAAAGGTTAAATATTTCTGTTGATATTTACATATTCTTTGTCAAGATGGTTCACTCACATTATAGACTGAGCAGCTTCTTTTGGTGAAGTGGATTGATTTACCCTTCTTTCCCTCATATGTAATGGAGACAGCATGAATGCCATAAAAATAACTTGCAGGACCCAAATACTAAAAATTATGAGAGAGTATTGTTCTATTGTCCACAAATGACAAATCAAATGATCAAATCACACGTTTTTAGCAGGCTGAACCAATTAGACTCAACTTCCTTTGAAGAGAAGAATTACTCCTACTGAAGACTTCAAGAGGGTCTCTGCTAGGTCATCCATTGTCCCCTGCATGGTTATTCTGAATCCTTTCCTCATTACACTTATTTTTTAAAGACCCCATTCCTTACAGCTGCTTTGCACATGGACCTCACAGCAACAAAAGAGCCGGTGATTTGGGTTAGTCAATTTCCATCTTTTTCCTTAATCTTAAAAATTTGGTTCTAATGAATCCAGCATTTTAGATTACCATTAAGCACCACTGAGTAATGATGGGTGCCTTACCTGCTTCTGATGCATTGGTAGGCATTATTTAGTTTAGATCACAGGAAACTCAGGAAAAAACTCTCCTGGATTTTGGGATTGTGGAGAAACATTAAGTTTCCTCTCAACAACTCATGAATCGTCTTCTGACCGGCCACTCTCACTGTGCTTATTTACAAACAATGGAAACACAGAACTGCATTTGTACGCTGCACAGGTGGCTGTGAGGGAAGAGGCAGTAGAAGCAGCAGCACCTGGGACTCTGAAAGCAGCCATCAAGTGGAAAGCCTCAGTTCAGTGCCGATTCCTGACAACATCCCTCCATAAGATGCAGGAAGAGCTTCAAAATCCAGGAATTTAGAAAGAATAATCAATTGCACAAAATCCCTCAAAATTTCATAACGGATGTACAGAACAGAGAAACTTCTACTTAATAATGCCTCCATGTAATTCACAATTCCTTCTCACATCCTCTTCTGTACACCTATGCCTGCACAGAGAGAAAGCAAGCAAGACACATCAATATATGGTGTGCTCTCACCCCTCCATAACTAGCAAAACATATAGAAAGTCAGTGTGGTATAGAGTGAATATTAGTTAGAATAGGACTCAGGAGCAGTGTTCCTGTAACAGGGATTCCAGATGTTGTTGACTACAGCTCCCAGCATACTCAGCAGTAGTGGCCTTTGGCTGAGGATTATGGGAGCTGTAGTCCATGACATCTGGGAATCTCTGTTACAGAGAACACAGCTCAGGAGATCTGAAAACCAATCTTTTCTCAGCCATGAAACTTGTGAGCTGAAAAAGAACCATTTATGCCACCCTGAGCCACTTGAAAAGGATAAGATAATCTAATAAATAAAATGCATATATAAAATAAACATGTTAAAACCAACCAATGTACCACCCCCTCCCCCCATGCCTGATAAACAGAAAGCAACATTAACTAGCACAGAAAAGAAAGAGGCAACAGAAAGAACCAACTTATACCTCCTTAATGGTTATGTGCTAGTTTCCACCACCACACAATTCACTGAAGTGAAAAGAAAAGATATCAAGTTAGTCTTCAGGTAACAAGGTGGATCCAAACATTAGTACATTAATAACAATTGGTGGTTGTCTCAGTTTGAAATCAAATTCTTAAAAGGGATTAAGCTCTTTAACACTCATAGTGTTAAAGACATTGACTCCCAGCCCCACATAAAAAACTGTGGTTTATTTGGAGAGAATGAATTGGACTAGAGATGAATTTAATTAGGGCATTTTCTTCTCTATGTAGAGATTTTTAATATCCAAAAACAAAGCAATTAAGGCTGCAATCCTGCAAACACACACTCATCTGGGACTAAGTCCCATTGAACAAAAGTGTGATTTAATTCCATGCACAGGTTTGCACTGCTGAACTCAACAAGCCAGGAGGACATTTCTATTTCATTGTGTAACTGAACATAGGCAACATCTGAACATGCACCAACAGAGCAGAACCCGCTGGAGTTAGTTTCTGTTCAGTCTCATTTCAGTCACACAGGCGACAGAGGCGTCATTAATCAGTTTAAAAACAGACATACAAGATATGGTATGAATCCTCACATGACAGACTCAAAGCTCATTATAAATATCAGAAATATGAATGCCATATGAAATATGAATGCCATTCACTGAAACAGACAATATACAGTTTCAGCAGGATCACTATCATTGAGTTGTTCATTGTGGCACACAGCAGATACACACAAGCAAAAGAGATGAATGGCTTTCAGGATAGTCTCATAGGAGCAATTGCAAATCTAACCAGTTACAGTCAGGTTAGAATGAAGGATGGTTGAGATGCTCAGAAAATGTATGGCAGAGATGGGCATCTTGCCCTATACACAAGTTTCCTATCCTTCCTCTCACTGAATCTTTGGAACACCTGAAGCTGCTCATCCATGGGACCCATGGGAACTTTTGGTGCTCCAAAAGTTTACATCAGTACTTTCCAGACGTAACGATAAGGAACTCTAGGACAATAATAAATGAATATAAATAATTAAAAGGGTCCTGCTAGCTTGAAGAACACAGAAATACACAGCAGCCTGTAGCCGAAATCACTGCTCTGGCCTTGGCTATTTCCAACCAACCTCCGCTGAGAACTACTGAGTGTCACTGGATCAGAACTGCCCGCACCTTGTGTTCCTGTATGAGTTATTGCTTTGGGCAGGACTACTTCCAATCATGCAGAAATGCAAGGGTTAAGGTTAAGGGAGTGTGCTCCCCTAAGAATTGGCAGTCCTTAAACTTACACACTCTAAAAGTAAGCCTTTTCAAGTGTAAGAGTGGAAAGTGTTTTGTTTTTTAAAAGATCAGAAGTTTGGGGATCATCCATTTACATTTGCACAAAAGAACAGTGGATCTAGGGCTTGCATCATCTGCTCTCCTTTTATCCAACAACTCCTTGGGAATTCAGAACAGGGAGCAGGATTCCTAAAAGCAACACTACGTTTTAATACAACGTTTACACTGATGAGCCTAGTATCAGGAGCAATGACTGGCAGCTGGTAACAATATTCCAACTGCTTGTAAACTGGACTTATAAAATCTTCCATTTTATCAGTCTCATCCACTTATTAATATTACTCTGTACCATGATTTACTGTGCTGGATAGCCCCATTCCTTCATAATGTTTATAACCTTTAAATATGTAACTATCATGGGTCTTTTCTTTTCTTTTGCTAAGCAAAAACAATGGAAGTTCCTGTTTATTTAGCCCATCATAAATCAGTCCAGAAATCAATGGATTCTCAGCTCCGTTATCCTTTTTCACTCTTCTTTCATAAGATCCCCTGAAATGAATATACTAGTCCAATAGGCCTCTAACTTTGGCTACAGATAATGAGGCCTAATTTTTAAAAAACAAAACAAAACACCATAGAATGATTCCTGGCAGAGAAGTCTGATAATGCGACTTGTAATAAAATAGTTCATAGTTTGCCCCACTTTTATTCTAGAACCAAAACATCCAGAAGCTGAAATTGTCTGCATACAGTGAGTTATGTTAGTGTGTCCATGCATTAGCATGCAAATCTCTTAAGGCTTAACAAAGACCAAATCTTTCCAACCAACACCAGAATTTTAGTAAGATTACTAAAGAAGATTTACTAGAAGCAGAATTAATCAATAAAAATAAAATAATGAAGTCGAATGCTTTTCATATGTTGGTCCCTTTCATGTAACTATTGTTTCTGTGCCATACTCTTCAAATTAAATACAATTTTGAGGTGGGGAAAGTATTCCAAATTAAAAACCAAAAGGCCAGATGTCCTTGAGACATATTTACTTCCTAACTAGACCAAAGAACTCATATTTGTTGACAGGCTCATCGTATCTAGCCCTGTAATCAATATGACCCAACATCATATCTCTGTGCATAGACAGTTCTTGGCCTCTCCAACAGCCTTGATAATTAAAAAACCTCAACAGAATCTTTTCCAAGAACCAAACTTGAAACCCAAACTAAATATGGTTTCCATAAAATCCACAGAAACATTTTTGTTCAATAAAAAGGGAATAAGATGCTCACAAAGAAGTGACTATCACAATATATACATGCAATTATCCAGGAAGCATGTTGCTTAAAAAGAGAGTAAGAAGGTGTTTAGAAGTTTCCAGAAACACGGTCCCTTCCAGATAGAGGGCTATTGGCAATTACTTGCACGAGTTGCCAGATTAAACTGCATGTGGAAGAGAAACAGAGCTTCCATACACACTAGTTTTCGTGGATTTCTTTTTGTGTAGCCATGCTGCTATTTTCCATCTGCTTTCGGTAGCAAGCTGTCATCAGTTAGTTCTCAGCATCTCCCCCTGCCTTTCTTACTGATTGCACCAAGACTATAATATTTATACTTAAATTCTGGTTTTGCACATTTTGGTTTGATGCACTTTCACAGCACCACCACCACTCCATTCTGCAGAGACTCCCATGGAACTTGGGATTCAAGAAACAATCGTTGCTTTCAGTTTTAAGCATCTCTGGGCCTTTCCCAAATACTGCAGGATTAAGTGGGGTAAAATAGAGCAAGTTATAAGAGCATCAGCCACATAAGCACAGAGAAGATAATTTGGTGAAACCTGGGGTTCGTTCACATCAGTGTTGTTCTCAGTTCTTGCATTTTTCTTCCATACACCATTTATACCACTCACTCCCAGGTCTTTCTCTGGCCCCTTTTGGCCAATGGCTTTCTAAACCGGATAGGATGCTGCTGCTCCTCTTTCCAGCCTGTGCATGTGTGGTGTATGTCTCTTAACATTTTCAATTGGCCCCATGGAAATTTAAATTTTTCTTTTTAAAAAAACCCTTATTTTCTGGGAGACTTCCACAAGACCAATGACTTGCCAGACCAATTACCAGGGGCGTAGCAAGGTTGGAGTGGGCCCAGAGACAAGATTTTAAAATGCCCCCCCCCCTCACTGAAGCTCAGCTCATGAAGTAAAGAAATCTTAAATGAGGCTGAATTGTGGTAACTTTAGATAGATAGATAGATAGATAGATAGATAGATAGATAGATAGATAGATAGATAGATAGCCTATGTGCCACAATAGAACATCATCCAAAAATATTTTTTTTAAGGTTTTGTAAATTGTGGAAGGTGCAAGTCATTTAATGGTACTAGAGAAAGACATGCTGTTGTGGTAGCTCCAGATATTAACACTCACATCAATTTCAGGAGATGAATACAACTGAAGGAAGCCCAGGCGGGTACGTGGCTGGGAGAGTCTGTCATATGACTTGTCTCTGGGGTCTCTCCCAAGGGCAGTGGGCCCCCAGACAACTGTCTCCCCTTGCCTTATTATAGGTACGCCCCTGCCAATTACATTGACATCCCACCCCCATCGTAAAGCCTGTGCTAAAAATTCTATTGCCAGCAGGTGGCACTCTTCCAGGAATGAAGCTGTAATCTTTCACTTGGTGGTGGCCCCCAGCATCCCTTTTCTCCCCACCACTCACTGTGGGGGTGGCTGCAGTGGTGGGAGTGGCGACTACAGCAGCTTCCCTGAGGGATCAGCCAGGGGTAGGCTGCCCTTTCCCCACTGCTCGGCCACCATCCTAGCTGCTGTTGCCACTGGCAGAAAAAGAAGGGGTGCTGTGGGTGGCATTGCTTGGTTAGGAGACGGGCAGCCCGAACACAAACTGCTTATGTCCTTCCTATGCCACTGCACTCTTCTGCTGGTTGTTTGAATAGATTTATCTGGGTGTCTTTTTGCTCCTCTTTCAGGCAGTCAATCTTGCAGAAGATCAACCAGATAAGTAGGTGAATTGCTTTTCCTTCAGGAAGTCAATCTTCCACAAGATAACCAAATAAATCTATTTTAAAAAATTAAAAAGAAAAGTGAGGCTTTATGAAAAGGCGCTCTATCAGTATGACCTATTCATCTCAGAAGAAATATTGGGATGTATTTAAGTATCCCCAAAAGGCACTATAAAAAGTGGAACTTTTTAGCATACAGATAATGTGGGCTAAGGTCCACTGCACAAGGAAAAATCTGAATCGTATCTGGAGAGCACCTTGATGTCTTGCACAGATTTTGATGTAAACCCCCATCTGTGCGCCCACCTTTCCTGTGGTGAAGCGAAGTAAAATTGCCATCTGGGAAGGCCCCTGGATCTCTCTGGACATTGCTACTGATCCTTCACCAATCACTTCCTAGAAGTTTCCTCTAGTCCAAGTATTCTACTTTAATAACTTGGCATATAATAACTTGGCATATTTAATAACACTTGCCCAGGAGTGAGCCCTCCTGAACATAGTAGGACTACTTTCTGAGTAAACATGCCATGCATTTTGCGGTTGAGACCACTATTTCCTCCTCTTTCTTTTTAAAATGCATTTTAAACTGCTGTTTTTGCACTACTTTGATTACTGGGCATGGTGTTGGAAGGACAAACAATATAGAACAAACATTGCTATTATTTTGAGGGGAAAATAACATGTTGGTGGGGCCAACACAAAAAGGGGAGCAGAGGTAGATGTTGTAGCCTGCGGGGGAAGTAGGGTTGCCAACATTACATTGGTGGGACATGGGGGGAAGTCGGGGATGGGAGTTTTGGTGGCGGGGCCTCCTGGGGCGGGATGTGGCCCCACATGGCAAGGGCACAGCAAAGCCCTCTAGAGCAAGCTGCCAGCTGCGCACACTTACCAGTGGTGGCTGCCGCTGTGGGGCAGCGGTGAAGCGGGGAAGGCGGAGAGAACTCTGCCCACCTCCCAAACTATTATAGTTGAAGTTGGGTCTCAGCGACAGGGTGGGCATGCTGGAGGGAGGTGGAAGAGACAGTGGTGAAAGAGCTCTACAGCTGGGCCCGCCTTCCTCCCAAATTAGGCAGATCAGACTAATTTCCCACTTCTGCCTGCCTCCAGTGCACCTGCCCCGTCCCCGAGACCCAACCTCAACTATCATAGTTTGGGAGGCAGGTGGAGCTCTCGCCACCATCCCCGCTCCGCCGCCCTGCAGCAGCAGCTCTTAAAGGTTTGGTTTTTTAAAGTTTAAATAGTAAGTCAAAAAGCAGGAGAAATCATGTCCCGAACAGGATGAACATTTACCCCATGGAAATAAGGACATTCCATGCATTGCAGGACAGTTGGCAACCTTAATGGGAGGACATGGAGGATGCGATCAGTGGCTGAAACACAGTTTAATCTTGTGAAGCTTCACTGTTTGGCAGTTGTGAACACAGCAGCTGGAACAGAAAGTGTATTTTTTATTATTATTATTATATGATACACAGACAAACTGCACCATGGTCAGTTGTCTATATCAATGTTCTTCACTGCAACTAAGGCCTGGGGGCCAATGGCATCATCATAATCACCTAATTGTTTACTGAGCCTGTGTGAAGCTTCAGCCAAAGCTGAATACTCTGCACACTGTCACCATGTGGAGACAACCCCACCATGCGAGAGAGCTCCTTTAAGGGAAACTGAGCTTAAACTCCTGCTCCATCTCGGAAGGGGTGCACAGTGCAGCCGTTCCCCATAGAACTCAAGGGAGGACTCTGTTTTTCAAAGAGCCCTCCCAGCACTCAGAAAAGTGTAGTACTGTGCATCGTTCAGGAATGTCTATCACACTGCATGTGTTTGGGGTTTTTTTTGCCAAAGTGGCACCCACTTGGAAAAAAAATAGTGACTGCTCTATGGCCTTCTTAATTAAACAAATTGTTCTGCGAGTGTTTCCAATGTCAGAGATTATATGTTGCCAATTTATTTGAGAAGTGAATGTATATCTAACTCACAATATCCATCTTAGGGTTGTTTTTGCTTTACAGAATGAGAGTTTCTAACTATCAGCCTCAATGTCATATCTTCAGTTGAAAAGGCACAGCAGGAAACTTTTTTCCCCACAGGCATGTGAACAAACTGGATCAGCTCCAGTCTCTCTTTCAATATGCTGCTACAGAATCCAAGGAAAAGACATGCATCAAAGGCATAGCTAAAACATCTCCTTTGAATTATTTAGGTGTGGCTAGTTGTCTAATTTTAGATCAAAGTATTGAAAAGCAAAGCTTCCATGGATTTGTTTATTGGATATTCTGACAAATAATTTCAGAACAAAATGGCAAAATTACAACATCTTGAGGATAAAGCTCTAGAGGAGAAATAAATGCATTTTTAAAAATTTTCATGAGGAGATCTAAAAAAAAAAAGGCGGCTTTAATAACTTTGTTTGTAGCATAAAGATAAACAAAGGGGCCAAATTCAGCATTTTGCCACAGTACGTATTGTGTCACTCCATAGGGTTTTGTCAAATTTTGCTTATCAAAATTAAATAGCAATGTGAATGAGTGAGACAGGGAGAAAGAAAATCTCTGTGCCCAGATTAGCATCAGAAATATCCTTGCAATTTTGTTTGGTACAGATTTCTCAATGAATATTCCAGTAATCCTTAGTAAATACAAGTGTGTCATTCTACAATGGTGTCTGAGATGCTGACCAAATACGGAGCCAAGATACTTGGCCATATCTGCTATCAAAATAAAATTGTAAGATATTAAGGACCCATATCACTCACACACATTCTAGGCAGCAATTCAAAATTTCATTTCAAGAGAACTTGGATTTAAATCCCATTAGACTCAGTAGTGTGTGTGTGTGTGTGTGTGTGTGTGTGTGCACACGCGCGCGCCCTAGATCAAACCACAAAAGAGAGAAACATGCTGTTTTATAGGTGGGTTCCAGACCTTGCCCACACTACCAAAAGAATGCATTAGTTTCCCCAAAAATGAGGGGAAACTTTCTCTGTGAAAAGCATGGGAAATTATGTCTTGCATCAAACTCTGGCAGTTTTCTCAGGTACTTTTACAGACAAAAAGTCCAGAGTTTCAGATTGGTGAAGAAACAAACAAATGTTTCGGTTCACTGGATTTCTATCCATGTCAGATTTTGACAAAACTCACATAAATTGAAAAACATGAGAAATTTTGCACTACTGTGTATCTCATTCAATCTGCTAGGATGTTTTAAAGGGGTTCTTGACAGCAACACTACAGGTCAGGTATCCTTTATCCAGACTCCCAAAATCCGGAAAGCTCCGAAATCCGGACACCATGCAGAGAGAGGGGGGGGGATGCTTGTAGCTTCAACCTCCTCCAGTTTGCAGGAGCAATCACTGGGGGGGGGGGCTAAACTTGTTGTTGTTGATTCCTCAGCTCATTAGCTCTCCTTTTAGTTCTTCCCCTCAACTTTGCTATCTGCCTTTTGTTTACTTAAGCTTCAGTCCCAGCAGGAGGGAAGGAAAGGAAAGGAGGGGGAGGAGGAGGGAAGAAGAAAGAAGGTGGGTTTTTTTAATGTATATATACACAAGAGTTTAGGAGATAACAGGGGCACACAGAAAACAGATGAATAAAGTTCAGAACAAACAGGAACAGATGAGAAGAGAAAGAGAGAAACGCTGCGTAGCCTTCAGCAACCGGGATGAGGAGATTATTTTCATCTGAGTTTCATTTCTACCTAAAATGCCATGTTTGAGTAAATTCAATGCTTATTTGATTATATTCTTTAAATCAAACCTTAAAAAAAAAACACCACCAGTAACCTTTCATGCCCAAGATATCTCATTTATGAAAATATTCTGAAATCTGGAAAAATCCAAAATCTGGAACACCTCTGGTCCCAAGCAGTCTGGATAAAGGATTCTCACAGCTCTTCTGGTCATCAACTAGCAAGGAGTGAAGGGAGAGTGTATGGCCATTCCCTAGTACAGGAGAATGCTTGCAGAGTGCAAGACCTTTTACTAGTACACTATAAAAGAATCCAACATAGGATAAAGCAGTGTGGGGGAGGTGCCAAGTTAGCAAAGAGAAAGCAGCTCCTTGTATGAGCTCCTCTCTGGAGTTTGTGTTGGAGCTAGGACCCTGGCAACATCAGCTCTCAGCTGCAATGTCTCATATCGACCACTGCCCAGGGGTGGGGGGTTAGGGTCATGGATAAAAGTGCTAGACTCCTCCTCTTTTTGTTCTCCCAGTTTTAGTCTCCATTTTGTCTCTCCAGAGATGCCTCTTCAGAGATGGATCTCTGCCAGAGATGGCAGAGATGTTTCAGTCTCTTTCTTCAGCCATGAGCTACAGCTGAAATTAAGCTGCAGGCTTTTTCACATTCCTTTTGTAGTTCTTCAAACTTAAAGAACTGTCTCCAGACCTCTTGCTTGGTTGAATTCTCCCCAAACTGGCTTTTCTCTGCTAATGGGAGTTGAACTGCCATTCTTTTCCTACAAAAGGGTTATGGGCCCAGAAGCCAGTAAGTAAAAGAAATGCCTAGAGAGTGAAATAGAAAGCAAAAAGCAGAGAGAAAAGCTTTGAAAATGGAGACAGCACAAGGATTCCAGATGATTGAAAAGTTGCAAGGTCCTGAATATGAACTCTAGTATTTCAAGATGGAGATGCTCCTCAAAGGTCATGGACTTGGCAGTGTTCTGCACACCCAGCATCTTGCAGATGCAGGAAGGGAGTAGAAAGAATGGAACAGAGCAGATGAAAAGACATTAGGAATGATTTGCTTGGCAGTGAGTGACCCAGTCTTAGTGCATCGAAGAGACAAAGAAAATGCTAAGAATATGTGGGAAACTGAAGGGATTATATAAAAAAAGATGTATGTGGTTTCCAAAGTGCATCTAGTAAGAAAACTGAACAATAAAAGACTTAGAAAGTCTGTCCAAGCATATAAATAAAATATTCAAAATATCTGGACAACTGCAAGCTCAAGAAATAATCATGCCAGATGCAGTTTTGATAGGATTTCTGTAGAATAGTTTGCCACATTACTTTGACAGTGTGTCTAGTGCCTTGGAAGTCAAAGAAGATGCAGACTTACAATTTGTAATTAACTGTCTAGAGGACTTTGCACAGAAGGGATGATAAGCAACCAAAGCAAAGTGAAGAAAATGCATTTAGAACCTTGCAAAGAAATACGAAATGCTTTATTTGTGGAAGCCCCAAAACACATGCAGAATAAGTGTCCCAAGAATAAGGAGTTTGCAGACAAAAGGTAAGCAAAACAAAGTTGCAAAGAGAGTCAGTCATCTGGGAACAGAGTATAGAACTTACAAGCAATCAGGGACTAAAGCTAATTAGCAAAGGATATAACTTGCAAGGACAGATAAACTGTCAGAAGTCAAGTCTGAGAAATGCAGCAGTGGCATCTTCGTTGACTCAGGTGCTACAAGCAACCTGATTTAGAGAAT